>NC_053493.1:155003380-155367547 GCF_905171775.1 Rana temporaria | reverse complement strand
ATAAATGTTTATTGATATATCAAAAAGGTGTCATATACAAAAAATGGTAAAAAATTGTTGCTCTATATAGAGCCAATAGTGACCAAGGTGACTAAAATATTAATCTATCAACGCACTTAGTATAATTTTACCGTTGGTGCAGATAACAGTGAACCATAAGGACAATTACAAACATTTATACTAACATAAAACAAAAAACTGGTCCAGACGCCTATTAAGCCACATATATTGACAAGTCCAGCGGTAATACACCGATATATACAAAAAGTTTGCTAACAATATATTGAATTATGGACTTGATCATAATTTATGTGGCTTCCCTGGGGGTGAGATGGGAGTAGCAGTTGTAAGGTAGTAAGGATATATGTGGGTGATTATTATTGGAATGCTTGTAACGTATGAATTCAACAGTGTGTCTCATTGATCAGTTGAATCTCTGATCTGAGTGCAGAGTTTGACGAGTGTTTGTTATATCTTCAGGTTTATGTGTCTATTGTTCCCCACGATTGATCTTATAGCTTCCACATGTTTTTAGTGATGCCATTGAAATATATGATGAACAATTTAATTTGTGGATACAAAGTAACTCAGGTGGTTGTATTGGTATCTCTCATGTTTATCCAAACAAAAATGCTGAGCGTATTGTAAATGTATCATGAGATGTCATCCTCTTAACTTCAGTGGCTAATTGTCCATAGTTATATATATATATATATATATATATATATATATATATATATATATATATATATATATATATATATATATATATATATACATACTGAAAAAAATTGTATCAGAAAAAAGCCAACGGATTATTCTGATCCTAGCGCTCAATGGAAAGATAGTTAAATAGATAATTGTTTTGTGCAGTAGAAAAGCAGCTATTATAATAAAATAGTACTAAAAAACAATGTGTTATTAAAAGATATTAACAAAACATTAACAGCGCTAAAATGAGCCTATAAATGGCTTATGAGTCCAATACTCATGTACTGCAATGGTAAATTTGAGAAAAAGTTTTTAGGACTATATATACATCACATTAAATTTGCCTAGTGGATATATAACATGTGTTCCCACTCTTTGTAATTCCATTAATGGTAGTCCATACAATTCCTCAGATGTAAACAGTTCTTTGTTAGGAGTGATCCCACAGTGTAGACATTTGTCTGCTCAAATGCTGATAGGGACTCTCTGTGATTTCCCCCTAAGGTTTTGTACTCACCAGAATGTAGTACTTTAAAATCATTGGATACATCCACTTGTAGTGATCACGCATCGGTTCTCCTCCTCTGGTGTGTGGTAATGATCCGTGTGTTCTTTAGTCAGTGTAGCTTGGCAGTCATGCAGGGAGGCAAAAGAAACTTTGCATAGTGTAAAATCCTTTTATTTAAACAATAAAACCCCTGCTACCCGCTCATGCTTACACAGATAAAGATAAAAAACGCTTGTCATGGAGGCTGCTGCCTCTGCTCACTCAGGAATATGGCTCCAAATGCTCAGGCTCAAATCTTCCTTCGTAAGTCCCGGGTAGAAGCTAAGCTGCCTTGCAAGCTGAATCGTCGTGTAGTCACGCCCTGACGCGTTTCGTGATAGGTCCACGTCTTCAGAGGGCGTCACCTATCACCTGTTTTGTTAATATCTTTTAATAACACATTGTTTTTTAATATATCTACATACATATGTGTGACAATACATTCCAATAACTGTGCCAATCTTGAAGTCTTTTCATAGGATGCTAATACCAATATACATTTATGTAGATAAGGATGAGAGTTCTACATTACCATCCTGCTGTATCAGGGTTGTACCTTCATAACAGGCTTGAAGCTAGTGATTAAACTTCTGTTACCTTGTATTTACTTAGTACTTTCTGGGAAGATAGTAAAAGAAAACAAACAGACCAGATCTCCATGTGCTGCACACACTCTGCTTACACGCTTTGCCGGCCTCTGAGATAATTCAACTGATCGTAATCACTTGCGGTATTTAATCCTGAGCTCTCCACTTCACCTCCAGCTGGGGGATCGTATTAGCGGTGTCACGGTCCGTATGACGTTGACATGTTTCACAACAGTATGTCACATTTCTTCTTCTGGACGAATAGGGGAACGGCATTTCCCTATCTCTTTTATTTATTGGTGAAGCCGTCCCACTAAATAGAATGTTCTCCCTGATGGGAAAAATTTAAAAAATTTAAAAAGGGAAGAAAAAACACATGTTCTCTTTCCTTATGTTCTCCGTTAGGCTATGCTCCTTTTTAAACTGTATCTATGTATTTTCTTTTTATAATTTCTTTGTTTCTACATTACATACTGTATATGTACAGTTCTTGGTTTTTCATATTCTTCATCATATCGATCTTCAGACACAGATCCTACTTTTTAGAATTCAGAGGGATAAAGAATATATAGAAGTATGAATTTTTAGATTTTATCCCTTTTCTGCTCGTAGTTCAACATGGGAGGAGAAAGAAGAGGTAACAAGAAGGGGTTTAACGGCAGAGATCCTAAGACAGCAATAAGAGGGTTTTGTTTTTGTTTTTATCTCTATTTTTGTTTTGAAAAATGGACTTGCCATCAAGCCAATCTATACAACTGCTACTCTCATATATTATAGTTTCCCTTTATGTATTACACATAAATAGAGGGGAATAGGTGAGAGAGATATGCTTATCTTAACATTTATGTACAGTTACATACTGGCAAGCTAAAGGAGAAAGCCATCATGTTTCTTGCTACTCCAGAAAAGTCTGTAGGTTGCATTAAATGTTCATACCAACAGGTATGAGCGACTTCAAGGTATATATCCACCACTTCTCCTTTTGTAACAATATGCAATTAAAGTCTTCTCTTCTAGCTGGAAGTTTGAGGACATATATTCCTTTTACTGTTAAGCCATCAGTTTTACCTTGATGGCACTGTGCAAAGTGTTTGGCCACTGGTCTCTCTCTCTCTTTCTCTGGATCTCTCTCTCTTTTTCCTTCTTGATATCTCTGAGGTGTTCCCCTATTCTTGTTTTCAACATTCTTTTTGTCTTGCCAATGTACATTTTTGGACACGGGCATGTGATCATATATATCACTATAGTAGTGGAACAATTAATTAAGTCTCTGTTCTCAAACTTTTTCTGGCCTTCCACATCCATAAACACATTTGTTCTGTCCACAAAGGGACAGATCTGGCATTTTGTACATGGGAACATCCCCTTGCTTCATGGATACTCAGACAGCCAGGTGATGCTCGGCTGCCTGACGTATTCCGAGTGCATCAGGATGTCCCCTAAGTTCTTTGTTCTACATGCCACCATCTTGGGACTGTCCCCTACTATTTTGGCTAATACCTTATTGTTTGTTAGAATGCCGCATTGTTTTTCTAGGGTTTTATGTACTTGTCCTCATTGTGCTCCAAAGGTAGTGATTAATCTTATCGGTCCTGGGTCCGACTGTTTTTTACCCTTTGGAGTAGCAGATTGAAGGAGTAAGCTATCTCTGTTGCGGCGCGCCACCTTCCATTTAGCATGTCTAATTTTTTGTGGGAATATCCACGTTCACGAAATCCTGCGTATAGTTCCCTTCCTTCTTTGTCTAGGGCAGTGGGTGTAGAGCAATTCTTTTTGATTCTCAAGAACTGGCCTGTAGGTATCCCATTTTTTTGCCAGGATGGGTGGTGACTATCTGCTTGTAAAAGCGTATTAGCTGCTGTGTCCTTACTATAGGTGCTGGTGTTAATTTTCCCATTCTTTAGTTTGATCAATAGATCAATAAATGCAATCTGTGGTTGGTCATATGTATAGGTCAAGCGTATGTTTTGTGCATTGATATTAAGCTGTTGAATAAAGTTATGTAAAGTTGTGATGTTGCCCGTCCATATGACCAACACGTCATCCATGTATTTTAGCCATGTATGCACGTGGCTAAGATACTGAGACATGCAATAAATGTCTTCCTCCTCCCATAGGCCTAAATGAAGGCATGCATATGCTGGAGCCCATGCCGCCCCCATAGATGTGCCTCTAATTTGCTGGTAAACCTTAGGGGAGAATTGGAAGAAGTTATTTGATACCGCAAACTGTAGAAGATCAATCAATAATTCATTTTGATGGCCATGCTCTGGATAAGATTGATCCAAGAAAGTTTTTACTGCTCTTATTCCACATTCATCCCGTGTAGAGGTATACAGTGATTCAACGTCTATACCTAGCAGCCATGCTTCTCCCTCTATTTCTAATTCTGCAGTTTTTGCCAGGACATATGATTTCAATTGGCATACCATTTCCTTGAGAAGAGAATTCAGTCTAAGGGGCCGCGTATGGCAGAGACGATGGGTCTCCCTGGTGGATTCTCCAAAGATTTATGAACCTTGGGGATACAGTAAAAAGTGGGGACATTGTAGTCCTCCGCGGCCAAATGCTCAAATTCCCGTTTTGTCAAAAGTCCTGATTCTCTTGCATCGTCTAATCTGTTATTAAGGTCAGCTACCACCTTTGGAAATGGATCCCCATCAATTTTGCGATACGTGGAGACCTCCCCTAATAGACGTTTCACTTTTATTTCATAGTTTTATCGTCCATTAGGACTACATTGCCCCCCTTGTCACTTCTTTTTATAATGATATGGTTAGCTTCCTGAAGTTCTTTTAGTGCTTGACGTTCAGGGCCAGAAAGGTTATCGACACCTTTATGGTTCCATGATATTCCACTAAGGTCTTTTTGTACCATCTCAAGGAACATATTCAGCCAGCGATTTTTATTCAGTGGGGGCATTTTCTTAGATTTAATATTTAGATTTGCCTTTCTCACTGTTGGAAAGTTTATTGCTGTGGTATTCTCATTTTCCTCCAACAAGGAATGAAGTATTGCCAGAGCCTCTTGGTCATCCGCATTCAAGGATGATTCCCCGGGTTCTATGGCCGTGTCCCGTGCATAGAAAGATCTTAAAAATACCTTTCTTAGGAATAACGCCATATATTTATATATAGTGAACTATGATATTTACAGGGGAGAAGGATATCTCTTGCTGCAATAGCTGAATGTGTTCCGGGGCTAATGGGAATGAAGACAAATTAATGACCTTCATATCCGATATGGTGTTTGCACTGTTTATGTCCTGATTTAACGATTCTGACTCCTTGTACGGGAGCCTCCCCTTCCTTGTTTTTAAATGTTTGCCCTTTGTTTGTCGGTCATTTGTTTTTGGGACTTTGTGTTTTCCTGTGAGGGGACAGAGGCTGCACCATCCTGTATCCCCTTCTTTTCTAAAAAAGTTACCGTTCTAGGAATATTGTCATCAACATTCGAGTTTGGAGACCTGTCACGTCTGTTCCTAGATTGTGACCTATTTCCCCTTCTAGAGGAATTACTTCTTCCTCTTCTTATTGTTAGATCAAAAATTTGATCCTTTTCAAAAATCTAATAAATCCCTATATTTTGATTGTTTTGTTGTGGTTTTCTATTTATTTCTTACGGTAATCATTTTGTTTAATGAATTCTTTGTCCCCTTTCATTGTGTTTAAAGTTTTAGCACCATTTCCTAATTTTTATTCAGAAGTTGGGATGAGTCTTTCTCAAACGCCTCTCTTATTTCTTGATCTATGTCTTCTCCTAATATAAAAGCCATGATGAATAGATGTAAGAACAAACACAACACATTATTTTTTATCTATTATATATTTATATTTTTTATAATACATTTTGGAGATTAAAAATAGTTTTTCTTCTTTTATTATGTTCAGTATTATTGAAAAAATTGGTAAAAATATAAAAAAAATGTAAATAATAAAATCTAAAAAAAAAACAAAAAAAAACAATACTAACAATCAAAACAATAGATTTATTATAAAATTAAATATAACAAAACATTTTCTCAAAAAAAACATTTTTAACATACATTAAACAAAAGTAAATTTTTTAAAACAGTATTTTAATGAAAAGCCCTTTCTGAAGCGTCGTAGTCATCAGAGTAGAGAAATCTGACGTACGATCCATTAGGATCAGGAAATACTTCTCTAATGACTTTTACTGCACACAAAGGAATTACTTTTCAGTTTCCCTTGCCCAGATATCCGTAAATCCAGATAATAAAGGAACGGTAAGCTGTTTTCCTTAGTCACCTTTAAAAAATAATAATATTAATTATTAGGTAATATTATTAAAGATTTAATCAAATATAAATAGTTTAAAAAAAAATGTTGATGCAGACAACAATAGGTACCATATTTTCTGGCGTATAAGACGACCTTTTACACTGGAATTACACAGCCAAAAACCAGGGGTCGTCTTGGGCCCCGTACACACGAGGAGACATGTCCGATGAAAACGGTCCGCGGACCGTTTTTATCGGACATGTCTCCTGGGAGCTTTTGGTCTGATGTGTGTACACACCATCAGACCAAAATCCCAGCGTCGAATCAATTTGACGCATGCGCGGGATTTCGGGATGCTGGTTACACGTCATAACCAGCGGACATGTCCGATTAGGTGTACTAACCATCGGACATGTCCGATGGACATGTTTCCAGCGGACAAGTTTCTTAGCTTGCTAAGAAACTTTTGTCCGCTGGAAACCTGTCCGGTAGGCCGTACACACGGTCGGACATGTCCCCGGACCAGTTTCAGCGGACATGTTCGACCGTGTGTACGCGGCTTTATACACCGAGTGAAGAAGCTGCTCTATCGATATCAGCCCGCCAGGTGCTCTGTAAGGCTGTATGTATTCTGCGCCGCTCAGTCAATCCTGATGCACTCTGTTGATGACAGAGCATGCTAAGCCTGCTCGGATTGGAGTAATAACCTCTGCCTATCCGAGCAGGCTACATTATGTAGCCTGCTCGGATAGGCAGAGGTTATTACTCCAATTAGGTTATTACTCCAATTATTGCTACATTATGTAGCCTGCTCGGATTGGCAGAGGTTGTTACTCCAATCTGAGCAGCCTTAGCATGCTCTGTCATCAACACAGTGCACCGGGATTGGCTGAGCGGCGCATATACAGACTACATACAGCCTTACAAAGCACCTGACGGCGGCCTCTTCGATTAATTTAAAAGGCATTACTACCGCACAAGGGGGTCGTCTAATATGGTGAGTAGACCACAAAACCACCATTTTCAGCAGACTATTAAGGGGTCGTCTTATATGCCGAGTCGTCTTATACGCCGGCAAATACGGTATATAGAAAAATGTAACAACAGGTCGTTCCTATAAGTGCATTGTCAGGTAAGTTACTCTAACATGTGCCTCAGTCGCAATTTGGGAAATAAATATAGGGGCGGATGTGATACAACTACTTCCTTTGGGGATACTCCCTTCAACCTGATGAATTTCACGACAACACACTGACTCTATTTGGGTCGCCATTGCCCTACAACACTGACAAATACACCAGTGTGTGTTTCCAATTCTATCTTCGGGACTGTCTTCTGAGAAGATGAAGAATGTTGTTCATATAGATGTATATATTTGTATAAATATATAGTTTTTTTTTTAAATAAATTACACTGAGATTTTATTATATTACATATAAATAATATACATCTTACTCTTTCTTCTTGTGTCAGTGATTTGATAGCTACTCGAGCTAAATCTTTAATTTCCTTGAGTATTATCCTAAAAAAACATTCATAATAAAAATCTGGATTTAGTATCAACATATATATATATATATATATATATATATATATATATATATATATATATATATATATAAAAAAGAGAAAACATATAATTTGTTTTTTAGTAGAATAAATTACTTACCATTTCTAAAGAGAATCTAACTTGTACTTTACGAAATAAAAATATTTTACTGCGAAAAAATCAAATTGAAATATATTATAATCTATTGAAAAAACATATATTGTATATAATTATAAATAGCTATTCAAAATTATCAATTAATTCATTAATATTATTAATTAAGACACAGAGAAAATATATATATATACACACACACACATATACATACATACATACATACATATCTATACATTGATCAAAATATATATCTAAATAGATATATTTCATTATTTATTTAAAAAAAGCAATTATCTAAATTTTATAAAAAAAAAAATAAGACATATATATATTTTTTTGATCAATGTATAGATATGTGTGTGTGTGTGTGTGTGTGTGTATGTATGCATGTATGTGTGTGTGTATGTGTATATATATATATATATATATATATATATATATATATATATATATATATATATATATATATATATATATATATAATATTTATCTGTATTGTGATATTGGGGGTTGTTGGCTCTCGTGGTAGATGCAGTTTCTTGTAGAGAGTCCACACCAAACAGGCATATCTCGTTAAGGGCCTGGTAGCCCACTTTTATTAAATAAGGAAAAACAAAAGTCCACTCAGGAATTCCACGCAGGGTTTAAACGTTGTTCAGAAATAACTGAAAATACTAGCCCACCTGACTACTCTTCAACAGCACTGCTGCTATAGGTACTGGTACCTTAAACCACCAGATCTTCCAGTCTCAGTCTTGGACGCACACAGCTTTGGGCTTCTTAAACGCACACAGCTTGAAGTCCCTTAATGCACACAGCTTTAGGCTCCTTGGGCGCACACAGCTTTGAAGCCCTTCAACGCACACAGCTTTGAACTTCTTGATGCACACAGCATCTATCTTCACACAGAGACACTCAGTAGCAGCTACTGTTCCAACTCCACCTTCCTCTCTCTTCTGCTCTGACCAGTCCCTCATTATATGAGCTGTGTGCACCTGGGCACACACCCTGCAGGCTGTCTTTTAAGATCTGGAGAAAACTGCCAGAGCAGTTTTCTCTGTTTCAAATCTATGCTCTGCAATCTGGCTATATGCAGACCCTGTGCCTATTTCAACAACATTTCCATAGGGACAGAGCCTCGCTTTGCCATAGTATCTATACATGTATAGATACATCTGTTGTTGTCCTTCACAGTGATGAAGGATGTGAGGCCAAAGCTGGCGGTGTCCCCACAAAGGACTGTGTCTCTCGTCCAGGGAAAAGTAAACCTACATGAGTTATAGTCTATAACAGTCACCGCCCTGAAACTGGGTGGCATGTAAATGTGGGATTTGAGCTAGTAGGTACCAATATACCAGAAAGTGTGTGTTGCATATACAGCACATACTTTCTGATGTATTTCTGCTACACTAAATGATAACAGATGTGCACAATGCTGTACACAGCTGCTGAATGTTTAGGGATGTACTTGGGATGTACAGCCCAAGATATGTTGTAAATATATCGCATAACAATATGGTTACCTGAAATTATAATGACCAATCACATTATCCAATACTACCAAAAGTTAAAATTACCAAACAATTTGTCTTACTATGCTTACTAAAATAAGTACAACAATAGCAAGATAAACAGAGACCAACAACAATGAGTTATCCTAAAAAGACACAACAAAACGCTCAGTGGATTTTTGTTTTCAGCAGAGTTGGCGGGTAAAAGACTAACAACAGGTACAGCTGCAACAAAGACACCTTTAAATTATTAGACCATAATGTATTTAATCATTGCAGGTTTCAATAATTTTGTCTTTTAAATCAAACTGTTATTAATACATGTTTCACTCACTCACCTTTGATATTAGGTGCAGACCTTTTCTTCTTTGTATCAGCTGCCATCTTTATGGACTGTTAGAGGACATGACACAGTATACAGGATTATGATAACTGCAATAGGTTCTCTTACAGATGAAAATTAGGTCCAGAAGTGTGTTCTTATCTGCGGTGGCAGCAGTGATGAGTTGTACATATCCCCGGGACTGAAACAGCTCAAGGATTGGCTTGCTTGCGTTGGATAAGTCATTCTCGTTAAAATCCCCACAGACAATGATAGGGTGGCAATCCATGATCTCCAATGAGTCCAACAGGCTTCCCAGGTTTGACAGGAATTATATCACACTGTAGTCCGGAGGTCTGTACACAGCTGCAATCAAAGCACTCACTGGGGTTTCAACTTTCAGAGCCAAAAACTCAAGGTCAGTGACATTATGAATGTACTGTTTTTCACATACTTGAATGTGCTCTTTCACATAAACAGCAATGCCATCACCACGTTTGTTGGCTATATGTGGAACATTTGTGTAGGACAGGTGTCTGTCACGTTTGAACATAGTGTAGCCCCTATATGGAGATTGTCTGCAACAAAGGAGCCTTGTAGGTGAGTTTCTGTGAGACACAAAACATCTGTCAGACACATTTCATGGTGGCTCTTGATGTCATTCACGTTGCATGGCAAACCTTCTGTGTTATGGTGAACAATGGTCAGAGTGTCATGTCCGTTCACCAGTGCCGATCCTGACCTCTCTGGGGATCTAACGACAATTCTGCTAAGGGGCCCTCTACCTGACCTGTGGTACCGTGAGCTATGTAAACCATTTGCTATTGCCACACAGTCACACCTAAGACTTCAGTGCTCCCAATACAATCCTCAGTCCTTTAAACAAAATAATCAAATAATAAGTACAACAATATAGAACAAAATGAGGTTCAAACAAACAATATTTATTGAATATAGTATTTTCTATAATATTAAAGCGGAGGTTCACACAAAATTACAAGTATATTTTATAGCCTTCTGGAAATAGCATACATCTTCTAACGCTGCATAAAAGAAAATTGCGGTTTAAACACCTAGTTATTTTCCTTTTGATTGCTACTGTCTCATGGGAGCTAAGTGTATTTGCTCATTGAGACAAGGGGAACGCACGCACCATTGTGGTTGCCATCACAATGGGGTGGGGACTTTCAATAATGCTGCACGTTGTGACGGCAAACCCGGAAGTTCACGGCGCTGCTCAGAGATAACAAATATCACCGCATCCAAATGAGTGCTTGTGGGCTTCACATGCCCACAAGCAAAATGGAAACTGCCTTACGCTATTTATATAAGTTATTCTTTCTAAAGAAAACGAACAGCCGATGATTTTAAAAACCAAAACCGTGAGTATTTATCTGCAATGGGGAAAATAATTGAATGACAAAAAAAAAAAAAAACGAATGGCCGCGGAACCTCCGCTTTAAGATAACAAGTGAATATTATTAAATAAGTGAATATTAATGTAAACATAAATAAGAAGAAAATAATAATAAACTTTGGCTTTTGGGATTAACTTTGGTCCTCTCTACAACCTGGGCATTTTTTGGCATCAGTATGGGCACCACCAGACTATTTGGACTGTCTAGAAGAAACTGAGAAGAACATTACATAGTTGGTTAAGCAGTCATTTCCACTATTTGTTACATTTGAATGTTTGAATTAAAATCTTACCATCAAAATATTCCTTTTCTGCACTTTGAGGCAAAATCATCAATAATGTCATCATAGGACAGGTGTTTTCCCACATCATGATTTATGCTCATGATGGCCAAGCCACGCAAACATTCCTGTGACATAGAAGACCTCAGGTAGCTGTTGATGAGCTTTAATTTTGAAAAGCTCCTCTCTGATGATGCTACTGTTACAGGCAGTGTGACTGCAATTCTTAGGGCTATCCAAAGATTAGGATAGCGTTCCTCCAGGTTTTTCTCACAGAGAAATGAAAGCAACTCAAATGCAGTCATCTTATCTGATGGCAGATCAGGTAAATTCTGAATTTTGTGTGCCAGATCCATTCCACTGATGTCATAGTCATCTCTGAAGGTTAGAGTATTTTGAACTTCCATGCAATGAGCCTTTAAAGATTCACTAGACATCTGTGAGGCAGTGCTGAAGTTTAGCAACACTCCATATTTGGATTTCACTTGGTTGAGTGTTTCAAATCTCTCATCCATGGATGTCACAGCAGAGTCGACCACCATGTTAAAAAAGTTGACTTCAAGGTTTTTCAGTGCATCAGTCACTGGTTCATCAGGAGCCTCATAGCTGAAAAGCCTCTTGCTGTTTCTCAGTCTCTTCTTTTTCAGAACAGCCTCCACATTCATTACTTCGCAAATGCTTTTAGCTGTTGTCTGGGACTCAGAGAATCCAGTTACCTGGTATGTAGTGAGGGAAGCCTTTGCATTTGAGATTAAATTAACTGCTATATACAACTGCATTGAGGCAGATTGAAGGAGCTTGTTCACCATGTTTGCAATAGTCAGTATCTCACACCATACGATACAGCAAATCAAGTGCTTGTGCCTCCACTTTGGCCACAGGATCATTGATTGTCTGTCTGGCTTCCAGTAATGCCTCCCAAATCTCAGATGCCTGGTGCCTTATTGCATGAACACTTTTGAGCCTACTCTTCCATCTTGTGTCACTCCATGACTTCATGGTTATCTTCACGTGTTTCTTTAAAATACTCCATCTTTGTGTGCCAGCTGAAAAGAAGGTGAAGAGCTTTTGCACATGTCCATTGAAAACTACTGCATCTTTTGAACATTTGGCAGCATCTGCAATTACAAGGTTTCGAGTATGTGCTCCACATGGGACAAACACGGCTCTGGGGGTTTTTTCTGAGCAGTCTGGCTTGTACTCCTTGGTTCTTGCCTTTCATGTTGGCTCCATTATCAAAAGCTTGCCTTCTGCAATCTTCAAATGAAATCTTCAGCTCATTCAGCTTATTTAAGATGACAGTTAAACCTGTTGTAGCTTCAACATTCACAAAGCCCAGAAAGTGCTCATTGATCTCTGGCTTTCCCTTTAACCTCCTGGGCGGTGTTCCCGAGTCTGACTCGGGGTGAGATTTTTGGGCAAGGATCGGTAACCCCGAGTCAGACTCGGGCTCGCCTCGCTGGATGTACAGGGAGTTTTACTTACCTTGTCCCTGGATCCAGCGATGCCACCGCGCTGTGTGAGCGAGCAGCACCTCGCTCGATTCACACAGTGCCTCCGTGTGACGCCGATCTCCGTTCCCTGCGACGTTACGACGCACGGGGACGGAGAACGGCGCCAAATTCAAAAAAGTAAACAAACACTATACATACAGTATACTGTAATCTTATAGATTACAGTACTGTATGTAAAAAAAAACACACCCCCCTTGTCCCTAGTGGTCTGTCCAGTGCCCTGCATGTCATTTTATATAATAAAAACGTTTCTTTCTCCCTGCAAACTGTAGATTGTCCATAGCAACCAAAAGTGTCCCTTTATGTCAAAAATAGTTTTAGATCAGCTAAAAAACAGCGATAATAAATTATAATCACTTGCAGAATTGTGCGATAGCGATTTGTGGGGAAATTCGTCATAAAAAAAAAATAATAATGACAGCAACAATTCTGCAACTGAGCAAATTTCAGTGATTTTGATTTGATTACATTATTGAATAATTTTTATTTGAATTATATTATTATTTGTTATAATTATTTATAATTATTTATTATATTATAATTTATAATTTTGTTTTAAAAAAAATGTCATACCCGGGATGCCTATTAGAAGCTTGTTTGGTCAGATTTAAGTGAGTTATTTCTAAAAATGACAGACCTACAATATAAAACGCCAAATTTCCTTGCAAATAATGGTACCGCTTTCAGCATGTTTTTTCTGAAAGAATCATACCGCCAGGGAGGTTAAAGCCACGCTTCTCAGAATAATGGACATTTGCTCTTGGTGACTGTCAGGTGTACAGTCCAAGATAATGGAGTAGTACTTTGAGTCTCTTATTTGAGTCACTATTGCTTCCAGAGTTTTGCCACTCACAATCTGTATTAGCTAATTCTGTGTGTGCTGCCCAAGGTAATGAGCATGTGTCTCTCCATCTTTAATTTTGCTGAGATGGTTTTCCATAATGGGGTCAAATTTTGCCAGTAGTTCAACCTCTTTTAGGAAATTTCCATTATCTGGCTGGACGAGTTTTTCTGATGAACCCCTGAATGCTTGGTTTCGTTCAGCCAGAGACTGGGTGATACTTATTAAACGTGTAAGGACATCCCACCATCTCTTTCTTTCAGCCTCGTAAATGGTCATTTGTATCTGGTCAAGAGTCTGTCCCCGACTTATGCCCCGTACACACCATCACTTTATGTGATGAAAAAAAACGACATTTTCTGTGAAGTAAAAAATGACGTTTTTGAAACTTAAATTTTCAAAGATGAAGTTGCCTACACACGATCGTTTTTCTCACAATGTTCTAGCAAAGCGAGGTTACGTTCCACCACGTTTTTCCATTGAAGCTCGCTTCATAAGTAGCTTCTGGGCATGCGCGGGTGTAAAAACATCTTTTTAAACAAAGTTTTTTGCTACACACGGTCAATTTCTGTGAAGTAAAAAACGACGTTTTGAAAAACGACACATAAAATTGAAGCATGCTTCAATTTTTTTTGGTCGTTTTTTAGAAGACATAAAACGACGTTTTCCCACACACACGGTCATTTAAAGTGACGTTTTTAAAAACGTAATTTTTTTTCATCACATAAAGTGATGGTGTGTACGGGGCATAAGGCGCAGATCAAGTTCTCTCCACCTAATCATATTTTTTGTGTGTTCAGGACTACTCTCATGGTGTTTTAATACGGCATAGATATTTGACCAGACATTCACACCTTCTTTTATAATTTTGTTGTCTTTTGTAGAAAAGAGCTTACAGCAAAAACAATAAACAGCATTGTTTTTTATTGAGTATGTAAGCCAGCTCTTTTGAATCTTTTCCCCATTTGATAGTTGTCTCTGTAATAAGCCTGAATGGAAAGCTCTTCTAGACTTGTCTTTAGGGAAAGAAAAATCCAGTCCTGGTTTGAATGGACCTCTGCGCAGTCCTCATAAAGTCTGTTAAGACTGGGGGCCAATCTACTGGGTCATTTGGTGGAGCGACAACTGTTCTATTTGGGTCTGAGCTGCTTGTATCTACTGCTGGCTGTACACCTCTGGTTGTGCTGCTAGTACTGACTGAGACTGCCTGTACTTCACCTGGGTCAGTGTTACTAGTACTTGCTGAGACTGCCTGTACTTCACCTGGGTCTGTGTTGCTAGTACTTGCTGAAGACTAGTGTCGTTTTTGCTGAAGCTGGCTGTACTGGGTCTGTGCTAGTACTGACTGTTGAGGCTGGATGTGTAACAACTGTGTGTAACAATGGGACTGTAGTCATAACCTTTTTTTTTTTTTAAACTAATATAATATTTCTATGGATAAATAAATAAATAATACTACAAAATTATACCTGTGGTATGAAATGGCCGTGGCCTTTATTTATAGGTATAAATCAATTGTTTTTTATCAAACAATTCTTAAATCAAAATTAAATAATCAATTTAAATATATTAACTCATTTTATTAGCATATAACCATATATATATATATATATATATATATATATATATATATATATATATATATATATATATATATATATATATATTCTATAATAATAAAATTAGCTTAGCCATTTAAGCTCAAGCTAAATAAAATGAAATATATCATCCCCTTACAAGAAGGGATTAAAACCTCATAAAAAGGCCACGACAGGGAGGGAGGGTGGGATGTGCTTCTCCAAATCTTCTCTGTTCTTCTGCCCCCAGATGACGCATCCTCATTCTTTTTATAGGACTAGAGGACCGTTGTTAAGGGCAACTGTCAACAAAAGCTCCACCAATCATAGGTAAGTAAAACATATATATATTTTTTTAACTTTAATTTAATTTTCTTGTTATGACACAATCCCATAGGTGGTGGGGGCAGGGACATTTCATGCCCCGCCCTTCACCTTCATGGGACTGTAGTCATAACCTTTTTTTTTTTTTTTTTTTTTTTTTAACTAATATAATATTTCTATGGATAAATAAATAAATAATACTACAAAATTATACCTGTGGTATGAAATGGCAGTGGCCTTTATTTTTTAGGTATAAATGAATTGTTTTTTTTATCAAACAATTCTTAAATCAAAATTAAATAATCAATTTAAATATACTAACTCATTTTATTAGCATATAACCATATATATATATATATATATATATATTCTATAATAATAAAATTAGCTTAGCCATTTAAGCTCAAGCTAAATAAAATGAAATCTATCATCCCACGCGCCAGGCCCTATTTCAAGGAGCCTGGCACCCCACCAAGGCGACAGCCAATTCCACACAGGTTTTAACGTCTAAATTCAAAATGTCAATGGCGACATCGCATAAATGCACCTTGTCTGGTCTATAATAACCAGGCAAACCGCCTTCCAAGTTCACGTGCCTAAAAGACATTCCACGAACCAGAGGCATGAATTTATCCATTGACCTATTCAGTCGTTTGCAAAATTTTTCTAAATATTTATGCTCAGGGTAGAGCAACCAATCCAATCGAGGGATAATTTCAGAAAGAAATAAAACAGTATTAGGTAAAACAGAATGCAAACACAACATATCAAGCTTAATCTGCAAAATTAATTATAAAGTTTTGCGTTTACCAAGATCATTACCAGAGAGGTGGAAAATGATGATCTGAGGTACTGGCCAACAAACATGCAAATGAGACAAAACAAAACGCAAATTGGACCAAAGCATACCCCGTAGCCCAAACCAATAAACTAAATACATTTTCGCCATAAACTCTCCATTCAGCTCTCTTCTGAGCCCAGTAAACATAAGAGTGTCCTATTATCCATACGATATATTTGGCATCTAAAATTTAAAACTGAAAATTAGGCCTAACATATGATCTAGAACAATTAGATCGCCAACCCCCAATTTTCTTAATCATAGTTTCATTAAGACCAACCATAGTTGCTGTAGTGGCTGCACCAATACGAAAAGAATGCGATGAGAACCGCAGGTGTCCTAACCGTAATGCTTTGAGGCATCTATGCAGAACAGCCTGGAACTGATAAATGGTCACCGGAGCGCCCGTGACATGAATTAGCAATTGCTCCTGAAAAATAGGTCTAACTTCCAAAAAACATTTAAGCAAAGAGCAAACACAATAGCGAGAGCTGGGATCAACCCGCAAGGTAATCCACCTACCATGACCCAAGGGATCATTCTTACTCTTACGCAGCAAAATTTGAATCGAATCTGACTTAACAAAAACATCCCGGAAGAACAAACCGGAGCCATCAATAACCTTCCGTGGCAACAATTCCGAAACCCAAAAGGCGCCAAAAAAACACAAACAAAAAGCCAGGGAAAACAAAAGGGATTCATAAGGAGAAAAACAGACCTCCCTAGAAACGTCACAAAGATGACCCAAAAGCTCAAAAGAGATCGGCAATGTATCATCAGCGACCAAATGTTCCTTCCTGTAACCCTGCAAGGCATGCTTGACCGAGAAAAAGGACATACAAGACCTGAAACCTTGCAGGCGCATAAAGAAGGAAACACCAGAAAGATTCTTAACAATATGTGAGTGTGAATAACCGCGAGACATCAGAAAATTAAGAAAGGACAGAACCAAGCCCTCAGAAAAAGGGTGTTGAGCACATCCAAAAGAAAACAAGAAAGAGCACCACAACGTCCACGCGGCTTTATAGGACGCCCACGTGGATGGTGCCAAAGAACCCTTAATGGCAGCAAAAACCGGATTCACTGAAGGTCCCATAAGTGTGGAGGCCATAATAGGCCAACAGGATCCGCTTTTCCTGGAACTGAGAACGGGATAAAGCGTCAGCAATAAGATTATCACGTCCTGGAACGTATTTTGCTTTAAGCCAAATATTAAGGTCTAAACATTTAAACACCAACAATCTAAGTATAGCAATAACAGGAAGAGATTTAGATGCTTAACAATTGATAGCAAAAACCACACCTCTGTTATCGGAAAAAAAAGCAAAATACGACGATTCCTGAAATTATCACCCCACAATTCCAAAGCCACCAAAACCGGAAAAATCTCCAACAAAACAATATTAGACGTCAAACCAGAAACCTTCCAAGATTCAGGCCAAGCATCAGCAGACCAATGACCTTCCCAATAAGCACCATACCCACAAGATCCAGCGGCATCCGTATGTAGATGAAGAACAGAAGCAGAACAAAAAGGAGCCTGCTACAAACAATTTCCATTAAACGTGAATAAAAAACTATGCCAAACCTGAAGATCTTCCCTAATTCCAGAAGTAATTCTCACGAAATGTAAAGGAGATGGAATACCAGAAATAGCCCTATACAACCTCTTAGAAAATACCCGACCCATTGGCAAAACCCTGGACGCAAAAGCCAATAAGCCAAGAATAGATTGCAACATTTTTAACCTAACCTTACTCTTGGAAAGAATGAAATCCAACAAAATCCGAATCTTCACAAACGTGTCGTCAGGAAGACGGAAATCCATGGAAACCGTATCAATCTGGATACCCAGAAAGTCAATACAAGATGTGGGATAAACAGATTTTTCCTCAGCCAATGGAACACCAAACTCCCGATACACAATCCGAAACTCGGTAAATAAATACAAACAATCCGACGAACCAGCCTCACCAACAAACAGGAAATCATCCAGATAGTGCAATAAGTTATCCGAACCAGAACGAAAACCGACAACCCATTCAAGAAACGTCGAAAAAAGTTCAAAATAAGAACATGAAAGTGAACATCCCATTGGGAGACACTTATCAAAGTAATATTCATTCTGAAAACAAAAACCCAAAGAGTTAAACGCGGAAGGATGGATAGGAAGCAACCGAAAAGCTGATTGAATATCAGCCTTAGCGAGCAAAGCAGACGCACCAACCCTCCTGATTTTAAATAAAGCGTCATCAAACGAAGAATACTGAACAGAACACAGCCAGGGGTCAATATCATTGTTCAAGGAAAACCCAAACAGGAACGAGAGATGGTGTATCAATCTAAAAGTATTCCGTTCCTTTTTAGGGATAACACCCAGCGGAGAAACCCGAAAATCAACAAAAGGAGGAGAAGAAAATAGACACTCAATCCTACCCGCACAGAGCTCTTTATCCAATTTCTCACGAACAGCAGCCAAAGTAGAAAAAACAGAAGGTAGATTAGAAAAAACCTGACAACCTACTCCAGAATAAGAAGGTAAATTAAAACCAAACAAAAAACCATCACGCAGGACGATTGCCCTCTGACAGTCTGGATACATGTGAAGCCAAGGTAGCATGTTTAGAATGTTCACTGGTGTTGTGGCTTTTAAGGAAAAGCTCTTTAGTAGGAGCAGAGGCATTAGAAGACAATTTCTTAAAACACCGGGAGGCTGGGTGAGAACAAGCGCAAAGACTGCATTCATGTTTGTATTTACAGCTATTAGGCCACTTACACATGCCATCATTGAAATGAAAACACACCCCTTTCTTATATGTAGTACTGGTAACAGGAACATTAGTTCTAACCACTGGTTTCTGAGGTAATAAAAGATTGAGCCACAGACCTACATCTTTTGAACCCCACTTTAAAGATTTGTGTACAGACAACTTCTGGCGGAATGCCTCGTCATAATAAAACCAAGAAAAACCTTGAAAATTTTTGTACGCCTCCAAAAAAAATTTCAACATGTTGGAACAAGCTAGAACACAAATCGGGGAGCTGTTCACCTATCACGCTAGCATAAATGCAACATGCTTGCAGCCAGTTAAAGGAGCGTGGCGCCAATCTTCTTTTATCTTCGTCTTTACGATCACCATCTTTCCTAACCACCCTAAGCTCATGATTAGATGGAAGCAAAGTCAGAATTTCGACATAGTCCCCCTTCCAAATTTTGTCTTTGACCGCACCGGACAAATGAAATCCTAGGGGAGACAAATCGCATTTCAGTACCGTATTTATTCGTGTATAACGCGCAAAATTTTATACCCAAAAAAAATTCCA
This sequence comes from Rana temporaria, assembly GCF_905171775.1. Classification (NCBI taxonomy): domain Eukaryota; kingdom Metazoa; phylum Chordata; class Amphibia; order Anura; family Ranidae; genus Rana; species Rana temporaria. The sequence continues at coordinate 155,347,843 of NC_053493.1, read as the reverse complement.
AAGTTTGGGTGCGCGTTATACACGAGGACTCCATTGGCGGCCGGTCCATTGAGGGTGCAGGCGAATTGTGAGTTCGCACTGCGCCTTTCCTGGGCTGCAGCCGCTCACTGTACGCGAGGGTGAAGGAAAAAAAAACGTCCCCACGTCGCGTACAGTGGGCGGCCCGAATTCCCTACTGTATAGTCGCCGCTTCAGTTCCTCGGCCGCAACGGTAAGCATTGCTTTTGTTAAGCATTGCGGTTGTCCCGATACCATTGTTCTGTCAGTCCCCGGGTGCAATGTCATACTTTTGTATCACCTTGCCCCCCCCCCCCGCTACCGCTGTACATACCTTTCGTACAGCATATCCACCCGGGTTGCGAGTCCCGCGGGAGTGGGCGTTCCGAACACGTCTGTGATTGACGTTTTGCCCAAAACGAGGTCCCCCCGTCGCGTAAGCCGCGTCACGATTGGCGAAAGGAGCCGAACAGCGATGCACATGCGCAGTATAGCGCCGACTCTCCGTTCGGCTCCTTTCGCCAACCGTGACGCGGCTTACGCGACGGGGGGAGCTCGTTTTGGGCAAAACGTCAATCACAGACGTGTTAGGAACGCCCACTCCCGCAACCTGGATGCAAGGTGTATATGCTGTACAGAAGGTATGTACAGCATCCAAAATATCCAAAAAATAATAGCATTAATCGGATTGTGGGGGGCATTTTTTTAATATGTTTATTGGGTTTTAAAAGATACAAATACCGGTACATATTAATGCAACAATCGTTTACCGTACTACATATTGTAACTCGTGAAAGGGAAAAACATACCGTACATGGGGATCGGAGATCATAGGGAAAGTGTAATGAGCCCTTCCGTCAAAGATCATGAAAGTACCGTAATTGAAACAGAGATGTCATAGGAAATACCGGTAAATATCACTATATCCATATAACTCATCAGACTCCTAGAAAGAATACTGTAGTCAAAAAAAGTACGGTAGTTTTTAGGGTGAATGCATATACAGGGGACATGGCTGGACATACAGGGGACATGGCTGGACATACAGGGGACATGGCTGTATATACGGGGACATGGCTGCATATACAGGGGACAATGGCTGGATATACTGGGGACATGGCTGTATATACGGGGACATGGCTGGATATACAGGGGATATGGCTGGATATACAGGGGACATGGATGGATATACGGGGGACATTGCTGGATATGGGGGGACATGGCTGCATGTGGGGGGACATGACTGGATATGTGGGGGACATGGCTGCAATAATAAAAAAAAGTATCGGTACTTGTACTCAGTCCTAAGAAAGTGGTATCGGGACAACCCTACATTTTGTACAATTCAGTGTTCTTCATATTTTAATTGATATACTGGTACCCGTTAGATGGCAACTCAGGGTATCAAGAGGAAACGTTCTGCATATGACGCTTCATTCAAGCTCAAAGTCGTTGATCATGCTGAGATTCACGGAAATCGAGCAGCTAGCCGAGAATTCACTGTACCAGAGACGAATGTTAGAGAATGGAGAAAACAGAAAGTCGTCCTGAAAGATATGAATAAAACAAAAAAAGCACAACGAGGGAGACAAGCCATGTACCCAGACATGGAGAAGGAACTTTATGAATGGATCATTGACCAAAGAAGTAGTGGGTACATCGTCACATCACTCCACATTAGACTTCAAGCCCAAAAGTTTTGCAAAGATTCAAACTTCAAAGCCTCTAATGGATGGACACAGAAGTTTATGAAAAGGCATGGACTTGCAATACGCCAGAAAACAAAGATAGCACAGAAGCTGCCTAATGATTTAGAAGAGAAGATCGCTTCATTCCATACCTTTGTAATGAACCAACGCAAGCAGATTAATTTTGAACTTTCACAGATAGGCAATATGGATGAGACCCCCATGTGTTTTGACCTACCAGGCAACAGGACAATTGACAGCAAAGGGAAGCACACAATCCAGATTAGAACCACTGGCCATGAGAAAACTAATTTTACCGTGGTGTTATCCTGTATGGCAGACGGTTTTAAACTTAAACCAATGGTGATCTTTAAAAGAAAGACTATTCCAAAAGGAGTTACATTTCCACCAGGTGTCGTGATCCATTGTCATCCTAAAGGATGGATGGATGAAAAGGGCATCATTTTATGGTTAAATAAAGTTTGGAATACTAGACCAGGCGCACTACTGAAGAAATCCATGCTTGTATGGGACCAGTTCCGCTCACACCTGACAGACACTGTGAAGAACAAACTGAAAAGTCTAAAAACATTTCAAGCTGTGATTCCAGGTGGACTAACCTCTATTCTTCAGCCACTAGATGTTGTTTTAAACAAACCCTTCAAAGACAGAGTCAGGGAAAAGTGGATTACCTGGATGAAATCCGACGACAAAGAATTGACTGCAAAAGGAAACCTCAAGAAACCTGACCTATCTCTCGTGACATCCTGGGTTAAAACATCATGGGAAGACATACCAAAAGAAATGGTCATCAAGAGTTTTTTGAAGACAGGCATCAGCAATAAAATGGACGGCACAGAAGACGACCTGCTGTGAAACAGATGTTCATGCCAACTGGGACACTGATGAAAAATTAACTCGAGAAGAATGGGAACAACTCTTTGGTGTATCTGATGATGAATCTGACTTTGAAGCATTTTAAATAAATATTGTTACCAGTAATTTTATTTCAATATTGTGTTTATACCAGTTTATACCAGTTTACATTGTCAATAAATGATTTTTGGCAATTTTAATGATTTTATACCGATTTTTATTTGAAAATTAGGGGTGCGCGTTATACACGGGTGCGCGTTATACTCGAATAAATACGGTACTTCCCTAAAGCAAGATTCTGGGACCAAAGGAGGAATTAAAACATCCGGTGCAGAAGGAACAGCAGTCGCAGTGGCAACCGAGGTAGAGACAGGGCCATTATGAGCGTCTGACAAAGGATCCAGCCATACAGAAGCAGGAGTTGACAGGGGTTGATTAACAGAATTAAAAGAATCGGCAAACATTGACATAAATTTAGAAAAAGAAGAAAGAAATTCCCCAACAGGAGTGGAATTATTAGACTTACCAGCAGGTGCAGAAACCATCCCAGTTGAGGGATTTGCAGACCCTGCTGGCAGCAGATTTGGAGAAAAGACAAAATCAGGAGATTCCATTTCTCGACCAGGCACAACGTTAACAGGATTCGTCAACAAAGGAGGAGCTGTATTTAAGAACTGGAAGAATTTAATTGATGACCATAAAACAAAAGAACACACATTAGATCATCAGAATGCAGTACAATACCTTTGGATTTACAAAGACGCTTCCTCCCAGGCATCTGCTTGGCACCCGTTGCCATGACAACCGGATTGATAGGCTGTGCTGGACTACCAATCAAACAAACAATCCCAGTAATTAGCGTGGCGATTGAGGGGAGAAACACACCACCTGAACGGACTGAGGTAGGTACTTAAGGAGGGCCAAGAGGGATATGTGGTGTCATTCCATCTCCAAATCTAGGAGAGCAAGGAGCACCTGCCTGAGGAGAACCTGGAACCTGATAATGATTGACCCCTGATACAACCTCAGGGCTAACTCCATTCTGCCGTTTGATTCAAATTAATAAGGTGAAATATGTGGACCAGACAAAAAGATTCACATCCTCACCTTTACTCAGCTCAGTCCCAACAGAGAGAGCGAGCTATAGCCCACACAGCTTTATTAAAAGCATAGAATCACAAGGCATACAGTTGATTGGTTCACATTATACAGACACACCCATCGATCCCTCCCATTCACCCTCCCCTCACCCACCCATTCACCCTGTGACGCTATCCATCTCTCTATCCATCTCTCTCTTGCGCTATCCCTCTCTCTCTCTTGCCCTATCCCTCTCTCTCACTCTCTCGCTATCCCTCTCTCACTATCCATCTCTCTTGCTATCTCCCCCTCTCCCTCTCTCGCTATCCCTCTCTCTCTTGCGCTATCCCTCTCTCTAAAAAAATACACAAAAATCTAATATTTCTGTTTTTAGTATTCCAAAAGATGCTGATGTTATCAAATGTTGGTTGACCAATGCCAGCTTTGCACCAAGTGTGATAGAGGAATTGATTCCACAAATAATTGAAGATTGTCGTAGTGATTATTTTAGAATTTGTTCTGAACATTTTGAAAATGATTGCATTGAAATGGACGGTGACAGAAGAAAACTAAAAATTGGTTCAGTGCCAACAATTTTCATTCCCACAACTGGCAAAAGAAAAGCCAAAGCTCGGCCAGATAGCAGAATGTCCAAAAGAGCTAGAAATGAATTAATGGTGGCCGGAAGTTCGCAGTCTTTGTCAAGTGACGTAGCAACGCACATTTCAGACATCACTAAAGGAGAAGCTGCAAATACACTAAAGAAGGAAGTTGGGACACAAACATTTTTTTTTCGATTTTGAATCCCAAAAAAGCTATTTCTCAGATGCTAAAATTGAAGACGTTTTGTTGGACCATACATATTATTTGTATGATGAGAATTTATCTGCACCATTACAAGCATCAACACCAGATGCACACCACCAAGTTACAAGTAGGGCAAACATAATGGAAGATGTTAGATCTTCCCCTGAAGTTCAATCATTGAATGTGTTATCCCCGGGATCATCTGGTTTGCCAACACCTGTTCCAAAGCGCAAACTTCGGGAACTATGATGACCCCACTTTCCACAAATCAGATATGGAAACACCAAGGAAAAGTGAATTCAGTATAACTTTTAGTGAGGCAGATGTCCAAGTTGAAACACCACTTGATTACCCTCAGAAAATTGTGAAAGAGAAAAAATGTATTGTGTTTGAAAGCATGTTAGACCAGCTCTTGATGCACATGAAATGTCCTGACAAAACATGCTCTTCGGAAATAGTAAGCCTGGAAAAAAAAACAATTGGCACAATGATGGTTGTGTATTCAAACTGTGAGTTGGACCATCATTTGAAATTGTGGCAAAGCCAACCAAAAATAAAAAAGTATGCAGCGGGCAATGTACTACTGGCAGGTGCTATATGCCCAACCGGAGGTACTTTTGCAAAAATTAAAGAAATTTTTAAATTAGCGGGAATTTATATTTTTGGAAAATCTAGTTTCCATCAGTATCAAAAGAAATTAATTTTCCCATCGATAGACCATAATTGGCAAATAAATCACACCAAGATTGTCAATGAATTTAAAGGTAAACCTCTTTTCCTGGTTGGTGACGGGCAGTGCGACAGCCCTGGATTCAGTGCTAAATACTCCACATACACCTTTATGGAGTTAATTTAAAAAAAAATTGTGAACTTTGAATTGGTGCAGGTCTCCCAAACTACATCCTCTGTCGCAATGGAAAAATTTGGCTTCATCAAAACATTGGACAGGATAAGGGAACAAAATTTGAATGTAAAAATTGTAGGAACCAACAGGCACACAGGCATTAGGAAATTATTAACGACCCCCAAAGTATAAAAAAAAATGTCACCAATTTGATGTTTGGCACTATGCCAAAAACTTAAAAAGAAAATTGATTCAGATCTCAAAAAAAAAACGTTTATCGTTCAATTTTGCCGTGGATTGGACGCATACTCAATCATTTTTACTGGTGTAGCAGAACATCCAAATGAAGCGAGAAGAAATTTAAACGAAAGTGGGATGTTCTGTTGCACCATTTAACAAATGAGCATGTGTGGAAAGTGTTGGAGACAAGAAACATACTTGCAAACGCTCGAAATGTTCTCTAACAACAACGATTCCCTGGATTGTAAAAAACAGCCCTGCATTCGATGCACTGTCCGCAATTCTTTTTGATGCACAAATCTTGAAGGACATAAAAAATGTAACACTGTTTTGTCAGACAGGTGTACTGGAAACTTACCACAGCATGATTTTGAAGTACAGACTAAAAAGACTGCACTTTACATATGACTCAATGGAGGCTAGAACCAAACTTGCAGCATTGCATCACAACCACAATGTTGTGCGATTGCGTGCTGAAAAAGCAGTGGAAGACGCCAGTGGCTCAAAAATTACTGTTCCTAGAGCAAATTTGGAATTTCCACGTGGCAGGAAAATGTTGGGCGACACTGTTTTGATTGCTGATGGCAGTTTGCATACTACCTGGAAACCGAAAAATGTGGACATGCCAGCAAACATTGCCACGGAGGAAAGGCCTGATACTAGTGAAGCCTTAAAAACACGTTTTCCACTAGTGGCACATTATTATATTTTTATTTAAAAAAATCTGTATTCGTATTTTATTATGATGTACTATAATTTTTTGAGTTTATTATATTATCTATTAAAATTAAAATGTTTATTTTTTCAAAGTTGAAATACCTATATATAATGTTTTGTTGTGAGATTTCGTTGTAATTTTTTTTTTTTTTAATAATTATTATTTTTTAAATAATTATTATTAACAAAAACAAGCAATAATTATAACAAAGGAAATCATATTTATTTAAAAAAAGAAAGCCATTTCTGATGCATCGTAATCATTGCTGTACAAAAAACCTACATAGCAAGCATCAGGGTCAGGAAACACTTGCCGCACAGCATTAACTGCACAAGACGGTATAACCTTTCTGTTTCCCTTCCCTAAAATGCCATATATCCAGCCAATAAATGTCCGATATGCCATTTTTCTCAATCTCCTAAAAAATAGAAAAAAATGAAATTAGCGAAATTTCATTAATAAAAATGATAAATGATGTGCAATTCTTACATGTTCAGGATTAACTATCAAAGTGAGGAAGGTATCGGCTTCCGTAATACAACACATTCCCTCCGGTATGCATTGAGATACCTCATGTATCTCTCGGCAGCAACATGACTCGACTTGCGTTGGCATAGTTATGCATCTTTCGCATAAGCACCATATAATATTTCCGATTCTATCGGTTTCCTCCCATTTCTGATTGCTCTATGGAGGAAACTTTGGTGTTTACAGCTACAGAAGGATCGCATGGAAACGGTTCATCATCCTCCGAATCTGGATATCTTGCAAATAATTGTTGTAAAAGTATTTCAATAGAAAAAAAAAAGGGGGATTTAGGAAAACACAACAGATGATATAGGCCCAGATACACAAAGAAATTACGCCGGCGTATCTATTGATACGCCGCGTAATTTCTAAGATGCCCAGTCGTATATTTGTTTTGTATCCAAAAAAACAAGATACGACTGAATGTGGGCTCGATCCGACTGTAGTATGTCTTAGTACACCGTCGGATCTTAGGTGCATATTTACGCTGGCCGCTAGGTGGCTCTTCCGTCGATTTCGGCGTTGAGTATGCAAATTAGCTAGATACGCCAATCCACAAACGTACGCACACCCGGGGCTTTTTTTTACGTCGTTTACGTAAGGCTTTTTTCGGCGTAACTTTACCCCTGCTCTATGAGGCGTACGCAATGTTAAGTATGGACGTCGGTGCCAGCGTCAAATTTTCAGTCGTGTACGTCGTTTGCGTAAAACATTCGCGAATAGGACTTTGCGTAGAATTACATTCACGTCGAAAGCATTGGCTTGTTGCGGGTTAATTTGGAGCATGCGCACTGGGATACCCCCACGGACAAAGTATGCGACGTTCCAAAAAAACGTCAATTACGTGGGGTCAATAGGAATTACCATAAAACACGCCCCCATCTCATCCATTTGAATTGCGTGCCCTTACGCCGACACAGTTACACTACGCCGCCGTAAATTACGACGCAAATTCTTTGTGGATTCCTGAAAATACTCTGTAAGTTACGGCGGAGTAGTTTATCTGAGATACGCTACGCCGGATGTAGAGATGCGCCAAGGTACGTGGATCTGGCCCATTATGTCTATTGGAATATATAGATATTGAGAAATGAATTTAGAAATCAATACATTTAATTCAAAGACAGTGATTAAAAAGAAATATGGAAAAGAGAGATCTTAAACTGCATATATTACAAAAAAACATATCTAAAAAAAATAAACGTACGCTTTCATCGTATGTTGTTGAATTACTAGAACTTGAAGATGCTCCCTCAGTCAATGACATCGTCAGTTCTGAATTATCCTAAAATATAAAATTAGAGAAATTACGGTAATCAAAAATATAACTGATAATCTTTATATTTTAATAAATTTTCAATTTTAGATTTCACTTACCATCGCAGAGAGAGAGAGAGAGAGAGAGAGAGAGAGAGAGAGAGAATATATATACACACACACCAACACTCATGTTTGTTTTAAATATATATATTAGTGCTGTCAAGCGATTAAAATTTCTAATCGTGATTAATCGCATTAATGTCATAGTTAACTCACGATTAATCGCAATTAATCAAATTGAAAAGTGAATCGGCTTGCTTTTTGCAAATGTTTTTTTATTGAAAACAAAATTGGCATATAATGTAGTGTTCAAAACTAACATTCACACTTGGAGCAAATAAGCTCTCACACAATGGGGGTTATTTACGAAAGGCAAATCCACTTTGCACTACAAGTGCACTTGGAAGTGCAGTCGCTGTAAATCTGAGGGGTAGATGTGAAATGAGGGGAAGCTCTGCTGATTTTATCCTCCAATCGTGTGCAAGCTAAAATGCTGTTTTTTATTTTCCTTGCATGATCCCCCTTTCTAAGGGATCAAAACAGGGCGATACAAAATCAAATTACAAAGTGCACATGTAAGGTAAACTAGGACTCGGCCTATAGTGCAATTAAACCATGGCTTAATACTTTCTTTTTCTCAAGTTTGCTTTGAACATAGCAGTCAGGCTACTGCTCTTTATTCAACAGAGGCTCATCAACTCAGCCTCTTATTTCAGAAAGTATGAACAGTAACGGTAACCAATAAAATGTAAGCATACTACTTCTTTGCTTTGAGCCAGTTACTCAAACACACAAGCCTGTTGACATTTTCAGACAACAGGGAAGCTCGCTTCTTTTGTACAACATGCCCAGACAGTGAAAACAACCTTTCAGAAGGTACTGATGTGGCTGGTGTTGCTAAGTACTTGCGTGCAAGGCGGGCCATTTCACTGTGTGCCCCTTCATGTGTGGACCACCATTCCTGGGGACAGTCATCCATGCCAGTAAGAGGCTCTGACTTGTAGCGCTTCAGACATTGGTCAATACTGTCCTCCTCTTCATCAGACGAAGACTCGTTTGTAAGCATAAGTATTGGTTTCTTCGTAGGAGGCTCAGGCGTGACTTTGTTATCCGGCTGTGCAGGCCTCTCCCTTACCATCTCCTGGAGCAAAGCGCGGATCGTACCCCACACCTCAGCCCTGTCAGGTTTGCTCAGACACTTGAGATCCTTAAACCTTGAAATGAAATGAAATGCAACTTTAATACAAGTACAGGTGCAGGTATAACAAAATTGCGACAATACCCCTATCTCATTGCTATCTGACCTTGGGTCAAGTGCTGTCGCAACTCTCAGCCACGTGATGTTGGTCTTCTCCTTGCGACCCTCCATGTCTGCTGCGAAGGTTCCCTTGAACTTGATCGTGTAAGCTGGGTCATCCTCAGTAACCTCCATCACTCGTGACAGATGACACAACGCTGGCAGCACCACTGAGCAAGACACAAACTTCTCTCCTCCCAGGAGTTCAGAAACATACCTGCAATAATATAGAGATTCACTTTTGTGGGGAACTAGTTGGGCCTACTGTAATTCTCTCACTCACTCACCACACTCACACACTCTCTAATCTTTCACACATGCATAGCCTACCTGCACGCACATATAGTATACACACACCCAATCATTAATGTTACTGTTCTGACACAGACCTGCTTTGATTTAACAAACAGATATACAAACGACACGGATACACAATAAATTACCTGCAGTGCTCCAGCACAGCCTCGAGCTTCTTCAGTTTCTCCAGCTCAGTAACTGTTGGCATGGCGATGTTGGTTGCGTGCAGGGCCAGTGCATCTTTCAGTGGTTCAGCATTCCGCTGAACACGCTTGATCATTTCCAGGGTACTATTCCATCTGGTTGACACTTCCTGTGCGAGTGACTCTTCTTATTATGTGTCACTTGTTGTTGCTCGAGCTCCGCTTGGTTTGCAGGGCTGTGCTTAAAATGTCCCACGACCTTTCTGCATTTTGCCAATGCGCTGTCAAACGGGCTGTTGGTTAGAGAAACCGTGACGGCTCGGTGCACACTGTGTGCGATGCACGGCACGTGCACAAAGGGGAGCTGCCTGGCCGCTGCAATCATGTTGCGTGCACTATCCGTGGTCAGTGAGACAACTTTTTGTTCAATGTCCCACTCTCTAGCTACTTGCATAAAGTGCTCTGTAACAGCATCAGCGAAGTGCCTCTCTTCTGTCTTTAGAACAGTCAAAGCATGAGATTGAAGTTTCCACTGTGGATCAAAGTAATGCGCTGTGACCCCGAGGTAGTTGTGATTACTTACGGACGTCCAGTAATCACCAGTGAGCGCGACTGCTTTTGTATTCTCCAACGCCTGCTGTACCTTAGCTTTCTCCGTTTCGTACAATTTCTGTACGTGGCTTGTAATGGTGGCTCTCGAAGGCAATTCGTAGGTCAAGTCGTTGGATGCGATGCGAATGATATCAGCTAGACCCTCGTCCTCCACAACATTAACAGGCCTACATGCAGTAGCCACCCATTTAGCTATGGCTGCAGTAAGTTTGTTCTTAGTTGTGGTATCCATGTGCTTCTGTCTGAAAACATCCATTGTCGCCTGGCTTTGACCAGGGAGCGGAGAATTCCCATCAGCTGTGTGCTTGGCCATCAAGTGGTATTTCAGACTGGACGTGCTGCGATGATAGCTCAGTTCACAACCACAAAACCCAAAGATCACTTTGGTCTTGTCAATGGAACCATTTGGCAACTTTTTAAAAGTAAACTTTCCATTCAGAATCTTATTGGAATCCATTTCGGCAACCTCGCGTTTCCGGTCTAGCTAGATCCGGTGTGTGGTGTTGTAGTTCTGAAAAAAACAATAAAGTTTGTTTGGCCAAAAAGGTTCACCCTTTAAAACATTATAAGTTTGATCTATGTTCGTTTTATGAGGTATTGGTCTATATGGTCTACCTTTTAGCTTCCTCCATACACCCAAAGGGATCAAAACCTGAGTTTTAGGGACTGTCCCTCTATTGGGTTTGTTATGTGTATCTGTTAAATAACCATCTTCCCCCATATTGCTCTGTAGATTAGGCAAAGTAGAGTGAGATACGTTGGTGCTTGTAGGGACCATAGGCCCACCAAGTCATTGAGAGAAAGTGAAATGTTGGGCAACTTGACTAGAGTCACCATTTTGCATCAGTGTGAATGTATTCGGAGACCCTTGTGATTGGGTCATAGCTTTGCCCAAACTCTTGTTACAGTAATTTCTTTGAAAAACACAAGGGGTGTTGCCATGTTAAAGGCACCTGCAAATGTAGATCTTGCTCTATGTGTAAATGTACCTACACAGAGAGACAGGTTAGCTAGTCCATCAGGAAAGTGTTGTTTTCATCACAGTTTGCTAATTGTAGCACAGAACAGGTTATCTACAATTTTTTTTGTGTGATTGCAGAGGATTTTACATCTGGTAGGTGAAATGCCCTTTTAGAGTAAGGATATAATATTCTGGATATGTCATCTGGGAATCTGAGTAAATGAGAATAAGTACAGTGTAACAGAAAACCTTCTCCGTTTCTTCAAGCCTGCCCACACCTAATTAACTCAGAGGAAATATCTTCAGGCTGTGTAGCTCTGCACCTGGCTAGCCAAAGTGGATTCTTTGTAAGTATTTTTTTTGTGTCAGCACGTACCTCTTAATCACGATTTTCACCTGACGGCGATCCCGCGGGAGTGGGCGTTCCCAAGCACTGCCTGTGATTGACAGGCTTCCGAACGGCGCATACTGCGCGTCACAGGTTGCCGGAAAAACCCGAACGTCGGTGCGGCTTTATACGGCGCATGCGCACCGACGTTCGGGTTTTTCCGGCAACCTGTAACGCGCAGTATGCGCCGTTCGGAAGCCTGTCAATCACAGGCAGTGTCGGTAGGATGGCGCGACTTTGTGTAATCTAAAAATAATGATTTAATTTGAAACTTCTTAATCGCGCGATAAAGTTATTGACGGCGTTAAAAAATGGTCTGCGTTAACGCCGTCAATAACGCGTTTAATTGACAGCACTAATATATATATATAAGAGATCTATATCTCTCTCTAAATATATATATTTATATGAGCGCATCGAGGCCTTCGGGTAATGACTGCGCTCCCAATAAGCATTTTAAAAAATAAATAAATATAGAGAGAGAGATCTATAGCTATATAAAGATATATATATATAATCTCTCTCTCTCTCTCTCTCTCTCTCTCTATATATATATATATATATATATATATATATATATATATATATTCTATTGATATATATCTCTATATACATATATATATATATATATATATATATACTGTATATATTATCTCTCTCTCATATATATATATACGAGAGAGATATTACACACACGTAGTGTATCTCTCGCGGCGTAAGGGTGCGGAATTCAAATGGCTGTGATGGGGGCGTGTTTTATGTTAATACGTCGTGACCCGACGTAAACAACGTTGTTTTTTTTAACTGCGCATGCGCCGTGCCTGGGGGTATCCCAGTGCGCATGCTCGAAATTAAACCGGAACCAGCCAATGCTTACGACGGTGACGTCATTCGACGCAAATTCCTATTCGCGAACGACTTACGCAAACGACATTAAAAATTGTACGCGGGAACGACGGCCATACTTAACATTGAGTAGGCCTCAGAACAGCAGCTTTAACTATACGCCGGAAAAAGCCGAACGCAAACGACGTAAAAACATGCGCTGGTCCGACGTGCGTTTGTGGATCGGCGTAACTAGCTAATTTGCATACTCAATGCGGATTTCTACGGGAACGCCACCTAGCGGCCGCCGAAAAATTGCAGCTTAGATCCGACGGCGTACGAAGACGTACGCCTGTCGGATCTAGTTTTGAGGATTCAAAACAAAGATACGACGCGGGAATTTTGAAATTACGCCGGCGTATTAATAGATACGCCGGCGTAATTTCTTTGTGGATATGCCCCATATATCTATAGATATATATTTATATAGATATATATATATAGATATATGAGAGATATGTTGTATATATAGATATATATTTATACACACACACGAGAGAGAGATATTACATAGATAGATAGATAGATAATCTCTCTCTCGTGTGTGTGTGTATATATATATATATATCTATATCTATAGATAGATATATGTATTTAAATATATATCTATAGATAAATATATATATATATCTATAGATATATATATATATATATAATGGCCCAGATTCACGTAGCCCAGCGCATCATTAGGCGGGCGTAGCGCAACGCAGATACACTACACCGTCGAAACTTAGAGAGGCAAGCAGCCTATTCAGCAAGCAAATGCGCGCTGCGATGCGCCATCGTAACGTAATTTAGACGGCGTAAACCGACGCAATTCAAAGTGGGAAGGAGGTGGGCGTGATCCATTTAAATGAAGCGTGACCCCATGCAAATTAAGGTCCAAACAAACGGCGCATGCGCCGTCACGTGATCGCATGCCCCGCGTCCCACTGCGCATGCGCCCCAATTCGCCTATCGTATTCCCCCACGATAACCCAGCCCACCGTTTCCGCCCAGGGCATAAATCCGCCCAGACATGCGCCAGTCAAGTGCAAAAGTACACCTGCTGGTTTTGGTCGTTTGGTGTGGCTACTTTTGCTTTCTTCTTATCCAAAAAGATGTCTGAGGCTGCGTCTAAGCATAGGAGGGATAAAAACTTTAGTATTGAGGAGAAGGCGGTCATTATTGATGCCATGCGAAAATATAATAAGTTCCTCCACGGCAAGGAAAGTGGCTCGATCAGCAAGGTCCGTAAGGATCAAATCTTGGCACAGATTGCAGCGGAGGTGAGTGCCCTTGGCTATGCCAACCGGACCCCAGACAAGATCGCCAAGAAGATCAACGACCTGCGGCGTCTTGTGAAGGAGAAGGTGGCCAAGATCAAGAAACACAGTAGGGGCACCGGAGGTGGACCAGCCCTGAAGATAAGACTGACACCTGATGAGGAGGTCATTGCCAGGTGCCTGGAGAAGGAGCAGGTGGAGGGCCTGGAGGGCTTCGAGTCAGTTGATCAGCCCTTGAGGACAGGTGAGTGTGTTTTATCTTTTATCTGGTGTCTAGCATGTGGGGGGGGGGGGAGTGAATATGTGACAAGTGTGTGGGTCCACCAACATGTGAATATTTTGTGTCATCCACAGATGTGCAGGATGAAGCAGGCCCATCCTCGGCTGCTGGCCAACCAACCCCATCCCAGGATACCAGTGTCCACACCTCTCCATTAGAGGAAGTGGAGGAGGAGCACGGGCACCTGGATGATGGCATATATCTGGGGGATGAGACCACCGTCGCTGGACCCTCCCATACCTCCACCTCCATAGGGGATACCCCCCCAAGGGACTCAAACTTCATTGTAACCCCCCCAAGGCCCTCAAATGTGGGATGCCCCCCAAGGGCCTCCACCCTTTTGGGAAGCCCCCTAAGGGCCTCCGACCTTTTGGGAAGGCCATCCTCCCTAAGGGAAGTGCCCTCAGTGGCCTCCCCATACATTCGTCCCCAAGCCTCACCTGCACCCAGGAAGGCCACTAGGAAGACGAGGGGTGATCCTGACGCCTTAGAAGCCACTTTGGCTATGGACCTGGCCAGACAGACCCACCATGTGGGTTCTGTGGCATGTGATATGCGCCGGGTGGCAGCCAGCCTGGCCTCCATGCAGCAGACCCAGGCTGCTTTCACTGCCACCATGACCGAAAATGTGCAGGAGGTCAGTGCCAACAGCACTGCGTTGGTGACCTGCATTAGGGACCTGGATGACACAAATTCAGGCCTTGTGGCAGAGGTCAGGAGCCTGGGAGTGGCCATACAGGCCAATACAGCAGCCATTGAGGCGGTGGGGAATGAGACCACTGCGGTCCTCGCCCGCATAGCCCTGGCTTTAGAGGGTGTCCAGGCAGCCAGGGAGAGACCGGGGGATGTTCCTCCTCCCAATGACCCACCCCCCCCACCCGCGGCTGCCCCCAGGCAACAGAGGGCACGGAGCCTTGGCACTAGGCGTAGTCCACGTCGGGCCAGATGAGTGCCAGTTCGAATATTTTCTTTTTATACTCGTTATGATTTTTGGTTATTAACTGATACTCATGATATGAGTGATCGTATGTTATTATGATACTCGATTGGAGTTGTATTTATTTTATTATTATTCGTGATATTTTTATTTGAAAATATTTTCAGAGAAAGATACAGCAACATAATTGGAGCCTTGACGTGGCGTTGCTGCTCCCAAGTACCGCACGGTGTACTTCGGTCTAATCCAATTTATTGTGGTTTGGGGGAGGGGGGGTGTGTTAGGGACCACAGTGGGGTGCATGCGTGCATTCTCAGGTGACAGGTTTCATGTGCGTGTTGCACGTGAAAATAAGCCTACCACTAGGCATCTCCTGACTGCTCTTCCCTCAGCAGACGGGGGACCCTCGGTTGGGGGGGGGAATGTCTGGTTCGGGGGTCAGGTCATGACGGAGTTCAACCTGCAGGCCCCTTCTCATGGCGAAATTGTGCAGAATGCAACATGCACCAATAATCTGGCACACAAAGTCTGGGGCATACAACAGTGTACCCCCAGACCTATCTAGGCATCGGAACCGTGACTTCAGGAGGCCAAACGTGCGCTCCACCACTCCCCGGGTACGTATATGAGCCTCGTTGTAGCTTCTTTCTCCTGGTGTTTGTGGGTTCCGGAATGGGGTCATCAGGTGGGGTCCCAGGGCATATCCAGAGTCACCTGGAAGGGAAAAGACAGGAGGAGGTTAGTCATGCATGTGCCCCTCGTGATGTCTGCATCATGGGGGGGGCAGTCATGCCTGACACCCATGTCACTCACCAACCAGCCAGCTGTCCCCATACACGTTCTGTTCAAATTGTCCTGGGATGTCGCTTTGCCGGTAGATAAAGCTGTCATGGGTGGCCCCAGGGTGTTTAGCACAGACGTGCCATATGAGGCCTTGAGCATCGGTTATTACTTGTACATTAATTGAATGCCAATTCTTCCTGTTACGGTACATATGCTCAGCGTCACGGGGGGGCTGGAGTGCCACATGAGAACAATCAATGGCCCCCACAGTGCGTGGAAATCTGGCTATTTTATAGAAATCGGTTCTTGCCTTTGCCTGCTGGACCTCCTGGGTGGGTCTCACAATGTGGTGGGACATCCGTCTCAGGATAGCGGGTACAACTTGGTGCACGCACCTACTCATTGTGGATTGGGACAACCCAGCCAAATTTCCACTGGTTCTTTGAAATGATCCACTGGCTAAAAAATGCAGGGTTGCCATGACCTTGAGCAGTGGCGGCACTGCTTGTGATCGATGTGTTGGGCTGGTGAGGTCATCCTGCAGGGATCGTACTATTTCCATGATGGCTTCAGTGTCAAATCTCAACAAGCGAAACACCTCCGATTCAACCATGCCAAAGAGGTCCATGCGATCTCGGGGTACCCTCTCCTGTGCCCTCCTCCTCCTCCTGCGTGCTTGTAGACGCCGTAGTACTATGACCACGGCTGCCCCTGACATGTTGGCACACAGATGTGTTGTCCTGCAAGTGTTGTTGCTCAGCTCCTCTGTCACGCTGCTGCTGTTGCTGCTCTCCAGCTGACCTGTGCAAGTCCGTTGCAAAGTTACCCCTGCTTTTATGAAGGGTAACTTTAGATCGGGCGAGCAGCTTACGCGCACCGCGCGTAGCCTACGACGGACAATCGTACGCATGTGAATCGGCATTTCTCCCTCATTTGCATAATTGAATAGGAAATCAATGGGAACGAAGAATACGCCTAGCCTAAATATGCGCCTAAGTTTCGCCGGCGGAGGACAGTTGCGTTGGACGGGTGAAGACTAAGTTAGCGTGTATGTGCTTCTGTGGGTACCGCGCATCGATACGACGGCGCACATCTACACTTACGCCGCGTATCTCGAGATACACCGTCGTATCTCTTTGTGAATCTGGCCCAATATATATATATATATATCAAGTATCTAGTAAATCAACATCAAGTAAAAAATAGAAAATCAGTCAGAGCAAAAAATAACTCAAACTCCTCAAAGCAGCTGAATACTTAGGATCAATATAACACACTCCTAATTGACACTGTCTGACACCCCTTGTCCCAGCCCTGAATATAGCCCAGAATTTTGGAAATCAAAATTGCAACTAAATAATGTAAAAGACAATTGTTAGTTCCCAATAATGGATAGGAGATATGAAATCTGTCATTTATGAAATGAGAAAGAACGTAAAAAATCTATCTCAGTGCCAGTTCACATATGCGCGCTCTGCGATATCGCATGTGATTTGCATCGCACTGCAGTGTAAATCACATGCGATGTTGATGTGATGCGATTTCAGCCAGACAGATTGTATGACTGCTATTGCATCGCATTCGGACCAAACTCGCACAGGACCCTTTTTGTGGTATACAATGTTTGGCTGAAATCACATTGCTTGGACACCGCATGTGATATGCAGTTTTTTATTTAAAATTTTGTTTTTTTCCTGAAACTTCCCTCTTAAAATGAAGGTGCGTGTTATACACCGATAAATACGGTAATTGTATTTTACTCTCACTTTTGTCAGGCACAAAATTACAAAACACAGCCCTGGAAGTGACTGGCATTTGCAGCTAGACACAGACCAAGATATGCACTGCCTGCCTGAACAGCTAGGTTAGCAAGACCGAAAAAAACTATAGAAATGCACATAAACATAACTCTACTTTGCTGACATCAAACTTGGAGAGGAGAGAACACAAGTTTACCTGAATGTTGTTCCCGCAATTCACTCTCATGGTGTTTCTTTTTTTCTCTTTTCGTGACCAGAAGGATAGTTTCACTTCATTTTGTCATGGATGTTGTAAACATTAGTGTAATAGTGTCGTTCGTGCTAAATGTGAGTAAACAAATGTCACTATGTGTTAGAAATAATAGTGAAGTGAAAAAAATTGCAGCAAAACCTTAAGCCACGTACACACAACCATTTTTCCTTGTCAAAAGTCTTTATTTATGATTTGTCAAAGGAATTATACAAACATTGTAGAATAAGAACACATTATAATTAAGGAGAGAATTCTTTCGCATTTTAGTTATTTTAAAGCTGTCCTATAACAATAACAATATGTCCTTGCTAAAAAAGTTTGTAACTATCTTACAACATTATATTTCCGTGGTGGGGTAACTTGAAGTATAACTTAGTGTCATACAAACTATATTAATATTTCCACACACAGATCTGCTTATAAAGTATCATAGTGAAAGCTTCAACATATGTTATTCTTCAGAGGTATCTAAAGTAGAATATGTATCGTAATCCTAGTTACGATCCATATCGCAAGGACGACAACAAAGACAGAGCCAGAACAAGACAAAAAAGAAAAAGGGAAATAATCAGGGGAGGGGGACAGGAGGGAGAGGGTAGGGCAAGGGAGTCTGCAGGACCAGGCCGGGAGACGACTACTATCAGCAAGAGATGCCGCTATCGCTACCGTGGCTGGGCTACCATGGCATTAAGACATCATTATTAAAAGTGTTAGACATTGTATAAGTAATCCAAGGTTTCCACTCTTGTTCGAACTTGGTAATCGTGTCCGATTCAATGGCCGACATTTTGGCGTGAGTCATTGCTGTGTGTGTTCTGGTGTGGACTTCCTCCACTGACAAATTTGGGGATTTCCACGCTTTGGCAATTGTTTGCTTAGCGGCTGTAAAAAGTTGTCTAATAAGTTTGAATTGTGTATTTGATACTTCCGCCGGTTTTAAATTAAGTAAAGCTATTTTGGGGTCTAGCGTGATATTCTTCCCCAGTAAAATGTAAGCTATTTGAAATATTTTCAGCCAAAATGTTTGCGCTTTCGGGCACGTCCACCAAGTGTGATAATAGGTTCCTATATCGGTGCATCCCCGAAAGCAGAGGTCTGAATAGTTGCGAGTAAATTTAGCAATTCTGGCTGGTACCAAGTACCATCTAGCGAGCACTTTGTAATTTGTCTCTGACGCTATCACATTTGGGGATGCAGTTTTGATATTAAACCATATTTGGTTCCAGTCCGATTCACTCAGTTCTGTGTTCAGGTCCTCCTCCCATCGGCGGACGTATAGAAGTTTCCCTGTGTTGGGTTGTGTGGTTATTTGGGAGTAGATGGTAGATATCAAGCCTCTTGCATGAGGATCTTTTGTACAGATGATTTCAAAGACTGACAGCTGAATTGGCAGAGCAGGTGCGTCTGCCAGGGGTTGAAAAAAGTTTTTTATTTGTAGGTACCTGAAAAGTTCCTTTTGAGGGATCCCATGTGATTCACATAATGTTGGGAAGGGAATAATGGAAGAAGAGTTTAGAAATTTGTATTTTTGCGTGCAATCCCTTTTCACCCATTCTTTGAATGTGCCTGGATAAACCCACGCTGGATAGAATTCAGGGTTCTTGAAAAATGAGAGTAATGGTGTGTGCGGGGATTGTAGACTGTGCTTGACTTTGATTTTGTCCCATAAGGATAGAGAATGTTTAAGAATGGGGTTACTTACATGTTTGCGTAATTTTGGGGAGATCCAGAGCATGTTGGAGATTGAGATAGGGTCGCTTTCTAACGCTTCTATAGCCACCCATAGTGGTGCTTCATGTTTTGCGTGGTACTTCACTAGATTTGCTAGTTGTGCTGCATAATAGTAGTGTAAGAAGTTGGGGTAACCCAGACCTCCGTCAACTTTGGGTAAATATAGGGTTTGGGGCTTAATTCTTGGTTTGGAGGAGCCCCATATGAAGGATGAAACTCTTTTTTGGATTATTCTAAAATAATGAGCCGGGATGGGGATGGGAAGTACTCTGAAGAGGTAAAGTAGTTTTGGTAGGATTGTCATTTTGATAGCGTTTATTTTACCAAACCACGACAGCGGGAGCTGGGCCCAAGATTTCATGAGGTTTGTTATGTGTTTTAGGAGGGAGGGGTAGTTAAACGAATATAGGTCAGCTACTGCGGCTGTTAGGTGTATTCCTAAATATGGGATGCTTTTTGTTTGCCATTCAAAAGGGAGACCTGACCTAGCGGCACTTAGTTCAATGGTGGACAATGATATGTTTAAGGCTCTGCATTTTTTGGGGTTTATTGCTAAACCTGTGAATAACGCGAACTGATTCAGGATAGGGATTAAGTTGGGGCCTGAAACCTGGGGCGACGAGAGGAAAAGGAGAATGTCATCAGCGTATAAACAAATTTTGTGCTTAATACCTCCCAGTTCTATACCAAGAATTGTAGCTTCAGTTCTGATCCTTTGAGCGAGGGGTTCTACAAGGAGGGCGAACAATAATGGGGATAAAGGACATCCTTGTCTAGTACCTCTTTGTACTTTGAATGTCTCTGATTTGTACCCCGCATATTTAACGTATGCTTTGGGGTTTTTATACAATTCCAGAATCCAATGTATGTAATTGGGTCCAAAACCCCATTTCCGCAAATTAAATTCTAGATATGCCCAAGAGACGGAGTCGAAAGCCTGCTTTAAATCTAAGGAGACAAAGCACACGGGGATTCCTCTCTTTTTAGCGATATGTGCAATTAAATTCGCCCTCCTTATATTGTCCCCCGCCTGCCTATTGGGCATGAATCCTACCTGATCACGATGTATCAGTGTTCCAATGAATTTGTTAAGACGGCGGGCTAATATTTTCCCTAACAATTTAATGTCAACGTTCAGCATAGATATTGGACGGTAATTTTCACTTAGGGTTGTGTCTGTGTGAGGCTTAGGGATCATACAAATAGTGGCCATTAGTGAATCTTGCCTGAAGGATTTCTGTTTTAATACGTCATTAAATGCTTCTGCCAACCTGGAGGAGATTAAGTCCTTGAATGTTTTGTAATATCTAGCTGGGAACCCATCTGGGCCAGGCCGCTTATTCAATTTTAGGTCATCGATGGCTTCTGCTACCTCGTCTTGTGATATTATCTCGTCCAACTGTGATTTT
The DNA here is from genome assembly GCF_905171775.1 of Rana temporaria. NCBI lineage: Eukaryota > Metazoa > Chordata > Amphibia > Anura > Ranidae > Rana > Rana temporaria. The sequence continues at coordinate 155,326,744 of NC_053493.1, read as the reverse complement.
TGAACTTCGTTTAAATGTGGTAATTTGATCTGTGAATAAAAGGTTTCAGCTTCTGATTCATTAAACGAGATTGTTTCCGAGTATAATTTCTTTAAGTGTTCGCTAAATTTCTTCACTATCTTACATGGGTTACTGGTGGTATAGTTATTTGCTATTTTTAATCTTATTGGGTTATAGGATTTGTTGGTCGAGTTTAGCGCTCTAGCTAGGTAAGTCCCCGATTTGTTGGCATTTTTATAGAACTTGTGCTTAGACCTAAGTAGGGTTTTGTCTGCGGATTCTGTGAGGAATAGGTCATATTCTAATCTCGCTTTATCGAGCCGCGCTTTAGATTTGGGAGTGTGGTGCTGTTGGAAGGCCATGTATGCTAATTCATGTTCTGTTTCAAGGGTTTTTGCTAATTGAATCCGTTTGCGCTTAAGGTTTCCTAATTGTCTCTGTAGAGTCCCCCTCAATGCCGGTTTGTGTGCTTCCCAGAGTGTGAGTGGGGAGATTTCTGGGGTTGCATTCAGTTCTAAATATTCTTTGAAGTTACGTTCAATTTCTGAGCAGTATGTTGGGTGTTTAAGCAGTATTTCCGGGAGATACCACGTTGGGTCATGGTTCTTCGGAATTGCTGAAGCTACTGTGGTAAGTACTGCGTTGTGGTCCGACCAGGGGATGGGAATGATGCTGGATGCGATCACCTCCGGCAGCATTCCTGTAGTTAAAAATATGTGATCTATGCGGCTAGAGGATTGATGAGGGTTAGAGTAGTAAGTATAATTGCGTTTTGTTGGGTTAGTTTCTCTCCAGGAATCCACCAGGTTGTATTTGGCTAACAGATTGGAAAGATTCCATTTGGTTTGTTTGTTTAGGGGGGAATAGGGTGTTTTGTCTAGGAAAGGGAGGAGGACCTGATTGGAGTCTCCGCAAACAAATAGGGCTCCCGTCTTGTGTGTATTAATTGTTTGAAAGAGGTGCGACATAAATGCCAGTGGGTTAACATTGGGTGCGTAATAGGACACAATGGTCACTGCCGAATCCATGATGAATCCAGTCAGGATTATGTAACGACCCTCTGGATCTTTAATTTCTGACGTCAATGTGAATGGTGCTGTTTTGTGGAATGCAATTAAGGTACCCCTCTTTTTGACAGAGGCAGAAGCTGAGTATGTTTGTGGGTAGGATGCGTTAAAGTATTTTGGGGTAGTGGAAGGGGTGAAATGAGTTTCTTGTAAGCAGATTACGTGTGCTTTTTTGGACTGAAAATACCTGAATGCTTTTGTGCGTTTTTGTGGTAGGTTTAAACCTTGGACATTAAGAGACAGTATGTTCAACGGGGCCATGGTAGCCAAACCAATATGCCTATCTTACCGTGATTCCATGAGTTGTGGTCTCCCGACCCAATCCGTGCAGACATATAGGGAAGAGGGATAGGGGAGGGTTGCAAGAAAAAAAATGTAACAAGAAAAAGAAAATAAGGTGCGTTAGTACATGTTACTTTGATAAGCAATAGAATTCTGCCTAAGCATTCAAGTAAGTCCCGTGATGGGGAGAAATTGTCCCCAACAGGGGAGAAGGTGCCCTCGTCTAGTCCCCGCATATTAGTGCGAGGGCCAGAGGGGAGCTCAGTGAAGCGCATGTAGCATCCGTGTCATGGAGGCCCGCTTACTGAAACATTTTGTTGTATCCGTTTGGATATTTCTAAAATAATGCTATAAATAAACTTATTGTAAGCTAAACGAGCTAGATTAACGTCTGAGCATGCATTTTGACATGTGGGGGTCAGGGGAGGCTTTCTTACTAGCAGCAGCAGATTGTGCTGACTGTGACTCTACGTTCTGATGCTAAATAAGTAAGGTGGGAGTTTTCTTGGAGAATGTGCGTGGTGTATGACCCGATGAATTAAACTAAAATCTTGTTTTGTACAAGAGAAGGTGGCTTGGTCAATTCATTATTATCGCCAATAAACAACTAAGACCAAGCGTTTTAAGGGTATCTTGCTCTGGGAGTACCAAGGGTTAGGAGGGGGCTAAATTTAGCTGTGGATACAGGTGGCGTGACTTGTGATTGATGAGGGGTTACCCAAGTAATCCCTTTTTCCCTTTGAGGGTACAGGGAGTGGTTGAGTTGGTAGCTTAAATTACGTAAATCCAAAATAAGTATTAAAATATGAACAGAAATACATTCGAGCTATAACATTCAATCAACTCTGGGATATTGTAAAGCTGAAGTGAGAGAAAAAAGAGAGGTTAGAAGATTTTTGTAGAGTTATTTCAGTCCATTGTGTCCTCTTGGTCCTGGGTCTGTGTGACAAATCTGCCCCGTTTGTGCGTCTGCTGTAAGCCGTTGTTGTGGTCCTGCTGAGGTGGGCTGCTGTGGGAAGATGCAGATGCTGGTCTTCTGCGAGCCGAATTAGTTGAAGTAGGACCCTCCACCACCTTGAAATCCATCAGGGCTTGGCGTAGCTGATCTGGGTTTCTACAGACAATTTTTGTTCCTTGAATTGTAAAGCGCAGGGAGAAGGGGAATCCCCATTGGTATTTTATATTATGACGCTGTAGCTCCAGCAGGAGCGGTTTCATGGCCCTTCTTTTGGCTATAGTTAACTGTGATATGTCTGCAAAGATCTGGTATTCATATCCTTGAAAAGACAGGTTTTTTTTTCTCTCTAGCCGCCTCCATTATTTGTTCCTTAGTCTTATAAAAGTGGAACTTAGCTATTATGTCCCTAGGAGGACCGTCTGCTCTTTTAGGTGTCAGTGCTCTGTGGATCCTGTCCATTTCCAACCTTTCTACCGCTATTCCTGGCACTAGCTCTTGACATAGCGCCAATGCGGTGGCTTGCAAGTCTATGGCCCCGTACTCACGACCAAACATGTCTGCTGAAACTGGTCCGCGGACCAGTTTCAGCGGACATGTTCGTTCGTGTGTAGGCAGTAACGGACAGGATTTCAGCAAACATTCGTCGGCCAGACCGTTTTCCAACGAACAACTGTTTCCTGGTCTTGCTTTAAAACAGTCTGCTGGAATCGTGTCCGTCAGACATGTTCGGTCGTCTGTACACAAAAGCAGCGTACAAAAACCCCGCGCATGCTCAGTCCAAATGAGGTGACGGGAGCGCTCGTTCAGGTAAAACTCGCGTTTGTTTGGGATATGGCACATTCGTCATTAGAAACCTTTTATTCTAGCAAGAGAACAATGTCTTAAAAAGGCGCACTAAACCACATTTTCTAGCCTCTTGCTAGAATAACCCCGTTCTCTTGCTGATGCAATTTCAATAGAGTTGTCCCATACTGAAATGTCACATTTCTTGCTTGTGATGTAATCCTTTAATAATGTTTTCTATGCCAGACGTGTGTTTTGGTTGGTGGTCCTCCATAATTTTTAGTAGTCATTTTTGAAAAGGAATGTGCATCTTTTTTTGTTTTTTGTTGTTTCTAGTTATGTCACCATTTATTAGAATTTTTTTTAACATGTTTTTTTCTTTTTAATTTTTTTTTTTTTTTTTTTGTGTTTCATTTGAGAATATTAAACCATGTTGGCACACCAAATGTCCCCCCCCCCCCCCCCAAGGAGTGTGTCCTTTGTAAATGACCCATTGTATATTTATTAAAGGTTTGCTGCCTAATAATCCCCACAGTATAACAAACAATAGACATGTTTTCAAATGAAAGCAAAAAGCCTTTTATTTAGGCAAATGTCATCACAAAAAATAAACAGAGCGGCAGCACTAGAATAGATAGCAAACTATATGCAAACTTGCATTTCCAACATGGTGAAGGATAAACTTCCAAGCCTCAGGAGCCAAACCCAAAAATATGAAGCAGCAGCACAGAAACAAAGGAACCCAAACTGTGGTAGTCCAAACAATATGTCCTTTATGTGGAAGGAAATGGAAGGCAGAGAATCAACGTTTCCTCCTCTTTCCAGCCTTCCCTCCAGGCAGCCTTCCAGCGGATCTAACACGGGGTCTTGCAGGTGGGGTCGATGTGGCAGCAGGAGGATGGTGTTCCGCAAGCCGGGCCGGGTCACATAGCCCAGTGTCTGGGGTCAGCAGGCCCTTCTGCATCCACCAAAGGACCTGGTTCATCAGGGCCTTTGCCAGTCTTCTCTGGTCCTCCTCCCCTTCATTCAAATCGTGGGCCAATGAGGCACTGAAGGCCTCTGTGGGGTTGAGGGGGGCCCTCATGATGGCGCTTGCCTCCTGTATCATGCGGAGGCTTGCCTCCTCCACAGGCCTCAACTGCCTCCTTCGGCCTGATGGCCTCACCTGGGGGGGAGAAGACTGGCTGGTGGTGGTTCTCCTGGCCAGGGGGGACCTGCTGCAGGCCACTGGGCCCAGCCTCCTCCTGGCTGCCACTGACCCCGGCCTCCTCCTGGCTGCCACTGACCCCGGCCTCCTCCTGGCTGACAGACACCTGAGGATCTGCCACCTCCTGGCTGATCTCTTCTTCCTGTGTGGAAAAAAAAGGACATTTTTTACAATTTCGCTAAATAAAACCACACTCATTTTCATGTTTTTCGTTTAGTATTTTCTGTTCATTATTACTTGAATACACTCTACTTCTGACCCCTGCAGTTGTCATCCCTGACACCTATTTGTCTGTACACCTTTTTTTTTGCTTTTTCCCAGCTTGGCTTTTCTTTTACAATATCAAATCATTAATCCACCAAGAATTATTTACGCCAGAAATATAGAGGAAACTACTATACCTCCTCATCGAAGGGTGGCAGATCTGCATCTCTGTCAGCCAGGCCCTCTTCCTCCGACTCTGCAGGGCTGTGGTCATCTGGGGAATGTCCGCTGGAAAGTAGCATGGAGGAAAGGTTGGAAGAAAGACTCGACATCGTTTTCCTGCCTTCCATTTCGTCCCGCAAAAAAGCCATCTGTTTATAATACCACAGTTTGGGTTCCTTTGCTTGTGTTGCTGCTGCTCCCGATTTTTTGCTTTTATTAGCTTTGTATGCTCTCCTGTATGTGCTTCTGAGGTTGGCAAGTTTATCCTTCACCATGTTGGCAGTGCATCCTGGCACCCATGTTTGCATATAGTTTGCTAGCTCTTCTAGTGCTGCCGCTCGTACATCTTTATTGCAATATAACGCGTGTTTGGAATTCCACAGGATGGGCGTGTCCTGATATTTTTGAAGTAAGGCCTCTATAGCTTCCTTTGTTTGTAGGAGGTCCATTTCACTTTTTGAAAACTGATATTTATTTTTGAGTCTAGATTCGCAAAACATAAACCAAAGAAAAATAAATATTCAAAAGGATCAGCGTTGACCTTGATATAATATGTGCCTTCAAATTTGTTACCTATATCTAATTACAAACACAGTCTCTCTTGTTTAAACAATGATTGGCAGCTCGGCCGCATTGGTTGTACCAAACATTGATTTGCTAGATGCAGAGCCATTGTTAACATTGCAGTAAATATTTTTAATATATAAAAATAAACAATGCTTACAAATGACAGTATTCATCTAGGCACTCTTTCATGTGTAAATCTCATGCCCCTGACAATGGATGACATAAAATACACTTCCTAATGACCTCTGTACAACCAACACTTGAACAATACTTTGCCTGATCTGAATACACCATTCAAAAACTTGTCAATGAGGTACAGCATTGTTCACATCTCTATTTTGTGAGTTGTCCAAAAGCATTTGGATACCAAAATAACATTGTGGTACCCCATAGACAGAATAGCTTAAAAAGGGTGCAACCAACAGCCCAAACCCCCATCCCATGTGTCTACATTTTCCAGGCCTCTGCTGATCCCATTTTTAATTTCCTTACCTTCCTGTCTCTCGCTCCTCGTTTCTCACGCTCGCCTAATTACCGCGTAAGATGCGTAATCACGGCGTGCACCTTTTAAACACTCCGCGTATTTATTAAACCCCGCCCTCGTCACCTTTGCTAGGCCCCTAATCAATGAGTTTAGGAAATATGGCGTTAACTGTGTATGTTCAGGATGCGATCGAAGATTCTCCGCGTAACCTACGTAAACACGTTGTTTGCATTCTCTACACTCCGCGTATGTATTAAACGCCGCCCTCTTCTCCGCCCATGGCGTAAGAATTCATCTTTTCCACGCCCATAATCTCTGTGGGAAAGGAAAGATGGCGATGTCACACGAGCGGGCACGATGCTCTCATGCCACAAGTGAAGGGACAGAGGCAGGGACGTCCCGATCAAGGCCAAGAAGATACAAAGCCACTAATATGCGGTTCCAGGAAATGGTGGAGTTAGTTTACATCATGCGAAAGAAGGACTATGATGGTGAATTAGGGCCATACAAGACCCCTAACCGCCGAAAGGCACATATTATGGACAAGGTGGCGAGGAGAATGCAGATGATGTTTGGGATCACCAGGTCCAAGGAACAGCTGAGGAAACGCTGGTCAGACTTAAAATTGAGGGAGCCACATCAGATGAAGAAGATCCTTAAAATTCTGCATAAAAGTAAATATATATTGGGGTTGGGGGGGGGGGGGGTGGGTGATTGTCTGCAATAATGTGTTGCCATGTATATTTCACCATCTGCCTCCTTGGCCTGCTTGTAATTTTAAAGACATGTTGTCATTTATTTTTTATGACATAAATACCTACATATTTACAAATAGTGTTCTTAGTAAACCACGTAACATCACATAGTTTCTCCGAAAGGCTCGGTTATTCCAGGAACAACACACCTGGACATGACTCACTGGCCAAAAACTTTGTTTGTAAACATTGTGTAAAAACTAGTTCTAAAAACTAAAATTAGGAGAATGGGAAAGGCAAACAGGATTCATTCTAAAAACAGTGGTAATAAAGCAGATGTTTTCACATCTGCAATGCAGAGCACCTGTGTCTCCCCAAATCAAAAATGGGTTTTGGTAGGGTCTCCCAGAAATACTGTTTAGGGGGGACATCCATGTGTGTCACTTTGCTAAAAAGGGGCAGGATCAGAGCTTGCCATAGAAGTAATTCCAAAATGTAGGTTTGGTGAAAGATAAAAGTAACTAAATGAAAGCATCTTCTAAGCAATGTGTGCGATTTATGCTCTCCAATATCTGTGTGCTGATGAGTCTACATTTTTATTTTTTTATTTCAGGGGAAAGAAGTCGCCAGCATTTGGAGGAGGCAGAGAGGGCCAGACAAGGCCAAAATCTTCCATCTCAACATGTGGAGGAGGAGGAGGATGTGGAAGGAGAAGAGGATGTGGAAGGAGAAGAGGATGTGGAAGGAGAGGAGGAAGGAAGAAAGGAGGAAGGAAGAGAGGAGGAAGAAGTAATTTTGGACTTAGAAGTTATAGCAGATGAAGGGCAAGTGGCGGAAGAACAATTTGGCGAATTGAAAGAAGGTGGATTGATGGATGAAGGAGGAGTCCAAGATGATGGGGAAGTGGTGGAAGAAGGAGGAGTGATAGAAGATGATGGGGAGGTGGTGGAAGAAGGAGGAGTGATAGAAGATGTCGAAGAGGTGGAAAGGAGAAGCCCATCAGGTCAGTGTCACCCTAGCTTGATTAAAAAAAACATATGTAGATAGGCCTCATCGAAAAATAATTTTGGAAATGACCATTTTTTTTTTATTTTTTAGGGGAGGAGGATGGTGTGCCAATATTTTCACGTGCAAGTGCTGCTATAATTATTCAGCAGGTAATGGAGTGCAGCACTGAAATGCACAATATGCGTGAAAGGATGGTTGTCATGGAAGAGAATTTAACAAATGTCCTTTTGGAATGCTGCACGGAAATGGACAATATGCGGCAAAGAATGATGGTCATCGAATCTAATTTTAAAAATATTATTGACATGATGGGCCGTGTCAAAGACTGAAACACCCCCCGCCCATCCCCTGCCCCCACAAACATTTTTACTGTTTTAATAATGAATACGCCAAAATTTGAAGATACACACACAGTGTGCCAACATGTGCTATCTGCCATCACAGAATATCTAGTGTCTGTGCTTTGTGGGTCCAACCCCCTCCTCCATCCTCAAGTAGTTGAGAGGAAGGGTTTGCTCCCACAGAACACAGACATTGATCACCCATGATGTCAGATAGCACATGTGGCCATTTGTCTGTTGAACCAATGACATTTGGCGAGTTTGCACTGAATGTGTGTATCTTCAAATTTTGGCGTGTTCCAGTGTGAAAGCACACCATGACTGACTGCTGTTGTGAGTTTTTATATTTTTATAATTGTATTTGTTGACTTTTTGACCATGTTGAACATTTTTGGATACTCTAAAGTTTAGACCATAAAGAATAAACACCGAAAAAAAATTAAAAATATATATATATAGAATTATAAATCTCTCTAATCACTGAATTTAGTGAAGTCGAGATTTGACTCCTAAATCTCCACAACAAATATTCTTTTTGAAAAACACACCAAAAAAATAAAAAAATGTTAAAAAAATATTGGTTTTTGTGCATAAAAAATATGCCGAGAATAAAAAATACTAAGGCGGTAAACACCCCACCAAAAATATTCTATATATATATGTATATGTAAACAATAAATCTAACTATATTTGATAAACAAAAATGTGAACTTGTTAAAAAATGTATAATCTGCATAATATTTTTGGTTGAATTACCTAAAAAAAAAAAAAAAAAAAAAAAAAAAATTTTTGTAGACTCCTAAGTACAAAAGCAGGGAGTAATGAAAAAAATATAAAAAAAATTTTGGGGTCATGAACAAGCAAAAATTAAAAAACTTGACCTCAAAATTTACAAATGGAGTTGCTTCTTATTTCTAGACTCAATACCCTGTTTGTAGATGAGTGAATACTGTGCAAAATGTGGTTAATTACTAAAAGTGGAGAAATCAATTATGCAGTAAAATTGAAGAAGTTAGTTAGAGAACCAGGAAGACAGATAAAAAGAGAAAAAGCATTAATGACAAACAACTGTATAAAGTCCAATGGTCTAATTATTTATTATTTGAGAGAATATTCCTTTCTTTGGGGGCCGAATTAGAAAGAAATATGATCTGGCATAGCAATGGCCCCCCGACCCATGAAGTACTCAACATATTTGTCGCGTACCTCACGAGCTGATTGGGGGGCCAAGCCAGCGCGACCAGTGTCCAGCCCGGGAAGGGGATCTGAGGGTAGTCTTGCCTCAGAACCGATGTCGGGTAGGTACGTCTGGGAGTGCCTGCGTAAAAAGTTGTGCAAAATGCAGCAGGCAAATACAACGGTGTCCAATTTATATTCCGCCAGATGTATCGATGTCCTGAACAGGCGGAACCGGTTGGTGAGTATCCCAAAGGCATTCTCGACTACCCTCCGAGCCCTGGCCAACCGAAAATTAAACACACTCCTCTCTGAGGTGAGGGTCCTCTGGGGAAAAGGCCGCATGAGGTGAGGACCAAGCCCGAAAGCCTCGTCCGCTAGGAACACAAACGGAAGTCCTTCCACATTATCTTCATCTGGTGGCAATGCCAGACCACCAGCTTGGAGACGATCATAGAAATCAGTCCGTGCGAACACTCCCCCATCAGACATCCGGCCATTCTTCCCCACGTCCACATATAGAAACTCATACTGTGCCGACACCACCGCCATCAACACAATACTATGATAACCCTTGTAATTATAATAGTAGGACCCCGAGTGGGGTGGGGGCACAATGCGGACGTGTTTCCCATCTATTGCTCCACCGCAGTTTGGAAAATCCCACCGCTGGGCAAATTGGGAAGCCACAGACTGCCATTCCTGTGGTGTGGAGGGTAGCTGTGGGGACAAACAAAAAAAGAGATTTAGTACTTTGGAACAAAAACATCCTACAAGCATCCTTGTGACACTTCAAAGTATTAAAATTGCATTTGAAAAATGTGCATGGAGAATTTGGGAAATGAAATATATAGGGCCACTTCATTAAGAGACTCCACAGCCCTCTGATGGGGACAATAAAAGTTTGAAGGGGGGGGGGGGACACAAAAACCAAAAAGTCCTGTTTTAAAAAATGGCAAGGTGGGTTTGTCCCTAGGATAGCATGCTGGACAGGTTAATATTGGGTAAGGGACAAATATGCAGGTAGGTCAAGAATAAAACATGTAAAGCTTATATCAACATGCATAGGGAGAAAAGGGAACGTTAGTTAAACACACAGCATATCTGGGAAATTAAAAATAAAGTTAGTTAGCAACATTATTACAGCCAGGAAACTTACCTTAATATACTCCTCATGCATAACTTTGATGATGGCAGCACACGTGTCCGGTATGATGACCCCAAGCGCCTGCGGAGAGATGCCTGTCGAGAACTTGAGGTCCTGCAGGCTCCTCCCAGTCGCCAGGTACCGCAACGTGGCAATAAGCCTCTGCTCGGCCGTGATGGCTTGGCGCATCACAGTGTCCTGCCTCGTGATATAGGGGGACAGAAGTTCCAGCAGACTGTTGAATACGGGGTCCGTCATGCGGAGAAAATTCCTAAAGTCATTAGGATTATTCTCCTGGAGTTCCCTAAGCAGAGGCATATGTGAGAACTGGTCACGCTGGCGCAACCAATTCTTGGTCCAGAAACGCCTCCGCCCCCTGTTTCTGGCCAAAGTACTGGAAAAATGAACATATCCAGCAGCCATCCCATAAACAGCACCAACTCGCGAAAATTGACGCTGCTGCTCCATCATGGCTTCAAACCGGCCGGCTGGTCAGTCAAGAACACACTCAAACAGAAAGCACTCGCAAATCCAGCACTACCTGCGACAAACGCGTGACAAACAGATACGAGCGCACAGGATGCAACTGCTAAAGCAGAAACAACCTGCTAGCCTATAGCCGAATGACAACTACGTTACCGCAAGCACACGCACTGAACCCGTGAATACACGCTGTCAAAGCCTGGAGACCGAGAAGCGCGAATCAGCTCTAACCAAACCTTCACTAACACGAGCAAACCCGTAACTAGCAAAAGAGGAACAGAGGGCGGCGCCATTAAGTTTGGTCTTCCCCTTTATAGTGACGTCGTACGTAGTTTACGTGCACGCGTTCCGGTACGACGGGAATTTGGTCCGCTGGTGTGTACAAGCCAGCGGAACCAAACAAAAATCAGCCTTGTACGCCGGAAACTGTCGGGCAGACAGTTTCCAGCGCACAGATCCGGTCGTGAGTACAAGGCCTATGACTGACTCAGGGATTCCCCTGAACCTAATGTTGGACCTCCTGTCGCGGTTCTCAAAATCTTCCTGTCTATTCTGCAAAATTTCATTTTCCTCTTTAAGCATGTCTAATTCAGTCATGCATTCTTGTGTGTATGTCTCAATTTCTTCCACTTTAGACTCTAAAACTTCTGTTCGATTTCCAATTTCTCTAATCTCTTTTGTGAGGCTAGTAGTTATTTGGTCTGAGGTAATTTTTAGGGCTTTGTGAAGCATTCTTTCAAACTGCTTCAGTATTGCTGAGGGGATTGCAGAGTCCTGTTTATTAGCTGACAATATGTCTACGGTCTCTTCCTCCTCACTATCTGTGCCCGAATTACACTGTGCTGCCATAAGTTTAGCTGAATGTGTCATTCGTTTCATCCCCTTTCCTGAGGTGATTTTGTCTGTGGAGCCTGGCGCCTTTTTAGCTGCACTTGCGGTCTGCTGTGCTCCGCTAATGGAGATGGTTTTATTCTTGCTCCTTGCTCCCCCTAACACCATTTTGCATTCGGGGGGTGTCCCCCACCTCTCTGGGATATATGTCCGTGATACCTCTCGTTTGTAGCTCGGTTTACCGGGAGTTATCTGCGGGTTTTTCTCCTACACGGAGCGGAGCTTCAGCCTGACATGTCCGTCCCGCTGGGCTCCGCGCATGCGCCCACACACAACCATTTTTCATGTCATGGAAAAAAACATGAAAGTTTTTCTCGACGTGATTCCTCTCAAGCCTGCCTTGCATACACACGATCGTGATAAAAAAATGCTTGAGCAAAGCGCGGTAACGTACGACGGCACTATAAAGGGGAAGTTCCATTTGATTGGCACCACCCTTTGGGCTGATTATGCAAATTTCCCTTCTCATAACTTGCTTCTGAGCATGCACGTTTTTTCCCCCCGTCAAATCCTACACACGACCATTTTTCACAACGTGAAAAACGACGAGAAAAAATAGAGCATGTTCTAAATTTTTAATGCCCATTTTTCACAAACGCTCTGGAGCCTACACATGACCGCTTTTAATGACCAATTAAAAAAATACATTTTTCTTGTCATGAAAAACGGTCGTGTGTACGCGGCATGACAGTGTTTACGAGTACACAGTGGCGGTGCGTCCATAGTGGGCGCAGGAGCGCCGCCCCCTCTCGCTCCTGCACCGCAACAGAAAGCAATACATGCATTGCATGAATCTATGTATTGGTGCCGCTGCCGCCCACTATTCAGGGGGTCGGACCCCTGGCGAGCACCGGCCATCTGAATAACGGCAGCTGGTTGGCTGTGTGGAAGTGTCTTTTAGAGCCCCCGGCTCAGATAGGCTTTCTGATTACAGCTGTAATGTGGGCTGTAATTGGCTTCCAAATAGTTAACCAGGGGAAGCATGGTGCGTGCATTCCCTGGTTAAACTGACACGCATTTCCGCTAAGGATGAGCTCTGGCATGTTCGCATAGAACACGTGCAGAGCCCGCCAGGAAGTGAGCACGGCACTGTGCTAATTACAGCCAGGGAGACATTTCCCGATGCTCGGCTGCAGGGATCGTGAAATGTCTCCCTGGCTGTTATTAGCGCAGCGCCGTGCACACTTCCTGGTGGGCTCTGCACGTGTTCCATGCGAACACGCCAGAGCTCATCCTTAATCTCCGCCAATCAGGTTCACAAAACCAGTAACCTGATTGGCTGAAGCAACATCGAGGGCGGGAGAAGACATCAAGGGATTGTGAAGGAGGGTGGCTGACCGAGAAAGGTAAGTGCCGGGCAGGGGGGGCAATCTGGCGTCATTTTAAGGGGCAATCTGGCGGCAATTGATGGGCACAGTGGCAACAATGGCATGGCATTTTTTTTACCACATAACATTCAGTTTTTTTTTTTTTACCACATAACATTTAGGGTTTTTTTTTTTTTTTACCACGTAACATTCAGGTTTTTTTTTTTTACCCATAACATTCACCTCCTAGTCCTACCGTTTCCAAAAGGCACTGGCAAAATACAATCTCACCGTCACCACTGCTGTGCCGCTCTCCTCTCCTCAGAGTGACTGACGACTCCACCCCCCCGGAGCAGGCTCGCGGACTACAGCTCCCATAAGCATTAGCGGCGGCCGTCTCACTGACGTCTGACTCACTACTGCTGCTTTGTCATGATTCAGCTCCGTGCGGATACTGGGACAGCCGCGGCGGCGGACATTGTTTCGGTTACTCGCCGACACAAACCGCTTCCCAGCGGGGCCCCGAGTAAATCCGGGGGCCCTACGCAGCTTGCGTAGTCTGCGTATAGGGCGGATCGGCCCTGACGTTCACAGCCTGCGTGATTTTGAGAAGAGGCATCATGTCATCCAAATTGACTTGTCTCATGGTCTGTAGGGCTGCAGTGATTTGTGAGCTGGCATATACAGTATTTGGGAATGGATACATAAATAACAATGAGACCAGTATTAAATGTTAATAAAATGTTTTATTAATTTAATAATTTTATTTGGTGTAAGTGGCTGTAGCTCTATAATTGTTGGCATATATTATATTGATATACTTTACTACCAACACACTACTTTAAAGTACCTTTATAACATACCATCACTACATTAATTTAGTCCAGCCATCAAAGCTCGAACTAAATATTACATACTTTACAAGAACATCCCCCTCTTAAGAAGGGACTCAACCAACCACACAATTAGAGCCACGACAAAAGGGAAGGGAGGGAGGGCGTGTCTTTGATCTGTCACTGCCGCTCAACTGATGAAATTCCTGACGATCACTCCTATTTATAGCTTCACCATCTCCAACTGTTAACCTGCTCGTGCTTCGGTAAGTAACCAATCATTTTACAGTTTAAATATTTATTTATTTATTTATTTTTATTTAAAACTAACTTTACTGCCTAACTTTGTGATTCTGTCTCCTTCCCATATTGATGGGAAACTAATTGTTTCCCCTCTTCCATGGGACCACAGGCATCATGCATACAACAATCGTGCAATGAGAATAAAAGAGACCAACAACATAATCCTTATACAAAATATTTATTCATAACAACACACAAATCGGTTGGAAAATAGTTTGGCCACGGCCTGGTTCATTGGTTTTCAAATAATTAACGTAAATAATATACCATACTGGTTAACCGAAAATTGCATAACACTTTAAACACTGAATTCTTCATCACCAACTTCCAGCTCAGCCAATAAGACTCAAGCTGATTATCATCAAACTGTTTCAATTCTCCCAACCGACAGAAGGAGGGACCCTAGCCCCCCTTCTGTCCGCATCACCCCAGACCGCGGCCGCCTCAATGCACGATTGTAGATCCATATTGAAGATTCTAAGGCCTATATCTGACAGATGGACCCCATCTGTCCTGTAAAGGCCCTGACAACCGCCCTCCAGCTCCCGATGTCTGAATGAAATCCCCAGCTCGGGGGATAAACAAATTTCCATAGCCTTATTCACCCGCTTCCGGACTTTCTCCAAAGGTCTAAATACTAACGATTCCATCCAGCGAAGCCGCTGGACAATCTCAGAAAAAACCAACACAGTATGCGGGGATACTGTTTTCAAAAAAATTACAAACTCCTTCATCTTGCTGACCAACTCATAAGTTTTCATTTTACCGATATCATTACCTCCTAAATGAAGTATCAGTATATCTGGGGGAGGAAACATTGTGTACAATCTGCCCAATTCAAAAACTAAATCATCCCATAACATTCCCCTGCGACCATACCAGTTCACTCTAAATGTTGATGGATCCAAACCTAGATTTTCAGAATAGGTCCTATTTGCCGCTCTCTTCTGCGCCCAATAAATAAATGAATGCCCTATAATCCAAATAGAGCGATGAGGACCTGAAATAGATCAAAATGTCAATAAGGGCGAATATACAACTTAAAAGCACTTGACTTCCATCTACCAATTCTTTTAATAGTGCTTTCCTCCAAACCAATCCTGGCAGCCTTTGTGGCCGCCCCGATCCGAAAGGAGTGGGATGTTAATTTAACATGACCCATGTGAATTTGTGACAAACATTTCTTTAATACTGCCGTAAATTGATAAATTGACACATGAGAACCATCCTTATGTATAAACAACAAACCAGGAAATGAAGGGCGAAAACGCAGGTACTCCTGAATACTCACCACCGGGCAAATGTGTCCAACACTGTACTTCTTTAAAGATACCCAAACCCCCTTACCCAACTGATCTGTCTTGCTAACTCTTACAAACAGTTTTATACTATCCTCCAGTATGAGTACTTCGGACAATAGGATTCCCGAACTATCATTACACGAGGAGGGAAGCAGCTCCGAGATCCTAAATGCACCAAAGAAAGCGATGATAAACATAGTTTTAAAAAGAATGGCTTCATAAGCTGAGAAGCAAACTATTGACGTTACCCCACATATTTGTGACAGTATAGCAGGTGTAATAGGTGACCTATCATCTTTCCTGAAAGCACTTTTCCTCAAACCTTTCAAAACCTGCCTACCCGTAAAAAAGCTGTGGCACGAAGGCAGGTTATCAAGGCGTAGAAAAAAGGAAACTCCAGAAAGAATCTTGCTAATGTGCGACCAGGAGTATTGCTTCTGCATTAATGATTCTAGAAACAACAAAACCAGTTCTTCCGAAAATTCAGACCTGGATACCCCCAATGATAACAAAAAGGCTGACCACAGCGACCAAGAAGAAGTGTAGCTCTTCCATGTGGAAATGGCTACAGAATTCTGAATACTTTTGGAAATCAGATCAGGTCCCATAGATGGGAAGGGCACACCACCCCCACTGGATCTGCCCCCGGGAGAAAAACTAAAAATTGGTCCATCTGTAGACGAGAAAGAGCTTCAGCAACCACGTTAGATTTACCAGGTATGTATTTTACTTTTAACCAGATGTTCCATCTCAGACAAAGAAAAACTAAGTGTCGTAAGTAGGCTACTACAGGGGGGGGACTTGGATGACAAAGTGTTTACAGCAAACGAGACCCCTTTATTGTCAGTGCTTAACAAAATCCGCCTGTTAGCGAAATGGTGACCCCTTACCTCTAAAGCCATTATTACTGGAAAAAGTTCCAGGAGCACTATATTTTTGCAAAACCCTGAGGCCTCGTACACACGGCCGAGGAACTCGACGTGCCAAACACGTCGAGTTCCTCGGCGAGTTCAGCCCTGAAGCCGCCGAGGAGCTCGGCGGGCCAAGAGCTCCCATAGAACAACGAGAAAATAGAGAACATGTTCTCTATTTTCTCGACGAGTTCCTTGGCGGCTCCATCGGGCCGAAAGTGTTCACACGACAGAGTTTCTCGGCAGAATCCGGCTCTGACCGAGTTTCTCGCCGAATTCTGCCGAGAAACTCTGTCGTGTGTACGAGGCCTGAGGAGACCCACCTTTCAGGCCATGTATCCATGTCTCCCCCAGACTGCCCCAAAACCGACCGAGCCCGCTGCATCTGTTTCTAACTGAAAATCACTATCTAGCACAAAGTCTTGCTGCCACATCGTTTTCCCATTGGAAAAACTTCAGGAATTGCAACCAAACAAAAAGGTCTTTTTTAATATCAGCTGTTAACCTAACGTGCCTAGCTGGATTTTTTAAACCAGAAATTACTGCGTACAGACTCCTGGAAAACACTCTACCCATGGGTAAAGCCCGTGATGCGAATGCCAGCTGACCCATAAGAGATTGCATCTCCTTCAGTGTCACTTTACTTCGTCTGATGAATAAAAGCAGTGTCTGGGATAACTCATAGATCTTGTCCTCGGGCAAACTGAACTCCATTGAGACTGAATCTATCGTTATACCTAAAAAATTAATGCATGTAGTGGGAGGAACCGTTTTTTCCTTTGCCAAAGGAATCCCAAAGTGCTCACATACCATCTGGAATGAAAAAAGGAGCTGCGAACAATCTGCTGATTCTCTCGGTCCGAAAAATAAGAAGTCATCTAAATAATGAATTAGCTGACTGGAACCTGAGACCATGCTTACTACCCACTCTAAAAATGTAGAAAATGCCTCAAAATAATAACATGATACTGAACAACCCATTGGCAGAGCTTTGTCAAAGAAAAACTGTTCCTCAAAACAAATTCCTAATGAATTAAAGCTCTCAGGGCTCAATGGGAGAAGCCTGAAAGCCAACTGAATATCTGCTTTAGCCATCAATGTACCCCTCCCCAGGAGGCGCAGCTTAGTGATTGCTGCATCAAATGATGTAAAAGACACCGATATATCATCTTCGCTAATCTGATCATTCAACAAACTTCCAAACGGAAATGACAAATGATGGATTAGGCAAAACTGACCCGGCTCTTTTTTGGGAACCAGGCCCAACGGGGAGATTCTAAAGTTAGCAAATGGCGGTTGAGAAAAAGGACCTTCCATTCTACCAGCCCCCACTTCTTTCAACAATTTTTCCCTTACCAAATAAGGTGCTTTCCTGACCGACTTCAAATTTCTAACTATCTGGCAACCACTACCATCAAAACTAGGTACGTGGAAACCGTCAGAAAACCCCTTAATTAGCAGGGAAGACATTCGTTGGTTTGGGTACACCTGTAACCAAGGGAGCATGTTTGGTAACTTCACTGATGTAGTTGCTTTTTTGAACCCCTTCCCTTGTGTTTGCCTGTAATCTACGAAAACATTTAGCGACAGGGTGGTTACCAGCGCAAAACGCGCATTCATGCTTGTATTTGCAAGCGTTAGCCCATTTACATTGATTATCATTATACGCAAAACATAAACCTTTTTTATAAGACCCAGCCGCATGAGCTTGCGGTGCAGCAGGCATATTTGAACGTACAAAT
Source organism: Rana temporaria (assembly GCF_905171775.1). NCBI lineage: Eukaryota > Metazoa > Chordata > Amphibia > Anura > Ranidae > Rana > Rana temporaria. Next base: position 155,308,832 of record NC_053493.1, on the reverse strand, counting down.
GACTGTTTTTGAGGTAGGAATAAATTGAGCCATAACCCCACATCCTTAGATCCCCATTGTAACGATGGCTGCACTGCCAGCTTTTGTCTGAATGCCTCATCATACGTCAGCCAGGACAGCCCACTAAATCCTCTATAAGCCTCCAAAATGATGTCTATGTGCTGGAACAACAGAGGGCTTTTTTCTGGGAATTTCTCACAGAGCACACTGGCATAAATGACAAATGCGTGCAGCTACCCATAAAATGATTTGATAGCTGGCTTATGCTCGTCCTGTTTTTCACTTCTATCATATCTGTAACTTTCCTTAGAAGGAGGGAGAATAGTAGTCAGATCAATGTATTCCTCCCTCCATACTTTCTCTTTAATGCTAAGGAGTAAGTGAAAACCCAAAGGAGACAAAATGCAAGGCATACAACCCTTATCAAACCTCTCAGGGAGCCTGCTATTGCTATCTACACTTGGGGTCTGCGGGGCAGGAATAGTGTCAGCAGCCCAGACCTTAGCTTCTTTGGAAACTGACCTTAAACTTGGAACCTGCTCCCTCATAACAGTAATTAGCTCACTGACAGCAGCAGATAATACAGATAATGGTGTCGCTGTTTGGCACTCACCCTCCATCCCCTGAGCAGCCGGTGCTCCAGGGGTCGCTGCAGGCACCTCGCACCGCACAGGAATGCTGCCGGTTTGTAATGAAGCTTGCTGGCTGGGAGCGTTCTTGCGACCTCCCCTGCAGCCTCTAAGCGGCGCTTGGCTGCCTATGGGCGTGCTGTCCTTGGAGGAAGAACCGTCAGCTGGCCGTGCGGTAAGCCTGTTGTTTTTCCCCCGACCCCAGGGGGGGTGTCACCACCGCTTGTTGGTTCCTGAAAAACAAAGGAGACATTTCTTTGTCGCACTCGTTGGCCCTGACAGAGGCAGGGCTTGCGCTCCTCACTAAGTCGCGCCTCCTCTTGCATGTCCTCCGCCCGACGCCGTCCTCTTCCAGCGCGTCATTCAGACCTGGGACCTCCGTGGCTGGTGCTGCAGGAAACTCCGCCTCCATCAATGGGAACACTTGCCTGGAGTCTTCATGCGTCCTGCTCGGTCCCGCCCTGGCTTCCGACATCAGGCTGATGGTATCTGCGGATCGCTCCTCAGGTAAGGACAGGCACTGCTGCAACCATTCTGCGCCGCCCGCACTCTCCGCTCTCATTAGTAGTTGTTGTAGTAGGGATTCCATAGTGGACAGCGTCCGGGAAGCTCCTCCTGCTGTAGATTTCTGGTCACCGGCACCTGACCCAGAAGCCCTGGGCCCTTAAATAGGCCAGAACCGATTCCAGAACTTTCTGACTAGGCCGCATGATCCTGATCAGCCAATCACTGCCCTATGCTAACTAGCTCTCAGCACTCAAACTAAGCAAAGAAATAAGATTAGTGGACAAGTATCAATTGTCAAGAAGCACTTCGCCCCAATAATTAATGAGAAGTACAAAGAAGGCAGTGGGGTACCAAAGGGACCCTGGGGCTGTTATAGTGGTGCAGGTAAAGATTCACAAAATCAAAGTTTTATGTAAAAATAGAAAAAACATGTTATTAAGACAATTATATGACATAAATATATGATAAATAAATCCAATCTTGATTGAATACATAATAAAGAATCAAGATAACGCATTGATTAGTCGATTAGCTCTGCATGTTTCACTCTTTTAGAGCTTCCTCAGGAGCGTTAACAGACAATGCTGAGTATCAAAAAGAAAGAAAAGAAAAACATATAATTAATTGACTGTAAAAATTTTTTACATAACAATGTCTAGATAGAAGTAAGTAAATATATTTTTAAATATATGAAAAGGAAGAGGTTAATAGGTTACATCAGTTCAGTGGCGTCACTAGGGTTGGTGTCACCTGGTGCGGTATAACATGGTGTCACCCCCCCCCCCCAATAATTTTTTCCCCCCCTAATAACACCTAATAGCGCTTTGCAGGCGATATAACGCTAAAAATAGCGCCTGCAAAGCGCCCTGAAAGAGCCACTCCTTTCACTCCAGTATGAAAACCTGGAGCAGTGTGCTGGAAGGATGCTAAAAAAAAGTCCTGCTAGCAGCATCTTTGGAGCGGTGAAAGAGCGGTGTGTATACCGCTCCTGCCCATTGAAATGAATGGGCACTGCTGCTATTCCGCCGGAAAAGTGCTGTTGCAGCGGCGCTTTGCAGGTGATTTTAACCCTTTTCCGGCCGCTAGCAGGGGTTAAAAGCTCCCCTCTAGCGGCCGAAAATGCCGACGCACCCAACGCCGCAGTGTAAAAGGGGCCTAACCGAGGGCTCCAACACAATGAGTGACGTCGGCACAACTCTGCCCCCACACTTTTCATTATCTGCTGTCCCCAGGGATAGATATGATCCAGAGATCCCACTGTATGGTGATCTCTGGATCGGATCTGTCCCTGGGGACAGCAGATAATGGCATCATTGGCATTGATGATTTGATTTGGATTTTGGAACTGACCTGCTGACACAGTGTGTTTGCTGGACCGGATCTGATGGGCGCAGAGAAGGTGGCAAGATGCTGCTGTGACCTTAAACTTGCTGGATGCATCTGATGTGGGTGTGGGTCACTGTCTGTCTACACCTGTGCTGTGGTCTGTGGACACCCCCCCCCCCTTATCAGACCAGATTAGGGCGGCTTCACTCAGCTACCATACCTGGTTACTGTGGACAGCCCCCCCCCCCCATTAGACCAGCTTGCTCAGGGTGGGTGGGTGTGACACATGGGGGGGGGGGCACAAGGTGGTCTGCTAGACACCACAGCTATAGATAATATATTTTTATATATATATATATATATATATATATATATATATATATATATATATATATATAGTAATATAGCTGGTCCAGTATAGCTGCATCAGTTGAGGCAGAATATGCATATTCAGCAATTTTAACCATGGATAACAAAGACGCTCAAAAGGAGAAAAGGACTTACCCTAAGGTAATAAAATTGTTTATCAAAAAAACAGCATGTACAGAAAGCAAATCGCCCAGGAAAAACTAGAGCTTCAACCAAAACCACAGAGACCACAGCAGAACCATAGCTGAAAAAAGCCACCTAGTGGATAAATGTGCAAAAGACAAAGGATATATACACAAATATGTACCCAAAATCTCTCTTGTTAATATTTATATGTTGAAAAATATAAATTCATGATGTTGGTAAAGATAAATAAATACCTGTCTGTTTTGGCAAAAGAGCCCTTTCAATAGAACCAATCACCAATTTACCCACACGTAGGGATTAAATGAAGAGGAAGGCAATCAAAAGCCTGATGTTGAAGGTTGGCAACAAGGATATTAACTGTATGAAAATATAAATAAATAGAAACAATTTTTATACATATATATATATATTCTTTATCTATGTATAGTCAGCAAAAGCGATTCATTTCAATAAAGCCAAAAATTGGCTGGTTAACACAATTACCTGAATGGGGAATTAGGAAGAGAAAGGTTCAACCTGGGTAGCAGGAGGGACACAACTGTCCCTAGCAGCGATGTATCTTGTCTGACAGCTGGGGAACTCAAAAGCGTCGTGCTTTATATCAGCCATCGCGGCGGCGTCTGACGAATCAGTCCGCCGCGATGCGGACATGTGACCATAACATCCAAACCGCCCCCTCAGCTGTAGCATCAGCTGACCAGATACGGCGAATCGAAAGCGCCCCCTGAGCGGCCAATGGAAAAAGGCCTGGAGAGGCGGCGCTGGGAGGACCCACACCATCTTGGAAGCTGGAAAGCTTCCAATACTAACTTAGCTTGGAAAACTAATGTAATGAAAGGCGCGTATAGGATGGAAATGACGCGCAATAAGGATAAAAAGACCTGAGGAGGGAAGGCTGACAACTAAGGTCAAAAAAATACGGACCTAAGGGAGAGAATAAAAAAGGGATTGGTTAAACCAATTAACCCCATAGGTCCCTACATGTCCGTACGGTTCCACTGAAGGACTCCAGGTCTGGGTAAAGAAGCACAGCACCCCTAGAGGCAAGTGTTATCAGAGCAACAAAATGCATGACATGCTGGAAAAAAAATATATATATATATATATATATATATATATATATATATACTGTAAAAATACAGAAATATATGAATTTTGATTGTTTGTTTGAAGAGTGGGTCTTAAGATAGGATCAAATAATGCGCCCAGTTTCATTGCAATTCCTGAAAAGACAGATTCTGTTACATGATTGTGATATTAAAGGACATCCACACATATTGCACACAGAGATACCAAAATGGAAATGATACAGTAATTTGAAAATCAAAAATAGTTTCAATGTAAAGTAAAAAGATTTAAAGGAAAATAAATAAATAAATGAATGAAATGAAAATAAAAAATAGTGATAATAAAAAGAGGAAAACTTATAAAAAAGTTTTGAAACTCAGTGCTTTATTGAGACCCGGGGGAGTCAGGGCAGACAAATGCCTAGTACACATGAGAGGATTTATCCGCGGAAACGGTCCTCCGGACCGTTTCCGCGGATAAATCCTCTGGCGGATTTTGATCTCCTGGTTGTACTAACCAGGAGATCAAAATCCCTGCGGAATTCCGTCCGCGGTGACGCGTCGCGCCGTCGCCGCGATGATGACGCGGTGACGTACGCGACGCTGTGATATAAGGACTTCCACGCATGCGTCGAATCATTACAACGCATGCGGGGGATGGATTCGGACGGATTGATCCGGTGAGTCTGTACAGACCAGCGGATAGATTTCTTGGCATGTTAGGAAATTTTTATACGCTGGAAATCCATCCCCGGGTACAAAAATCCGCGGAAACAGATCCGCTGGATTGTACACACCAGGGGATCTATCCGCTGAAACCGGTCAGCGGATCAATTTCAGCGGATCGATCCTCTCGTGTGTACGGGGCCAAAGAGTGTATCCATTTCGCCTTTTTCTGAAGCAAGATTTTATCATAATCACCCCCTCTCTCACCGGGGTAATATATTCCAGAGCCGAGAATTTCATTTTTCGGCTGTTAAATTCATGATAGATGCCTGAATGGCGACTTATAGGAGTTTCCATTTTTTTCTTGGAAATAAGGGAAATGTGACCCCTTATTCGGTGAAAGAACGGGCGCTTGGTCTTTCTTACATAAAATTATCCGCATTCACATTGCATTAAATACACTATGCCTACAGACTGGCATGTCACAGAGAAGGTAGGTTTTAATATCCGTCCATTGGGAAGCTTTACTGTAGTAGAAGCATGGATATAACAGCAAAAGGGACATTTATGACAGGGTCTTGATCCCTTAGGTCCACATGGGCGTACATTCATAGAGGAATAATGGCTGAGACCGCGATTTTTTTAAAGTGATCTGTGGATGATCTTGTATGTACTTAGATACGGTATTGTCACTAAGCAAAAGACACCAGTACTTTTGCAAAATGGAACGCACTTTCTGGTGATGACCAGAAAAGCGCGTGATTACCCGTATACCAGGATCGGTTCTGGGTACTTTGGGGTCATGAAGCAAAGAGCTTCGTTTGTGCTGTTTTGCTCTCAGATATGCTTTTTTTAAACCCTTCTTACTATATCCTCTTTCTTGAAATCGTTTTTGTAACAATTTAGCCTCATGTTCAAATTTGGAATCAGTACTGCAGTTACGGCGTATTCGCAAATACTGTCCGTAGGGAATGTTGGAAATAAGGGATTTAGGGTGTGAACTGGATGCATGCAAGAGAGAATTACCTGCTAGAGGTTTGCGAAACAAAGATGTTTCGATCGTTTCTTCATCATCAATTGAGATTTGGATATCTAAAAAAGTTAAAGAAAGTTGACTCATTTCAAAGGTGAATTTTAGATTATAGTCATTGTGTTCCAGACTGTCCAAAAATAACAAAAGATCATCCTGAAGGCCCGTCAAGACAAAGAAAACATCATCTATAAATCGACGCCAAAGAGGAATGTGCTCAAAAAATGAATGCACATCGTCTAGGCGTAAGAGGTTTTGCTCCCACCCCCCCCCCCCAAGTACAAGTTTGCGTATGAGGGGGCACATTTAGTCCCCATTGCTACACCTTGTACTTGGAGGTAGTGGGAGCCATCAAACAGAAAAATGTTGTTCGAAAGAATAAAGTCCAAAAGTCCCAAAATAAATTTGTTGTATGAGGGGGAGGCCTCAGAATTCTCAGAAATGAAGCCCTCTACAACTCTCAACCCCAAATGATGGGGGATAGAGTTGTAGAAGGCCTCTACGTCCAAAGCCACCAACCAGGACCCCTTGGGGATGTTAATACCATATAGGGTCTTTAGAAGATCCGTGGTGTCCTGTATATGGGATGCCAGACCATCAACAAGTGGTCTGAGATACTCATCAATTAGCTGGCTAGATTTTTCCATTAAGGATCCATTGCCGGAGACAATGGGTCTACCCAGTGGATCGGTGGAATTTTTGTGGATCTTGGGTAACGCATATAGCGTTGGTGTCCGAGGGCTAGTCACATTCAGGAATTTCCACGTGGACTTGATGATTAAGCCCTGATGGTAAGCCGAATTTATCAAACTTTGATAACGCAAAGTAGTATTTCTGAGATGAGTCTCAGATACCTTTTTATACAACTCTTTGTTGTCAAGAAGCTTATGAACCATGGATTCGTAGCACTTTCTGTCTTGGATAACTATGTTGCCACCCTTATCGGATGGTTTGATCACAATCGTGTCATTGGTTTGTAAAGACATCAGGGCAGATTTTTGTGTTTCCGACAAATTGGAGTGGGGCAAATGAGACCAATTGGTCCGACATATTTCCCTTGTTACTTGATTGGTAAAAGCCCATATGCTGGGATTGCCTTGCAAGGTTGGAAACATCCTAGACTTTGGTTTATAATCCCTGGGCTTTGAAGTATTAACTGGTGTTTCTTCTGAGATAGTTTGCTGGGGGGGGGGGGGGGTGGCCACATCAAGGAGATTTGCCTCCAAAAGGTCGGTCTCGTCAATGCCTCCCTCCTCCCATAGCTCTGTCAACTCCTCAAGAGCCTTTATATCTTGTAGAGTCATTTGGTGCCAAAGGGGATTTTCAAAGGTTGTGGATGTGACTGATGGTTTTGGCTTATCAAAAAGAACCTTTAACATTAATTTGCGTGAAAATAAATTTAAATCTTTAATCAATTCAAAACTGTCAGTATTTTGTACCGGCCAAAATGTCAAGCCCAAATTTAAAACGGCAATTTGCTCTGCTGATAGTTGAACAGAGGATAAATTGATTATTTGAAAACCACATGATGTGGTTTGGGGAGTATTAGTTAAGATATCAGTTGTTTTTTGCCGTCCGGTACAGGTTGGGTAGATACCTGGGCCGGACGAAAATCCAACTGTGTACAGTTGGATGTAGAATTACTTTGGGATGTGCTTGCCAATGGAGTTTTTGAAGTACTAAAAATAGTATTGATCATACCACTCATTGGGTCAGATGATCCCGATGTGTTTGCTGAGGTGGCTTTCGCAGCTTGCGCTTGTGTGTTCATAGGAGTCCTTGATGTTGATCTGGAGAAGTTACCCTTAGTACTGCCTCTTCCTGGTTTGGGCTGGAAAAAAACATGAGTTTTCAAACTTGGGACCTGATCCATTGCTTGGATAGAGGTAGTGGAGGACAGGGAAGAATCAGTCAGTAATTTCATTAGAAGGGTCAGTGCGTTTAGATTTGGGGTTTCCCCCTCGTTTGCGATATTTTGGAACCGAACCCCAATTATATGCTTGAGAATTATCATAGGATAATTTATCCTGAATACATTTTTGTTCTTTATTCTTTAATAATGTTGAGACATCTTGCTGTCTGTACATGCTGTTTTTTTTATAAACAATTTTATTACCTTAGGGTAAGTCCTTTTCTCCTTTTTGAGCGCCTTTGTTATCCATGGTTAAAATTGCTGAATATGCATATTCTGCCTCAACTGATGTAACCTATTAACCTCTTCCTTTTCATATATTTAAAAATATATTTACTTACTTCTATCTAGACATTGTTATGTAAATTTATTTTACAGTCAATTAATTATATGTTTTTCTTTTCTTTCTTTTTGATACTCAGCATTGTCTTGTTAACGCTCCTGAGGAAGCTCTAAAAGAGTGAAACATGTAGAGCTAATCGACTAATCAATGCTTTATCTTGATTCTTTATTATGTATTCAATCAAGATTGGATTTATTTATCATATATTTATGTCATATAATTGTCTTGATAAAATGTTTTTTCTATTTTTACATATAACTTTGATTTTGTGAATCTTTACCTGCACCACTATAACAGCCCCACGGTCCCTTTGGTACCACACTGCCTTCTTTGTACTCAAACTAAGCAGCTGATATCAATCAGCCAGCGCTTGACTAGCTGTTAACCCTGTCCTAACTTAACTAGCTGACCTGGGAACGACCTTGCTACATACAAACCCATTTAAACTGATAATACCTAACTATATGCCCCTGCCATGGACCCATGCGGAAAGGAGAGCCTAAACGGCTACTCTCTTTCCTTTCCCATTACTCTTGTCCGTTACCAGAATGTGCAGTCCACTGAGAGAGGTCACTCTGCTGACAGCTACATAAGCCATGCCAGGTTCAAAAATGTGTTTTCAGTGACACCACAGCTGATGTCCTTGTCATACCTTGAACCTTATGAATTGTACAAGCAAAGGCCAGTTTAATAGCAAACTGTCTGCTCTTTCGATGTACAGTACACTAGATTGTCTGGTCCTCCTGGTGCTCTGTTAGATAATTCCTTCTTGCTGTTTCATCATCCATCTTGAGTCCGAGCATAGTGACATGTGCGACACCATTTTGTTCAGAGGATATTACCCTGACTAGCGTAGAGAAAGACCCATTCACCAATCCTTGAGACACGTCCTATGTTTCTGGTGAGCATGACTCTGACACCTTCAGCAACGTTTAGCGTATCTGGTAACTCATTTCTGTTTCCTTTAAATGGTTTGGCTTGTCGTACCATTCTACCCATCTGTGGATCCTTTTTGTAGTCATCCGCATCAATCTTGGTGATATGAGAATAGAGTAGAGCTAACATTGCAGAGTTGTGTGAATCATCTTGTTTATTAGTGGCAAAGATGTGTAGCACATCAGTTGGACACAGTTCTTGTTCGGCCTGTGACAACAAAGCTCTGTCTGGCTCGGACAACTCCTCTGACTTTTTTTTCACACAAATCCTGTTCAACATCTCTGCAAAGGCAACATCATCCTTCTGACGCATAATCTCAGTCAGAGTGATCATCTGAAAGTGTTCCTGCCATGGGTCAATCTCACATGGGCTTGGACCAGTGTTTCTCAATTCCAGTCCTCAGGCCCCCCCAACAGGTCAGGTTTTCAGGATTTCCCTCAGATGAAAAGGCTGTGGTGATTACTAAGGCAGTGAAACTGATCAAATCACCTGTGCAAAATAATGGAAATCCTGAAAACCTGACCTGTTGGGGGGGCCTGAGGACTGGAATTGAGAAACACTGGCTTGGACTGTCGCACTGGTGGAAGCTGAAAAAAATCTCTGACAGCTGTTACTGACATTCCTCCGAATGGTCTCTGACTGCCTTTGATCTGTTTGAGCCTCACATCAACATAGGCAAAAAGGGGCTTTGAAACCATGGACACTTCATCAATGATGATGATTTCAGCATTTAAAAGTTCACATCTGACTTCATCCAAATTGTTACCAAGACTTAGAAATTTAGGGCCAGATTCACAGTGGAGATACGACGGCGTATCTGCTGATACGCCGTCGTATCTCTGTTTCTATCTATGCGACTGATTCATAGAATCAGTTACGCATATATAGCCATAAGATCCGACAGGTGTAATTGTTTTATACTGTCGGATCTTAAGATGCAATACCGCGGCCGCCGCTGGGGGGAGTTCGCGTCGTAAACCAGCGTCGGGTATGCAAATTAGGAGTTACGGCAATTCCCGACGGTTTTCCGCGTTCGCTACATCGCCGCTAGTCTAGTTTCCCGTCGCAAAGTTAGTCATTTTTTTTGTGCCTTAACTTTACACAGCAATCGTATTGCTGTATAAAGTATGGCCGTCGTTCCCGCGTCAAAATTTAAAAAAATAACATCGTTTGCGTAAGCCATCCGGGAATACGGAATTACGCTACGCGCGTCGCCGTTCGAAAAAATTACGTCACGGCGCGCAATGCACGGCAGTTCGGAAACAGAGCATGCGCGGTAGGTCCGGCGCGGGAGCGCGCCTAATTTAAATGGCGAACGCCCATTTAAATTGGCCCACCTTGCGCCGGAGGCCGCCGGCGTAGGTTTTCATCGCAAGTGCTTGGTGAATCAGGCACTTGCGATGAAAAATTGCGGCGGTGTAACGTATCTACGATATGTTACACCGCCGCTGCCCTACATGAATCTGGCCCTTAGGTTTTAGGCTTCTTTGCAGCTTGAGTAACGAGTGCAGTGTGGAGCCTGATATGTTGAAGGCTGCAGTTCCAGTGAATGCGGGCAACAGGACAGTTGGGTTTGATATGTCCGTCTCCTCAGCACGTCTCGGCAGTTTGCACAGTATCTTAGATGCCTCAAAGTAGATGCATTTGATTAAATGTGATATTCCTTTTCCTGCGCCACCATTGATGTAAAAGAAGAACTGGTCTGGATTTAGGCCACAGATTTGCTTTACGCACCACTCTATAACTGCATAGAACACACAGGCTTGTTTCTTGTTCAGATTCTGATACATTTGGCGTAAAAAACTATGGGGTAAAATGTAGGGGGCTCTCTGATGGTTCTGACTTCTGTTACAGCATTAGCCCGATTTACTGTATTCTGGCTCTCTTGCCTCCAGTTCATCAATACACTCTCACCTCACAACTTTCGATTCTGGTGCCAGATTACACCATTCATCAATCGCACCTCTGTTCTGCTCAAACTCCACAACCGCATTCTCAATCTCTTCACTGTTTTTCTCATATTTTTCTCTGTTTCATTTCACAATGTGTTGGACACTCTCCAGATGATCACAACCTGGTAGTTGCACACATCCATTGCTGTAAAATGACTCTCATGTGGGGTAATACGGTCTTTTCAGTTCCTGCTCTGATCTGTAGGGAACGTACAGTTTCAGTAATGTGCCATAAAACTTCTCAGGATATTTTTTCTTGGATGTGCGGTGAAACCTAATGATAGCAGGCTTATTTTCTTTCCGACCTTTGCACAGATCCCATCTCATTCAGGAGGGGCAAAACATGTTTACCTTTCATCTGTCTGTCATACACAAGTCTGCAAGTAGCTGCAAAATCAGCCAAACGCATCTCCTCAAACTCCAGTGTTTCAGGTCTGGCTTTGTACTTGTCAGTCAAAGACGTCATCCACACATCTGAACATTCAGGTGTTGTGTTTTCCAAGGATGAGAGGGGACAACTAATTTTCACTGCGTTGTCATTTGTCTGTTTCAGGGATGGACTGGAACAAAAATTTGGCCCTGAACTTCATCCAGACCGGCCCACTTTGATTTTTCCAAACACACACAAAAACAGTATATAAACTATACGCAATTGTGGGGAAAAAAAATAAAATAAAAACATTCCACTAAGTATAAACAGGTTTTTTATTTTTATTCTTAATTTAGAAAAAAAAGATGCATTTCAAAATCACAGATGCCTTTAGAATGACATGTGTAAGTTACACTCCATTCAATGGCAGTTGTCATAAATAAGGAAAACGATTATAAATAACATCTTATTTTTGAATATAATATTAACAAGAAACAGTTCAATCAATAACTTGTGAGAATAACAAACATAAAAAGATAGGGAAAAATCCACTCTAACATAGAATGCGAATTAACAAGGCAGTATAATCGGCTAACCACCCAAAAAGGTCCAAAATCACTGTTAGGGCCTATAGAAGAAGGTTAGAAAACAATTCACTTTCCTCTGCAATTTTGTCAATGATCACAGAGTCAAGAGAGCAGAGGATGTCCTTTTCTGTTGGCTCTTGTGAAAGCTTGGATCTGAGTCAGGTTGCAGGTGGCATTTTGAACACTCAAGTTTATCAAAACCAAAGTGATGGACAGGGTGAGTAGGAACTGGTATGCAAGACCTAGGAGGTGGTAGGCATTTGACATCATATTGAACCTCCTGAGAATCTGGTAGCAACACAGCGAGCATTCTTTACATGAGGAACACTTCTTACATTGGATTTCAACCTGCTCATCTTTTTCTCCAATGTTTTCACCTTGTATTCCTCTAGTGGAGACATTTTTAATCTTTCCCACTAAAGAGCAAAACTGCTTAAAGGAACACTAAAGGTTCAATTTTTATCCTCTAAAATCATTCATCTATGCTAGAGCATTTAGAAGTTCCTTACCTCTTCTTTCAAATTGCCCAGCAAAGTATTGAATTTCTGCTTTGAAAGTGCCATTTCCTGTGCCTCCTCTGATTCATCTCCACCAGTCTCCCAGCCGTTTGTAAAGGTGGAAAGCATGACGTCCACAACGTGCTCGCCCCCTCTCTCTGCCTACAGCTCTGCGTCTGGACGTGCTGTGTCTTTCACAGGCAAGGAGCTCAGCACATTCTTGGGCGTCTCTAGGACGCTGTAGCTCCGCCTCCCTCCCAATCATTGTTTTGGGAAAACTAGTCACAACCCCGCCTTCACTCCTCCCCCAGTTCTGATGACAAGTGTAAAGTGAAACTGATTTTTCCTCCCCCAGTTCTCTGTAAATTGAAACTCGGCTTCTACACAGCAGGAACACGGCAACTAAAAATAGAATTTTCTAACTCAAGGTAAAGTATATCTAAATAAGATCTTATTAAATAAAAATTCTGCTTTTAATTAAATTAAAATATAGTCAATATATTTTTATCAATTTATTTACTGTGCTTCTTCAATATCATGCATTGTATATCTTCTGTTCCCCCATGTCCAATACAAACAAAAACACTCACTCCACCACCATTTTAGCTAATTGTTACTATCCATTTTGAATGCACACCACATTTACTTTTCTCCCAATTCTATCCCTCCATCCCCTGGTATGCTCATACATCCCTCAGAGAGTGATGTAAGGGGGGGGCCCCTGTTGGGGATACCTGATGTAAGGGGGTGCTCCGCTGGGGACACTGAATGTAAGGGGGTGCTCCGTTGGGGACACCTTATGTAAGGGGGGCTCCGCTGGGGACACCTGATGTAAGAAGGGGCTCCGCTGGGATTGGCTTATGTAAGGGGGGGGCTCCACTGGGATTGCCTGATGTAAGGGGGGGGGTCTCCGCTGGGATTGGCTTATGTAAGGGGGGGGCTCTGCTGGGGGACACCTGATGTAAGAAGGGGCTCCGCTGGGATTGGCTTATGTAAGGGGGGCTCCGCTGGGATTGGCTTATGTAAGGGGGGCTCCGCTGGGGACACCTGATGTAAGGGGGGCTCCGCTGGGGACACCTGATGTAAGAAGGGGCTCCGCTGGGGACACCTGATGTAAGAAGGGGCACCGCTGCGGACACCTGATGTAAGGGGGTGCTCCGCTGGGGACACCTAATGTAAGGGGGGCCTCCGCTGGGGACACCTGATGTAAGAATGGGCTCTTTTAGGATTGCCTGATGTAAGGGTGGGGCTCCACTAGGGGACACCTGATGTAAGGGGGGGGGGCTCCGCTGGGGACAGCTGATGTAAGAAGGGGCTCCTTTGCTGGGGATACCTGATGTAAGGGGGGGCTCTGCTGGGGAAACCTGATGTAAGAAGGGGCTCCGCTGTGGACACCTGATGTAAGAAGGGGCTCCGCTGGGATTGCCTGATGTAAGGGGGGCTCCCCTGAGGACACCTGATGTAAGGGGGGACAAAGGATCTTGGCCTGCTGTACATCAATCCCTCTTTCTTTCTTTCTCTCTGTTCCTCTTTCTTTCTCTCCTCCTTTCTTTCTTTCTCTCCTTTCTTTCCCTCTTTCTTTCTCTATATATTTCTTTCTGTCCCTCTTTCTTTCTATATCCCTCTTTATTTCACTCTTTCTTTCCCTCATTCTCTCTTTCTTTCTCTCTCCCTTTTTCTATCTTTCTCTCCCTGTTTCTCTCCATCTTTCACATATGGGTTTATATTAGAGCCTCAAAAGAAGATGCAGAAACAATGAGAAGAAAAAGTAGAAACTATTAAGTGTATGTATAGGTACCTCCTATGACGCCTCCAATGTAGGGGAGGTTGAAAAATATTTAGACCCCCATGGGGATACAGGGATGGACCGGGAACCCAGCTGACCATATACTAAAAGGCAAAAAAAGGAAAAGAAAAAAATCACAGGGAACAAATTCCCTGTGAAAAAAGTTTTAATGTTAGTTCTGAGAGATATGTGGCTATTCTCCATGAATAGGAGGAAGACGCCACAGAAACTCTGAGTGTAGGTTGGTAGTTTAAAAAGTTACCTTAATGTGGTGGCTGGGATGAGCACGGTCTGCCTGCAATAGCCTGAGCGGGTTGTGTCAGCTGTGTGTGCTTCTTTTTGTACTCCCCTTGTGCTCTGACGTAGCAAGCGTCAGAGCGCTGTAGTGGGCGGGCAGAGTGCGTATGGAGAGGTATAGGGGAATCCTCTCCTGTCAGTGCCATGTGGGAAGCCCGCCCATCAGGGATGACGATGCAGTTCCACCCCCTGGGCGGGATAGGAGAACGGCGATCCGTCTCAGCGGCGATGTAATCGCCCACACACGGCATTTGTGCACTGAGTGGGCAGATGATCACAACGCCATGGCCTCCGCCATGGTTCAGAGCAGAATCTGCATCTGGTGGTCACCCCTGGGCGCCCAACTAACGAGACCTATGGATGTCAGGTGGTAAATCACCTGGTGGCCAGGGAGGCAGCCGATCAATGGGAAAACACCTGGGAATGTACCACCCGGGATCACGAGCAGAGGCACATAAGGTCCCCGGGCATAAACCATGGGACACATGGCAGCAAACGGACGGAAACAAACGAAAAAACAAAATATATACATATGCAGCAAATCACAATATAGTCAACAATATGGCATGTTGAAGTTATATTCTTTTATAACTGGATGTCATCCAGGATGCAGAGATCGTGCAACCTTTAGGCTTCATTTCCACTGGCGTTTTTAAAGTGAGCTGTAAAACAGCTAGGTATGCCTGGAAAAATTTGCGTTAAAAACGCGAAATTTACCGCGTTTTTGCATGCGCGTTTTTGCGTGTTTTTGCACGTTTTTTAACGCTAGCGTTAGGCAGCGTTTTTTTTAAATAAAAAATCTCTAGGCTATATACACTCCCAAATATCCCACAATGCATCAGAAAACATAACAGAGCATGTGTCGGCGCCATTTTGTTTGGAGAGAGAGAGAGATAGTGAGAGAGGAGACAGCATATTTCAGTTGTTAGTAATTTTTGGCATCTTGTCAAATTTGAGGAGAAATATGGATCCCGTCCTGCAGAAAGTAGATGAGGCGATCATTCTGATTGCCTTGCGGAGGCAACGGAGGAGACAGGAGGAGGAGAGAAGCAGGAGACGGCATCGATATTGGGTGCATCCTATGGTCTCCCATCGGGTGTCAACGGGCTATTTTCACAATCTGTATTCAGAATTGCGTATCTATCCCAACAAATTTAGTAACTTCACAAGAATGTCAGGGGCACGATTCGACGACTTGTTGGAGAGGCTCAGACCGAGGCTGACCAGGATGGACACTGCAATGCGCAACTCGGTTTCACCGGAGGAACGGCTCTTAGTGACACTCAGGTAAGTGCAAAACACATATGGGTTAGGGTTAGGTGATAGGGTTAGGGGATAGGGTTAGGGTTCTTGGATACAGGTTATGGTAAGGGATTATGGTTCTGGGATAGGGTTAGGGGCAGGGCTGGTGCAAGGATTTTTGACACCCTAGGCGAAACCTCATTTTGCGCCCCCCTTTGACTCTACCCCTGACCCCACCCTCTTTTTCCTGCCCATGTATACCCCACCTATTTTTGATTGCTACCATTTTTTTTGGGGGGGGGGGGCAGTCACTGAGCCTGGAGGTGGTGGGGCCATCAGTACGGCGCCACTGACTATTGTGTGCTCTAGGCTGAATATATAGTGTGCAACCTCCATCAGTGCAGCTTATCATTGGGAACTCCTCATTATGGGCACAGCAGGTGTACAGACCCCAGAACTGAGCATAGGGATGGTGGGAACCACGCACAATGGGCACATCGGGTGTCCAAACCTCAGAACTCACCACAGGGATGGTGGGAATCCCTTAAAATGGGCACAGCGGGTTTACAGACCCAGGAACTGTGTGTATCCTTATACACTGGATCTGCGGCAAACCCCCCCCCCCCCCCCAGCTAGTCAGTGCCCAGGATGAATGTCAGGAACTGGGCGGAAGACACTTCAGTTGTAGGCTGCTCTGTGTATTGTGCCTAAGAAGGAGAGGAGCACAGATTGCTCCCATACACTTCTATTGCACCGGCTCCACTAAAAATCTGCATTCCCCAGTGACTGACTGAGCAGTGCCGTCTCTGCACTCCTCCCCTCCTCGCACTCGTCTATCCCGTTACTGACACCCGGCTCAGCTCTACACATACACAAGGCTGTAACATCACCACGACAGAGCGCTGTGTATACACAGCAGCCAGACTTGCGCTCTAGGTGTCAGTGCGCTATAGGATAGAGGTTCAGGATTAGGTGATTGGGTTAGGATTAGGGGATTTGAGTTCTGGGATAGGGTTAGGGGTTAGAGTTCTGGGATAGGGTTAGGGTTAGGGGTTAGAGTTCTGGGATAGGGTTAGGGGATAGGGTTATTGTATAGAGGTTAGTTATGATTCAGGTTTAGGGTTCTGTGATAGGGGATAGGGTTAGGGTTATGGTTAGGTTAGATTTAGGACTTATTTTTATTTGTATTTTTTTTCAATATGTCCATTTTTTGTTTTTCTTAGATACCTTGCAACTGGACAGAGTTATGCAACCTTACACCATTACTTTCTTCTTGGTGTAACAACTGTTTCCAGAGTCGTGAAGGAAACATGTGTGGCAATATGGGAGGAATTGCATAACGTCGTCATGCCAGAGCCCACAGAGGAGATCTGGGAATCTGTTGTTGACACATTTTGGGAGAAGACACAGTTCCCAAATTGCATAGGTGCCCTTGATGGGAAACACATCAGGGTGAGGAAGCCTCCACACTCAGGATCCTCATATTACAACTACAAAAAATATTTTTCCGTGGTCCTACTTGCATTGTCAGATGCACACCTCAAATTTCTTTTGGTGGATGTGGGAGCTTATGGCAGCCAAGGTGACGCCCGTATCTTTCGCGAGTCGACCTTTGGACGCCGTATTCATGCGGGACAACTGAACATCCCCGAAAGCAGGCCTCTACCCTGCACTGAGGAACCCAGTTTGCCTCTAGTTATGGTGGCAGACGAGGCCTTTGGTTTGGCCGAAAACCTCATGAGGCCATACAGCGGCTGTGGTCTCAACCGGCAGCAAAAAATATACAATTACAGACTCAGCCGTGCACGGCGCGTTGTGGAATGTGCATTCGGGGTGTGCACAGCCAAATGGCGCGTGTTGCTAACAAGCATACATCTTGATGTGGAGAACGCCATTAAAGTTGTTCTGGCTTGCTGTGTTCTCCATAATTATCTTAGGGACAATGACAGCAGCAACGTTGATCCGGAGCCCAGTCAACAATCACAGAGGGTGCAATTTATGGACCTACGCTCAACGGCACGGGTCATGAGCATTCGCAACCAGTTTGCTGCATTTTTTGAATCCCCAGGAGAGGTGTCATGGCAGAATGATTTTGTGTGAAAGCCAAAATTTGAAGACACATGGATTCCAATACAGCTAACTTCTATACAGATAGAGCTAAATTTTGAATAAAGATGTATACAGTATAACTTTTTTTTTTTTTTGGGAAATAAAAACATTTGTCTAACACAAATATCTTTTCATATGTCCATTTTTCCTGCTGACAAGCGTATGCTATGCTTTTTTGAGTCCTTAGCATATGCTTGCCTTAAGGCAGAGGGCAAAGGCCAAGCTTACTCCCGTCTGAAGGCAGAGGGCAAAGGAGTCCTTTGCTCTCTGCATCTTGGCAAGCGTATGCTAGCCCTTTTTCAGTCCTTTGCCCTCTGCCTTCAGGCGGGCGTATGCTAAGCCCAAAAAGGGCTAGCATACGCCCGTCTGAAGGCAGAGGGCAAAGGAGTCCTTTGCTCTCTGCATCTTGGCAAGCGTATGCTAGCCCTTTTTCAGTCCTTTGCCCTCTGCCTTCAGTCGGGCGTATGCTAAGCCCAAAAAGGGCTAGCATACGCCCGTCTCAAGGCAGAGGGCAAAGGAGTGCTATTTTGCATCATATAAAAGACAATTGAACACTTTTATTTACAGGTCAAAAACTATATTTATTAGAAAAAGTAAAAAAAAATCAATCAGAGATGGTGATAGGTGGCGGTGGAGACTTGATCTCCATGGGGATGTGTGGATTCAGGACGGGGTAGGAATTGGGCCTGGCGCTCATTCCAATAATCCTGCTGGTGGCGGGGTGCAGGATACGGGGAAGGAAAATGGGAGGAGGTGGCAGGTGTGAAATCACCAGATTGGGACTGCGATGGGGTGGGTTGTTGTTGTCTTTGGGGAGTGGGATGATATAGAGAGGGGGATGGTAGCACTGCTGAGGTGCCAGAGGCCATTGGGGGAGGAAAAGAAGCATTGCATAGATCGCCTATAGGTGGCGGCCTACCAGTTAGTTTGCAAAAGCGTAATTCTCGCGTTACTGCATATATGCGATCCATGCAAAGCTTCTCTTCTTCTCCCCCAATGTCCTCCAGGATGGGGTAGAGGCTGCGGCAGAAGGTGGTGCGAGGATTGTTGGGGTCCAAAAACATATCTACATTGCGCCTCTCCTGCCGCACTTCCTTCAGCGTTAACAAATCTTAATCCCCCTCAATATTAGAGGCTCCCCTCGGCTGACGTCCACGGCCACGACCACCACCACGACCCCTCGGTTCAACAGCCTCCCGACTACCAGTCGTGACCACATCCATTGGCCTGGAATCCTGCAAAATTACAAGAAAATGTATAATTAACATGTACATGGACAGACAGACAAAGAGATAGACAGGCAGACATAAGCAGTTACCTCATCTGGGCATTCACTTGCATCCAGATTCGGTGACTCATTGACTTCGCCTCCTATGGGGCTGTTGGATTGTTGGAGGTAATCTCCTGCAACCTCCCTTGCAATATTTGAGGTTGTCCTGCAGATAATACAAAATGTATAAACATAATCAATAGCCATGGAGAATACCACCTGAAAAGCAATGTACATTAGAGCAGCACGATTCTGGCTAAAATGAGAATCAAATTTGTTTGGCTTAGAAGATAGATCACGATTCTCATGGTGTAAAATCATCTTTCACATAAAAAAAAAAAAAAATTGGGATTAACTTTATTATTTTTTTTCTCATTGAAAAAAAAATATTTTCGCTGGATTTGAAAGACCGCTGGGCAAATACAGTGACATACAATATTGTACATAGGCAAATATATAAAAAAAAAAAAAGAAAACTTACGCGGTCTGCTGCTATTTCTCATATTTTCCCTCAGAAACATGAGCTCCCTGTGGTAGATGTGAGGTTTCTTCACAGGGGCTGGTGCTCCACTTCTGGATGCCCTGTCCTCATCGGTGATGTCCCTACTGTAAACTTTGGGGGTCCTTAAGCTCCGCGAGACAAGTGCGTAAAACCGTGTCAGTAAAGCAAAGGGTCTTTATTGGTGACCAAACAAAACAAAATAAAGCTTTTCTTCAGCATCCAAAACGTCACAACAAAAGTCCTGCTTGTTTCCAGCATAAATTAGGAAAAAGTCTTTCTTCAGAAAAAAACAACCAAAAGAAAGGCACATACGTTTTTAGTAAGAAGTCCTCCAGACCTTCCCTGCAGACACAGCTTCACTTCCAAACTACTCAAAAGTCCTCTCTGAGCAGCTAGCAGACTTCCATCTTGTCCTCACAGGTGCACTCTCCCAACTCACTCACTCCCTCCAGCATCACTTCCTGCTTTAATGGGTGGTTGTCTGTGAGATTTTAACCCCTTGTGCGCTGGCTTCCAGGGTTTAGGAGTGGAGGCTCCATCCCACCCAAATAACACTTTGGAGCCTCCAAAATTCCAGGCCCCAAACTACTTTATTAAGATAGAGAAGACTGCGAGCCAGTCCTCTCTGAATTAGCGCCTGCCTGGAACTTTTCACCCACTTTTGGGTGACCCCCTGAACCTTCTACCTCTATTTAAATGGACCATAGTCCAAACAGTGGTGCCGTATAACACCCGTCCAGGACCCACCCCCGGTGTCCTGTACATATCCCCCCCCTCTGCCTCAACGCGGAGGTGTTGGAGGCAACAGTAGACACCATACAATGGACTCGGGAGAGGGCATCGGCATTCTGATGCTGTCTCCCGGGTCTGTGCTCTACCATGAAATTGAACTCCTGGAGAGAAAGGAACCACCTTGTTACCCTTGCATTGGTGTGTTTATTCTGTCTCATCCAGGTAAGCGGAGCATGGTCTGACACCAAGCGGAACTTTCTGCCCAGGAGGAAATATCGCAGGGAGTCTAGAGCCCACTTGATGGCCAGACACTCCCGCTCCACCACCGCATAGTTTCTTTCAGCTGTCGTCAGCTTCCTACTAAGAAAGACCACAGGGTGCTCCTCCCCATTGATTACCTGAGACAGGACCGCTCCCAACCCTTCGCTTGAAGCGTCTGTCTGTACTACAAAATCTTTTGTAAAATCTGGAGCTACAAGCACCGGATCTTGGCACAAAGCTGTCTTAAGCTTTTGAAAAGCCGTCTCGGCCTCGGCGTTCCACTTTATCATCACTGACTTTCTGCCTCTGGTCAGGTCGGTCAGTGGTGCAGCAACAGTGGCAAAGTTGGGGACAAACCTCCTATAATAGCCAACTATGCCCAAAAACGCTCTGACCTGCTTCTTGGTTAGGGGACGGGGCCAGTCCTGTATGGCCTCCACCTTACTCATTTGGGGCTTCACCAGCCCTCTACCCACAATATACCCTAGGTATTTTACTTCCTCCATCCCAATGGCACACTTCTCGGGGTTGATGGTGAACCCTGCTCTTCTTAAGGAGTCTACGACTGCCTGAACCCGGGGAAGGTGGGACTCCCAATCAGTGCTGAAGATGACGATGTGATCTAGGTAGACAGAAGCGTACCGTTGGTGTGGATGCAGAGTTTTGTCCATGGCCCTTTGGAACGTGGCCGGGGCTGAGTGTAGACCAAATGGCATCCTCTTATATTGGAAGTGGCCTTCTGGGGTAGAGAAGGCTGTCTTCTCCCTGGCTTCCTTAGTCAGGGGAATCTGCCAGTACCCTTTTGTGAGGTCTAGCGTGGTAATGTACCTGGCAGGCCCCAACCTTTCAATTAGCTCATCTACTCGTGGCATGGGATATGCGTCGAATTTGGAGACTTCATTAAGTTTTTCTGAAGTCGTTGCAGAAGCGGAGGGTGCCGTTGGGCTTGGGTACCAACACAATTGGACTT
Source organism: Rana temporaria (assembly GCF_905171775.1). Taxonomy (NCBI): domain Eukaryota; kingdom Metazoa; phylum Chordata; class Amphibia; order Anura; family Ranidae; genus Rana; species Rana temporaria. The sequence continues at coordinate 155,287,325 of NC_053493.1, read as the reverse complement.
GACCATTCGCTCTGCGACTCTTCAATGACTCCAAGCTCGAACATTCTTTCAACCTTTTCGGACACTGCCACCCTATGATCTTCTGGGATACGGTAAGGCTTTAACCTGACTTTTACATTGGGCTCGGTCACAATGTCATGCTCGATGACGTTGGTGCGACCGGGCAACTCTGAAAACATATCTCTATTTTTTTGTACAAACTCTTTTGTTTGCTGGGTTTGAGGTCTAGTCAGGGTAGCAGCAACCTGCACCAAGTCGATCCCTGCATGGTCCCCTGACTGTACCCCTACTACCGCTGACACTTGTTCTCTGTCTCTCCAGGGTTTCAACAAATTGATGTGATAGATCTGGTATGGTTTTCTTTTCCCTGGCTGGTGTACCTTGTAGTCCACCTCACCGACTTTCTCTACTACCTCAAATGGGCCCTGCCATTTGGCCAAGAATTTGCTCTCTACCGTGGGTATTAGAACAGCCACCCGGTCTCCTACTTGGAACTGTCTAATTTTAGCCGACCTGTTATACACTCTTCTTTGGGCATCCTGAGCCTTCTGCATGTGCTCCTTCACCAGTGGCATCACCTTAGCCACCCTCTCTCGCATTTGAGAGATATGCTCTACCACCGTTTTGTGTGGTGAGGATTCACTTTCCCACGTTTCTTTTACCAGGTCGAGTAACCCCCGGGGCCTTCGACCATACACTAACTCAAATGGCGAAAATCCTGTGGATGCTTGCGGGACCTCCCGGATAGCAAATAACAGGGCAGGGAGTAACATATCCCAATCCTTCCCATCTTTCTGGACTACTCTTTTCAACATGGATTTTAGGGTTTTATTGAATCTTTCGACTAGGCCATCGGTCTGTGGGTGGTAGACAGACGTCCGCAACTGCTTAATTTGAAACAATTTGCACAAGTCCGCCATTACCTTTGACATAAAAGGGGTCCCCTGGTCTGTCAGGATCTCTTTGGGGAACCCAGTTCGTGAGAACATTTGAAACAACTCCCTGGCCATGGCCTTAGAGGAGGCTTTCCTCAAAGGGACAGCTTCTGGATACCTAGTTGCGTAATCTAGGATGACCAATATGTATTGGTGGCCCCGTGCCGACTTTACCAGGGGTCCCACCAGATCCATAGCGATCCGTTCAAACGGGACTTCGATAATCGGCAAGGGCACCAGAGGGTTTCTATAGTGTGGCACTGGGGCGGTTAACTGGCAAATGGGACAAGACCCACAGTATCTTTTAACCTCGGCCTTCAACCCTGGCCAGTAAAACCGGTCGTTTATCCTGGCCTCTGTTTTCTCCGCCCCCAGGTGTCCTCCCAGTGCATCGTTGTGGGCTAGATCGAGGAGCATCCGCCTATACGGTTGGGGAACCAGCAACTGCTCTATAGTTTCCCCTCGGCTCTCAGCCACTCGATACAGTAAGTCCCCCTTCAACGCAAAGTGAGGGAACCTCTGGTCTGCGTCTGGCATTTGTGGGACCCCATCAACAACAGAAACCTGCTCTCGAGCATTGACCAAGGCAGGGTCCCGTAATTGGGCGGTACCAAATGCACCTCTGGACACATCTAGATCTGGATGTACTGGCCTTGAGGATGTTTCCCCTTCACCCTCCTCAACCGGGGAGAGCTCCTCGTCATCCTCCCCCAGCATGACTTGTAATGGGAAGACCTCCCCCCTCAGAGATCAACCCGGGTTTAAGACCTGGGTCAGGGGCCTTATCCTCCACATTAGCATTCCCTGCGACTTCATTATCAATGGTAGGTATTTCTATATCAGAGGGGTGTATTTCAGCTCCGGACCCCTCGGACCCTGTCCCTTCCAGGCCCAGTGCCCCCAGTTCCCCTGGTGGTGCCATTTGCACCTCGTTCCATAGTTCCAGAAATAGTGGACAGTCCTGCCCCACTATGATGTCATGAATTAAACTGTTTACCACCCCGACTTCCTGTGTAACTGAGGCATGGCCATAAGAGACAGTCACCGGAACCAAGGGGTACTCCTTGGTATCCCCATGAATGCATACCACCCGAAGAGTTTTAGTCACTGGTCTAAGCCTCCCAAGTACCCTGGCATGTACTAATGTTACCATGCTACCGGAGTCCAGTAGGGCCCTGGCAGGAAGGTGGTTCACCCACACTTCACACTCAAACCGTCCTGCAGCCAGGTCAAGATGAGTGGTACACACACTTCGCACATAGAAGGAGCTTCTCCGACCAGTTCCGCACTCCATAGGCTCCTCCTGCAGTGGGCATTGTGCCCGGGTATGCCCCCAGGACCGACATCGCCAACATTGTATGTCTCCCATCTTTGGTACAGGAACCGACCTCCGTGGTTCTAGGGCAGATGGTGTAAACCTGCGGACGCCAACATCTGGCAAGGCTTCTCTCCTCAGGTTGGTGGCTGGTCTGGGTGTCCTTGGCGTGGGTTCTCGACGCTTGGCAGGCCCAAGCAGGTCCTCCACCACGGTATACCGTTCAACCAGCTCGATCAGCTGGTCAGCATTAGTAGGGTTTCCATGGCTTACCCAGCGCTGTAGGTCATCTTGTAGGGACCGTAGGTACCGGTCCATCACCACTCGTTCCACCATTTGTGGACCTGACAACTTTTCTGGCTGCAGCCATTTTTTAACTAACTGAATTAGTTCATGCATCTGGGACCTGGGTGGTTGGTCCGATTTGTACCGCCAGCGATGCACCCTCTGAGCCCGGACGGCTGTGGTCACTCCCAGGCGGGCCAGGATTTCGGCTTTTAGACGTTCATAGTCTTTGATGTGCTCAGCTGGGAGGTCAAAATAGGCCTTTTGCGGGTCACCAGTGAGAAAAGGCGATATAATGCCGGCCCATTGGTCCCGGGGCCACGCTTCTCTCTCTGCTATCCTTTCAAAGGTGGTAAGAAAGGCTTCCACGTCATCGCTGGGTGTTAGCTTCTGCAAGAAATGGCTGGCTCTAACAGACACTGGGTTGCTAACGGCAACGACCGCTTGGACCGATGCGGGGTGCTGTGCCGGGGCCGATGCGGGGTACCGGGGCCGATGCGGGGTACCGGGGCCGATCCAGGGTGCCATGCCGGGGCCGCTGCGGGGTACCGGGGCCGATGTGGGGTGCCTGGACCGATGCGGGGTGCTGTGCCGGGGACGATGCGGGGTGCGGTGGCAAGTGGTTAAACTACAGATTATGCATTCAAGTAAAATAAACTTACATATCTCTTTTCTCTCACTGGTATCTTCAATGTCTTCCCAACCAGGGTAGAGAGCTCCGCAGATGTCTTCCCATAAAGACACTGTCTTCACATGGTCTCCATGAAGGGGATGTGCAACATCCCATAATTCTGGGTGTGCCTGGACTGCAGTGATTAAGGAGAGCTGGGACACTGCATTTGCTATCTTCTCTGTTCTCTCTTTCTCTCTCCACAAAGCACACGGCTGTGCAAAGCACTCCTGGGTAATTAAGTGTCCAGACAGGAATTTCCTGTGTTTACAGATGCTGCAGTGACCAATGACATTTTAGCTGGGAAAAGTCTGGAGCTCAGAAAAGCTGCAGTAGCGTTTGTGCGCGTTTTTAAACGTCGGACGTTTTTACAGCTCTGTTTTAGCAGCCACAGAACGCGCTGGTCCCGCGTTTTTTTTACAACTCAAAAACGCCTATGCTTTTTGCAGCTCAAAAACGCCTATGTGGGTATGAAGCCATAGAATAACATGGACAGGCGTTTTTAAGCTGTAAAAAACGCTCAAAAACGAGGCTGTAAAAACGCCAGTGGAAATGAAGCCTTAGGATGACTGTCCCTTGGAGTGAAAAGAAAGTTAGTTTCCTTCGAGTGAAGGGCTATCAAAGGTTGCTGTATCAACAACAAAAAAAAATATTAATTTAGGTCGTCTCTGTGGGTTAATACTACCCACATACTGGGAACATTGTATATAATGCAAATTGGTGATTAGAAACCTGACTATGCTCCATGAGGTGTTGTGGGGAGTGGCCAGGTAGTATGAACAACACTGATGGATCTGAGTGCAGAATCCACGTATGGGACAGTTGGAATGTGGGTACACAATGGGATTTATTACAACAGTATCAGGTAAGTGACTGTCATGGAGGAAATTGATATATGACCCCCAATGTTGGAAAAGGGGGATAGGGAAAACCCTATTGATATGTGGTATACCAGGAAGTTTTTACAAAAATGATTTGTAGCTCATGCTGTCGTTAAGGCCTGGATAAATGGTGGCTCTTAGCGTATAAATCCAGCGTTTGTAGATCTCACCACCTCTCTCATTGGGTGCAATGTGACCGAGGGCAAAAAAGCCCATTATGTTCACATCGTGCCCATGGAGTAGCCCCTTGTGTCTGCTGATTGGGGTTTCAAGTCGTTTTTTATTAACTGCCGACACATGGTCGCGTATTCGGCAGAAAAAGTTGCGCTTAGTTTTACCGATGTAAAAAGCTCCGCAATTACACTTCATCATGTAGATGATTCCTATAGTTTGGCATGTAGCTCTAAATTTGGGTGTGCATATGTCACCATTAGGCAGGAGAATACTGCTGCCTTTAATGATATGGCGACAGTGATTGCATTTCATGCAAGGATAGGTGCCTGTTTGTGTAAGTCTAGGCACCAATTGGGTGGAGTAATGACTAGATACAGCATTATCTCTTATTGATCTGGACCGTTTAAATGTAATTTCGGGATAGTTGTTTACAAACGTATTAATTTTACTATCTGACGTCAATAGGTGCCAGTATTGATTGTATATTTGTCTTATTTTGGAATGCTGTCTGCTGTACCTAGTGATTACCCGAGTGGTATTGGATGTCTTTTTTTCTTTTGGTACATATAGCAGTGTATTGCGGTCCTGGCAGTTTGCCCTGTTGTAGGCCTTGCGTAGGCAGCTCTTAGTGTACCCACGGGCCTGCAAGCGGGCATAAAGCTGTCTTGCTTCTAAAACAAAATCGCTTTGTTCAGAGCAATTGCGCTTAAGTCATAAATATTGACTGTATGGTATACTCGCAATCAATGTCTTCGGGTGAGAGCTGGAGGCGTGAAGCAGACTGTTCCCTGCCGTGGGTTTACGGTAAAGGGTTGAGCATAAACGGCCATTGGTATCGACAAAGACTTCAACATCTAAAAAAGTAATTTTCTCCTGACTGTAATTGTGGGTAAATCTGAGATTATAGGTATTAATTTGTAGTTTGTTTAGAAAAATATCAAGGTCTTCTTTGGACCCTGCCCATACCATGAGCATGTCGTCTATGTACCTGTGCCATGTCTGCACATTGGTCAACAGGACATCATTTTCTTCACCTCCAAAGAGGTCGCGCTCCCACCCCCCCAGGTACAAGTTGGCGTAGAAGGGGGCACAGCCTGCCCCCATAGCCACACCTTGCACCTGGAGGTAGTGGGAGCGCTTGAAAAGAAATACATTGGTAGTCAGAATAAATTCTAACATTTCGATAATAAAGTTATTGTATTTTTTGGCATGTTTGTCCCGTTCGCTGAGGAAGCTTCTGATGACTTGTACTCCATGTGAATGGGGTATGGAGTTATAGAGAGCCTCGATATCTATGGCGACTAGCCAGGCATCATCAGGGATTAACCCATCTGTAATTTTAAGGAGGTCGATTGTATCTTTGACATATGAGAAGAGCCCCTGCACATGAGGGTATAAATACTCATCAATGATGCGGCTAACATTCTCAGTGAGAGAGCCGCACCCTGAGACGATAGGTCGTCCGGGTGGTGGCAGAATACATTTATGCACTTTGGGTAGTGCATAAAAGGTGGGTGTGGATGGATGCTCGATGTTCAAAAATTTGGTGGTGTTCTCATCAATAATGCCTTCTCGTTATGAGCGGTTGAGAATTTCTCTGTATTTATTTATGTTTCGAGTCACAGTGGAGGCGGGTACCAATCTGTACCAGTGTTTATTCTTGAGAATGTCTAAACACAAGGACTCGTAGCCCTCTCTGGTAAGGATGACAACGTTGCCACCCTTATCGGAGGGTTTAATCACGATCTCATCATTGTTGCGTAAATCATTAATGGCTTTTTTGAGATTCGAACTTATGTTTGGAGTGGGGCCTGTCTTCCATTGGGTATTTTCTTTTTTTTTTTTAACCATATGTTTTTTTTATTATTGAAAAGCATAGAGCAATGTGTGACATACAGTACAAAAGGTGGTATGCAATCTTATGTTATACATGTTGTACATCACAAAGCATTGTTCAGAAACAAAAACAAAATAAACAGTAGATATATTAAGTAGAGAAGGTTATCTACTACAGTGTTGTGATTGTAACATTGGTTTGTTTACATATTTACTTAGAGTGTCCTCTTATTAGTAGCCATAAACCCCAACATGGGGTGGAGCCAGTCACCCCCTATGGGTACAAACTGTGAGCAGGCTCCTGTTCCTTCCTAGGAGAGGCCACCACACCTAGGGTAGTACTGAAGACCCTAGGAACGCTATAAATTGCAAAACATCACATACCTTGAAATGTAATACTATATAGGCGATAACCAAAAAATTAAAACATTGAAAAGAGTATCCTCGTGGTGGATTACAGTAAGTATAAGAACACAATGCAAGAGAAATCAGACCAGGAGATGGGAATTTCCGTAATTTTTCTGCCTTTCAACCAACATTGGTCTAGCTAAGAACTGATAGTATGAGTTCCTGTCACAGAATGGTAAATCATTATTTCAGGATTTCAGAATAGATCATATGTCATATGTGAGGGGGAGCAAATATAGAGTGTTTCCAGACCTCCCAGTGTTTATGGAAGGTCTGCGCCCTTCTATCTTTATATGCAATCATTTTTTCCATAGTGTAGTGAGTGTTTACTCTGGATATAACTGCTTCGTAGTTTGGCGGCAGTGGTGAACGCCATTCCTTGGCTAGTGTCATTCGTGCTGCAGTTAGTATATGGATTATGACTTTTCTAGTTAGAGGGGGGTATTTTTCAATTCCTAATCCTAAAAGGGCGAGGGCCGGGGTAATGGCGAGATTGATAGATGATATCTGATGTATAATGTTCGCTACTTCTCTCCAAAAGGGTTCTATTACTGCACAGCTCCACAGCATATGTAAAAGGTTGCCAGTGGAATTACAATTCCGCCAGCAAGTGGGTGGGATGTCTGGGTACATTTTATGGATCCTCACCGGGGTGAAGTACCACCTATGATAAACTTTTTGTGCGTTCTCCCAATGGTCCACACATGCTGAGGATCTCGCGCCATATTTAATCGCTAAAAGCCATTGATGAAGGGGGTATTCTATTTTTAATTCCTGTTCCCATTTGATCATGCTTGGGGATTTGTTTTGTAGATATGATGGGTTGAAACATTTGTAAAATAAGGATATCCCTTTCTGTGTTGTCGATTGCCTATTGAGGAGAAAGTCCCACAAGATGTTGGGGATCTCTATCAATTTGGGGGGGTTAGATTTGTTGTAGTGTGCTATTTGTAGGAGTTGGTAGTTATCCCTCGTGTTTGAGTGTGTTGCTTGCGGAGTGAGGAAGTGCTCTCCTTCTTTCCTCCAGGCCAGTGTAGAAAAGTTTGGTATTAGGTACTCGTATACTGCTAGAGGGGGATTTACTCTATGTATAGGTATGTCTCTAAATTTTCGTTTAGTTAATAAGGCCCATGCTGAGAGTGTGGCTTGTATGGTGGGATATAGGGGCGCTATAGGCTTGTGGTGTAAGCTAGCCGCAATTGTTAGTGCTGGAAGGTTATGTCCTGGGACAATTGTGTGTTCTATTATTGACCATTTAGTGTCTGATTGAGATGAGAACCAATACCTGGTTTGGTCCAAAATAGCTGCCTGGTAATAAGTGTGTGCGTTTGGTAGACCTGCTCCGCCTAGGGTTTTGGGTTTATATAAGTGGTTTAGTGCTATCCTAGCTTTTTTCCCCGCCCATATGAATTTTCTTAATTTAGTAGCTAGCTGGGTAAAAAATATTTGGGGAATAGGGATTGGCAGCGTACGAAAATAGTATAGTAGTTTGGGCAGCAATTGCATCTGGTATGCGGCTATCCTCCCCATCCAAGTCAATTGCAGTTTGCCAATATGGTCCATTTCTTCACTTATTTGTTTTAACAACGGAGGGTAATTGGCCGAGTACAGGTTAGTGGAGGAGGAGGTCAGCCGCACCCCCAGATATACAATCGATGGGGGGTTCCAATTGCAGGGAAATACTGTTTGTACTTTCTTTTGTGCCTCTAAATTTAAACCAAGGGATAGTGCGAAGCACTTTTTCGTATTTACTTTATAGAAAGAAACCTGGCCAAATTGGTGTAGCATGTCTTTGATTTCGCCTATGGAAATTTCTGGGTTAGTGATTGCTAAAATGACGTCGTCGGCAAATAACCCTATTTTGTGGGTTTCCTGGCCTATTTTAATACCCTGTATTTTGCTATTACATCTGATGCTTTGGGCCAGTGGTTCAATAATCAGTGAGAATATTATTGGGGACAGTGGGCATCCTTGTCGAGTGCCGTTAGACAAGCGGAATGTGTCAGAAAGAATACCTGAGTTAAAAACTTGCGCTGTGGGGTTGGAGTACAGGGACATAATGGCTGTAAATATCATACCAGATATACCAAATTTTTGCAGGGTTTTCGATAGGTATCCCCAGTGCACCCTATCAAATGCCTTTTCGGCGTCTAGTGCTAGGAAAACACTAGGGATTTTATTTATTTCCGTGTATCGTAATAGATCTATCATTCTTCTGGTCCCATCTGGTGACTGTCTGCCCTTTACAAAGCCCACCTGATCTAGATCTATAAGGGAGGGGGTGATTTCCATTAATCTATTGGCTATTAATTTTGCGTATATCTTTAGGTACGAATTGAGCAGTGATATTGGCCTGAAGTTTTGGGGGTGGGTGCTGTCTTTTCCAGGTTTGGGTATTGTAACTATAATTGCTTGGAGCATTTCCTTCGGAAATGAGCCTATTTCTGCTGCTGTGCTGAATACATCCACTAATTTTGGTGCTAGGAGGGAGGGAAAGGACTTATAGTATTCTGCTGAGAATCCATCTGCTCCTGGTGATTTATTCAAGGGGAGGGATTGTATGACCTTCTCAATTTCCGCTATGGTGAAGGGAGTATTTAGAGCTTGCAATGAGGCATGGTCTACTGCTGGTAATTGTACATCTTTCAAGAATTGTTCTATTTCTATTTCTGTGGGCTGATGGGTGTCAGGGTCCTTACTTAGGTTGTACAAGGATTCATAGTAATCCTTGAATGCATTGGCTATATCTTTGGGATTGTGGAGTGTGGAGCTTGTGCTGTGGTGACAGATATGAGTAAGATTGGTTTTAGCTTGTCTTTTTTTAAGTTGAGATGCTAGGAGCTTGCTGGCTTTATTGTTTTGTGAATAGTAGGAGAGTTTTAATCTTTTAAAATATAGGTCATAGTCCGCCTTTAGTTCCTGTTTTAGGTCATCACGACATTTAGTGAGGCTTTTTAGAATATCGGGAGATGATGTAGTAGGGGTTTTATGAAGGGTCTCTAGTTTTGCAATGGAATCTTGAAGTTGGGATATTCTTTGGCATTTTTTCTTTTTTTCCCTAGAGGCTATTTGAATGAGTACACCCCTTGCAAAAGCTTTGTGCGCACACCATAACATTGTGGGGGAGCACTCTCCGTTATCATTAATCCTAAAGAAGTCACAAAGTTTCTCTTCTATTTCTTCCCTAATTTGGGGACGAGAGAGAAGAAAGGTATTGTTTCGCCACAATGGTCTATGGGAGGTTTTTCTGTCATCCATAAGGTCAATGGTCACCGGTGCATGATCTGACCATGTGATATTATGGATTTCCGCCTTACCAACATTTTGCAGAGTAATCAGATCTGTGAGAAAAAAATCTATACGAGAGTAACTATTGTGCACCATAGAGTAATAAGAAAAGTCCCTTTCGGTGGTTCTAAGGCATCGCCATGGGTCAAAGAGTCGTTCCTCATGGCACCATGTCCCAAGTGAGGGTCTCTTCCTGAGAGTCACCGAAGAGGAGTCAAGGTCATTATTCATTACCATGTTGAAATCCCCACAGATTATTAAGCTACCTTTCTGCATAGACTTAGCAAGTGAAACAACTTTACGGATAAATTTCAAAGGCTTAACATTCGGAGCATACATATTTACCAACGTGTAAACATTCCGGTCAATTTCTACTATCAGTATAATAAAACGGCCACGTGGATCAGAATGTTCCTGCAATAAAGAGAAGGTTACTGTGTCCCTTATAGCAATTAATACTCCATTCTTTTTTGAGACATCGTTGGCTGTAAATACATTAGGGAATTTGTTGTGTGTGCACTTAGGGGCTTTGTTGCTGACAAAGTGCGTCTCTTGCACACAAAGTACATCGCAGTTCAAGTTCATAGCTGATTTCCATAACGCCCTTCGTTTATAAGGGCTATTTAATCCCCTCACATTATGCGACATAAGTTTCAGGTGCATGTTAAGAGTTCAAAGCTTTTAATCGCCATCCAGTGGTAGGAACTGACATTGCATGTGTTCTGTGGTCGTTTCTGAGAATTTGCAGTCACGAGGATAGTTGCTGAATAGAAGGTTCCAAAACAGTAGGAACAGTAAAAGTAATAAACAAAAAGGGTAAAGCAAATCCAAGTCCAAAATGAACTATATTGCAACTTGAGGTCATTATGTAATGACCATAATAAGAGACCGAATACAGGAGTCATCTTGTACAACAAATAGGGGTAGTTTTTTGAGAACACAAGTTCAGCCGAACAACGGTCGAATGCTTAACCTATTTTTAGAGATTTGTATAGGTACAGAAACATAGTCTAAAGATAGACCTGGATAGTAGGATTTAATCCTTATAAATCTTCATTTTGAGGTCACCAAATCATTAATGTGTTTCATTTTCCCCTCCTGCTATGGCGGTTGTCATATCGCCTGTCCTTTAGAGGTTCCGGCTCAGCAGATTCTCCGTTTGCGGGCAGGAGTCGCCATTTTTTCAAAAGATCCATCCCTTTTTCTAGAGAGGTGATTACATGAGATTCATTGTGTAGCTCAAGCAGCAACTTAGCAGGAAAACCCCATTTATAAATAATCTTGTGGTTGCGTAGAATTTTTGTAATGGGGACTAGGTTGTGCCTTGCTGCCAAGGTGGCTTGCGATAGGTCTGCGTATAATGCTATTCCTGCAAATTGCCCCGGCAGCGCAGGATGTTGCCTGGCAAACCGCATCAGCTGGTCTTTTATATGGTAAAAGTGTATCCTGGCAATGGTGTCTCTGGGGATTTGGTCTGGCAGGAACGACGGTTTAGGCAGTCTATGTGCTCTGTCTATTATTAGATCTGCGGGTTCCAATGAGGGAATTGCTGCTAGCATCAATTTTTGAAGGTATTCCGTGAGCTCGGCTGGTTTTACTGATTCAGGAATCCCTCTGAATTTAATATTATTCCTGCGGGCCCTGTCTTCCATGTCCGCCATTTTGAGGCGCATGGTTTTGATTTCGTCCTCGACATCAAAATGAGCGTCTACTAGCTCATTATGGGCCATGGTGAATTCCTCAATTTTTTTTTCCACATATTCCACTCTGCCTTTCATAGCTGATATGTCCGATTTTGTGTTATGCATAAAAGCAGCCATATCCTGCTGGAGTGCTCCCCGCAGGGTTAGTAGCATTTCCTTCATAGTTGTGTCTATGATGGGTTGGCCAGAGGTAGGGAATGCATCTAATTGCTGGCTGTGTGATGCTGTCTCTTCCATACATTCACCCTCCCCGCTCAAGTCATCCTGCCATTCTCCTTCTCCCCCTACCCTCCGTTTCTGCTTAAGAGGGCTGCCTGATGGTGTAGCGGGGAGTGGAGTGATCTGGGGACTTGACTCACCCGTAGATGCTGTAGCATTGTGGTTCGTTTCGGCCGGAGGAAGCAGTGCTTCGTTGTCGCTGCGGGCGCCATCTTGGATCATGCGGCCGGCCGCTGGAGGAAAACAGTCTGTCAGTTTCCTCGGTCCATCTCTCTCCTTTCTCTTCGCCATTGGTATTTCTGTACTCCTCGGGAGTTCCCCCGTCCGAGGGTGCCAATTTGGAGTAGGTAAAGTCGCTCTTTAGCCGCTCTAATTCGACCGTTGCTGCAGAGCTCCTAGCTCACGCTGCCATCCGCTCTGGCCGCCGGCTCCGCCCCCTGTAAAGGTTTCCATTGGGTATTTTCAATGGCCTTTGTCACTTGTAAGACGAAGGCCCAGATGTTAGGATTCCCTTGTAGGACAGGGAAGACCTTGATTTTGGCTTGTAGGTTTTTGATGTTGCATAGATGGGTCTATTGCGGGGATATGCAATTAGCGGACCTCCAGCTGTTGCAGAACTACAAATGCCATGAGGCATAGCAAGGCTCTGACAGCCACGAGCATGACACCCAGAGGCAGAGGCATGATGGGATTTGTAGTTTTGCAACATCTGGAGGTCCGCTAATTGCATATCCCTGGTCTATTGGATCGGGATTGGACCAAAGTGCCAGGTGTGACTCCTGGGATATTAAAAGTCCAACCCTCCTCTTCGGGGTTACTTTCATCCCACAGGGACATAAGGTCCTGGAGGGCCTGGAGTTCCTGTAGGGAAGTCTCATCAAGACTGGAATTGTCAGTAATCGGAAGCTCTGTATTTACCTGCGGTTTGTCATAAAGAACCTTGAACATCAATCTTCTAGCGAAGAGATGTAGGTCTTTGATAAGTTCAAACTGGTCTGCTTCACCGTCAGGGCAAAAAGACAGACCTAGCTGGAGTACTGTAATCTGGTCTGCTGTGAGTTTGAAATTAGATAAATTGATAATGTTATTAGAGTCCCGATCTGGGTTATCATCAAGATCGGGACTTATTGGTTTAATTCCTGAGCTGTATTAGTTTGTACTATGCTTGATTTGCGTTCCATCGTGAAGATGGGAGCAGTTCTTATATCTGCTGTGTTGTGGGAGCTGGAAGCGCCGGGTTCACAGTTTGATTGGTGTGCCATAGGAGGTGCTGGCGTGGATATCATGCTCACCACCGGTAGTGGCGAGGAAAAAACCACTGATGTATTGCTATGTACACTGGTACTTTGAGCTCCAGAAGACTGTGGTCTACGAGTTCTTTGGGCAAGTTCAAATGCTAATGAACCTACTGAAATGATTGATCAATCAGCTAATCAAGTTGAAATAACAATTAGCAGTTCAAAGTCTTCACTTTCTAAAAAAAACAATCAGAAACCCAGATGTAAAATCGTTCATCGAGGCATCCAATGTCTCGTGAAAAATATAGTGAAACAAAAAAATACACAGGTATGCATACCTTTGCCAACAGTGTCTGTTGATATACAGTGTTGCTTGTTTGAATTACCTGATTTGACTTGTTTACCAACATTAGAGACTAGTATGTTTGAATTTTTTAATATTAAAGAAAATAATGATGATTTTCTGCAATCATCATTTTAAAAAAAAAAAGTGAACTTGATATCCCTAAAATACATCATGATCCAAATTTTTTTGCTCTTGGATTATCACCGATTAAAACGGCATTACCGGAAATTGTTACATTGGCTGATAACGAAGACACTTTGTTCAATACACCACAAAAAAATCAGGATAAAGACCAATCTTATCGTCCATCTGAAGAAGAAGAGGAGGAAATATATTGTGAAGAATTGGAGGAAGAAAATTTAAGATTTGATATATCTGAACCGGCCCAATCGTTTTTAGCTGTTCGCGAACAAAAGGAACCTGCCGATGCGTCAATACAGAATACATTTTTGGTTTTTGAAGGATGCTTTGATCAATTATCTTCTTGCTTACACAAATTGAATTAAGGACTAGTGAGTTGGGCTTTGAAGGCACACAATACAAAAATTATAGAAAACTAGAAAAATGTATTATAGGTACAGAAATATCATAGAAACCGTTCTGAATAAAAAATCACAAAGTGAAGTTCAATTGACAACTGGTTTACCACACACGGTTCACATTCATTGTATAGTTCTAACATAAAAAGCTTAAGATAAAAAGCACAATTATAAAAACGTTATATCACAAGTGACCAGATGGTTGTCCAGAGGACTAGGGTCAAAAATGGAGAAATTCCCCCCGGGGGCTTTTAAGCGACATATTGTGTAAGGTATATTAAATTCAAAGACATGGAAATATATAAAAAAATGTTTTACTAGGTTTCTGTATCACGAGTAATGAAAATGCAGATAGTTGTAATATAAAATACATTCAGGTTACAGACAGTTGGAGACCTTTCTCAACAACAATTAAATGTTAAATGATACAATGGAATAATATATAGTGCCATTGATGAAGTAGCTTCCATAAGAATACCCCGACGCGTTTCGACCACAATTTGGTCTTCTTCAGGGGGATTTGTATTCTGGAAAGATGTCAAAAAAAGTATGTTAGGATACTAACATTCAAGTAAAATGCTGGCACCCATAGTACAGATAGTGAGGATATATTTACCGCTCGAAGCATATAGAAGGTGACATGTAACCAGAGATGATGGCCGTGGTGCAGACAAAGGATCCCAATATCCCCATGAAGGACGTCCCCCATCACTCCAGGCGGGAGTCAACCAAAACACAGGCTTGCAGGGAGTCTCGGGTGTGAACCTGCGAGAAGGGGGGGAGGGGGGCTAGGAAAAACAGACGACACCCATAATGATTCAATATGTATTTGTAATAAGAGTATAAAGTCATTGTGTACTAACAAGATCTTGGCATAAATATGTATAAAAGAATATGATAGAGTATGAAGGTATTGTTGATACTCATATCAGAATATCATGTTATTATTATTAAATATACCAGAACCATTGACATGGTAGGTATAATATACAAGTGAATGCAGAGTGAACATGCTGCTGGTGGATGAAGTGATTGAAAAAATGACAGAAAAATGTGTGGTGCAAAAGTAATGTGTATGTGTGTGTGTAGGGTGTATAGGTACAGAGTGCATGTTAATGCACTGTGTATGGGTTTGGAAATACTAGTGTGTGCAATGATGTGCAAAGAAAAAAAAAAAAAAAAAAAGATAAAAAATTAAAATAAAAAAAGCGGCAATATGTGTAGTGAAAGTTGAAAAAACAAGAAAAATCTAGCGAATCAGGTGACATGAGCAGAAAGTAAAAAATGTAGGAAGTAAAAGAAAGTGTATGTGAATGGTGAAGGTCAGTGTGATAGTATGTCCCAGTGCTGGTAGTTGTAAATAAGTGTAGATGTATGCATTTTAAGGCAGTAATGATATTGCTAAATAACTA
Source organism: Rana temporaria (assembly GCF_905171775.1). NCBI lineage: Eukaryota > Metazoa > Chordata > Amphibia > Anura > Ranidae > Rana > Rana temporaria. The sequence continues at coordinate 155,272,076 of NC_053493.1, read as the reverse complement.
CAAAGTGTTCACATTCATTGTATAGTTCTAACATAAAAAGCTTAAGATAAAAAGCACAATTATAAAAACGTTATATCACAAGTGACCAGATGGTTGTCCAGAGGACTAGGAGGATTTGCTCGACATGTTGCGCGCTTATGGAATTAGCGCTTCCTCAGGAGCATAGATATTTCATTAAGAGGTATCCCGCGTTGGTGGTAATCAACGAGCGGTCTCTTATTGGCCTATCACTGATTGTAATTCACAAGGAAATTTGTCTCAACCAGATAGGGGAGTGTAATCATAAAAATGCAGGACTAAATTGCATGCGGTGGTATGGCAGTTGATTGCTGGTAAGCAATGAACAATGAACCTAATCCAGGTAATGTGTCCCAGGTACTGGCGCTACTCTGATACCAGGGACACACTCAGCTATACACTGTACTGCAATATTAAGGACTTTAACGCCTCCACCTATTATCCTTTCCATATCCATGGACTAAGGTCAGTTAGGTAGGCGATTATTCAGACAGATTTACCCATCTGTTCTTTCATGTCCGGTTTAATACACTGTATGCATTAGCTGAGTGTGTGAATATATACCTGGATTTGGTTCATTGTTCATTGCTTACCAGCAATCAACTGCCATACCACCGCATGCAATTTAGTCCTGCATTTTTATGATTACACTCCCCTATCTGGTTGAGACAAATTTCCTTGTGAATTACAATCAGTGATAGGCCAATAAGAGACCGCTCGTTGATTACCACCAACGCGGGATACCCCTTAATGAAATATCTATGCTCCTGAGGAAGCGCTAATTCCATAAGCGCGCAACATGTCAAGCAAATCCTCCTAGTCCTCTGGACAACCATCTGGTCACTTGTGATATAACGTTTTTATAATTGTGCTTTTTATCTTAAGCTTTTTATGTTAGAACTATACAATGAATGTGAACCGTGTGTGGTAAACCAGTTATCAATTGAACTTCACTTTGTGATTTTGTATTCATAACGGTTTCTATAATATTTCTGTACCTATAATACATTTTTCTAGTTTTCTATAATTTTTGTATCGTGTGCCTTCAAAGCCCAACTCACTAGTCCTTAGTTCAATTCTACATTATCGGGGCGGTGGCACACCTAATACCGGTGCATCCGTATTATCACCTTACGCTTGATGCACACTAAATTAGGGTTTTTTTTTTTTCTTGCTTACACGATCAAACTTGCACAGGGAGTATAATTGCGCTGAAAAAAAAACATTAAAGGCTCTGCATTAATTGTGCATGCAGAGTGTAGTCAACAGCACAGATTCAAATTGTGGCAAAGCCAGCCATTGTTAGGGCGAATGCCAGCTGGAAACTTGATGATTTCATCCGCAATAGTTTGCAGTGGATCAAACTATTTGAAAATTAAAAAATTTCTTTCCATGTTAAAAATGTATAGCATTTCTGCAACTACACATTACAAAAATCAAAAAAATACATATTTCCAACTATAGAACATCATTGGTTAACAGAACGGACCAAAATTATTAAAAAAATTGGTCAAAATACTGTAGCATTGATTGGTGATGGCCAATGTGATTACCCTGGCTTCAATGCAAAGTACTGCACCTATACGTTGATGGATGCAAAACAGATTGCATTATCGATTTTCAAGTGGAACAACTGCAAACTGGTCGTACATCCGTTTCACTTGAAAAATTGGCATTTGTCGAGGCCTTGGAGCGTGTTTTAAGGGAACAAGTAAAGGTAAAAATAATTGCTACCGACAGACATGTCTCAATAAGAAAAATGGGAGTAATATCCAACAATAAGGCATGAATTTGATGTATGGCATATGGCAAAATCAATTGGTGGGAAAATTGTGGCTGCAAGCAAAAAAAAGCAACAGCAAGGAACTTTCTGGTTGGGTTTCTTTAGCCAAAAATCATTTATGGTGGGCATCAAGTACTTGTGATGATAATACAAATCTACTTCAAGAAAAATGGCTCTCAATGAGTTTTCATGCATCGAATGTGCATGAAATAGCCTATACCATCGTTGTTCTCATCCGCCAATACCTACCGATGAACAAAGGCAATATGAGTGGCTTATGCAAGGATCTACAGCTCACCACAACTTAAATGGCATCATTCAAGATCAGAGATTTTTAAAGGATCTTCCTAATATTTCTGGTTTTTACCATACAGGTGAGATTGAAGTTTTTCACAGTATGGTTTTAAAATATAGATCAAAACGGCACTACTTTTTGATGGACGGCATGGTTGCCAGAACACAACTTGCTGCACTCGATCACAATCACAACATAAAACGCTTGCAAGCAGTTGTTCACAAACCCCAAAAAAAGGGTGCTTTGCGTTATCGCTATGGCTTTAGCAAGGCAAAAAAAGACTGGGTTGTAGGCAAAGTATATGAACCAACTAATCAATCATTCGAAAACAAATATACTGTTTTGTGTGGTTAATTTAACGAATATAAAATTAGTCTGTATAAATATATATTTATCTGTTGTGTTTTTATGTTTATTTAAAAAAAAATATTTAGAAATGGAAGTTGTTATATAATTTGAGATATAAAAAATAAATAAAACAAGTATTCTCTATGACATTTCTTTAATAGTTATTTTTTTAAGAATGGTTCTAACAAATGTAGAAATAGGAATTTGATTTTTTTTTTCCTTAATGTATTTGGAAGACCAGGAATTGCATTAGTGTTATTTATAAAAATTGTGAAAATTTTGAATTCATATATATACTCTCTAAACCTTGCCTAAAATTCATCACTGGACATTGTGAAGTCCAATTGAATGACACATTTAGTTCAAGTTTAGTTAGTGTCAAGATTTTTTTTTTAAGGAACACTGGGTGTAAATAATGGTGTATAATGTATTGACCATCTTTTTAATTAAAATCTAAAAACAAAACCAATCAGTCTGATTTTCAAAAAAATTTTTTTTTATTAAACTAAGAAATAAAATAACATTTTTAACATTATATAATAAAGAGCAATTAAATGAAAACCAAACAAAGACAACACTCTGAAAAAACCTAAATAAAAAACAACAAAAATTACTCAAATGCCATATCGGAGGCGTTATAGTCCGATGACCACTTGAATCCCGTGTACTGATTCTCAGAATCAGGATATGCATTTCTTATTTTCCAGACCACACATGCCGGTATTGGGGTTCGCTTACGTTTTCCTAGAAACCCATGCACCATGTTTACAAAAGATCGGTAGGCTCCTCTTCGCAGTGATCTATAAAAAAAAAAAAGAAACAATATTAAAATGTAATATACATTTCGAAAATATATAAATAGAAATTCATATTTTGTCTTAGACAAGATTAATGAGATACTTTATAAAAAAAAAAAGTAAATATTTATCAATAGCACAAAACCTAATTTGTTGTTTTTAACGCGTTTAAGGTCGACTATACCAAATAAAAAAAAAACATCAATTTCTTTGTCAACATACGAATTTATTTATTAATTCATGTTACTTGATCACCATTAATGGATAGAATTTAAAAATAGAAATTTTTAATTTTGACTAATTTTTTATTTATTTTTTTAAAAGAGAAACATTTTTAAGGTGACTATATCATTTCATTTAGGATTCAACAAAGATTAATGATTAGGTCTTAGTGAAGGCCAATGATGATTTGACACTGATAAGGTGGCGTTGATATGTACAATTCGGGAGCAACGATAATCTACACTGATGCTCACTCGTACAGAAATTTTTTATGAAGCTCAGATGGGCATTGAAAGGCGAAAGAAATGGTCAAAGACTGAAGTCACTGATGAACAATAAAAGTCGGTTCACACTGGGGCGACACGACTTCCAGCGCGACTTCGACACGACTTGAACGTGAACCACAGGGCGACCTGAGGCGATCTGGGGCGATTTTCAAGTCGCCTCCAGGACAGGGATTGTCAGAAATGGCCAATCAGAGCTACGAAGCTCTTCTGACATCATTCTTCTTCCTGTTTGATTTCTTCTTCCCTGTTCCCTGTTTTTCTGTGTCTAAAATGCTCTCTGTGCATTACCTAATGGCAGCTGTCATAACAGCTGGTTTGGCGTAAGAGGAAGAAAGGAAGCGAAGGATGAGAAGAAGACGGCGCTATTGGATCCATCCAATTATTGCTAATAGAGCTAACAGAGGGCAGTTCTGGGCCATGTATGATAAGATGCGTGGTTTTGAGTTTTTCAATTATACTCGGATGTCAATTGCAAGGCAAGTACATATACTGTCTGTGTATATAATTATGTAGGTAAAGTACCTGGCCATTTTTTGGTGATTTGGCACTGCGTAATTTTAACTGACAATTGGGTGGTCGTGCGACGTGGCTCTCAAACAAAATTGGTGTCCTTTTTTTCTCGACACAAATAGGGCTTTCTTTTGGTGCTATTTGATCGCCTCTACAGCGCAAAAAAAAAAAAAGCAAACAAAATTAGTGAGACAATATTACAAAAAAAATGTAATATTTTGTACTTTTTGCTCTAATAAATATCCCCCAAAAATGGCGGTTTAGACTGATACGTGTTTTTCTAAAAATAAAACAATAATATAGTAAATTACCTTCTCTTTTTGTTAATTTTCCAGTTTTGATAAATTGCTTGGTCTGATTGACATCCATCTGTTGAGACAGAATACATTGTTTAGGAGGAGTATCTCATCCATGGAAAGACTGATTATTACACTACGGTAAAGTTATTTTTTAATGCACATTCCTGTAATATTTTACACATTAATAAAAAGAAACCGGCGCTCATTTGTCTGGTGTTTTACAATTGGTCAAATTAGTGCAGCTAACATGACTAATGGCAGTCCCAGCCTCTCAGCTACGAGATCTCCGCCCCTTCACAGCTTAGCACCTCAATGAGCGTGGAGGAGCAAATCAGGAGAGCTGATGACTGAGAGTCATCAGCTCTCCGTTAATGCACGGATAGAGAAACGAAGTACAGATGATGTTTGTGGACTTAGTTCTGTGGGAAGAAGCGGCTGTGAACAGTTGGAGCATCGCAGCGATGCTGCATACACCTCATTTGTTGGCAACATTTTTTAAAACAAATAAACGTGCAATAAACAATAAAAAAATTAGCACACAAAAATACCATGAATTCTAAAAACAAAAAAATGTTTTAATATAACAATATAGATGTAACACTTTATTAACAATCACAAAAAATTATCGCATAAACTTTTTAACTTTGAACATAGACAACAGTAATATAGTGGCCAAAATCACAAGTGATGATATGTTGGCTGGTAATTGGAGCTGGTGGAAGGTCTTGGGGAAGGCATGGGGGGCATAACAAATGATTCCACATTTGGTCTACGATTCCCTGGTGTGCCAATGTTAGAAGGAATGGGGGACGGGGATGGATAGGGGATCGGGGGATTGCCTGGATTTAATGCGTTGCCATAGTCATCAGTATAAGGGCGGAAGCGAGGGGGATAGTAGGGGTAGGTTCTGAGTGGTGGTGTAGGATTAAAATCATAATAGGGACCTGATGGGTGTGGTGGGTCTAACATTGGTGAGGGGGCAGTGGAAGGCTGATGTACCGAATTTGCTTCCACTACGTCAATAACAATTTTTTTAACATGACTTTGATGCTCTGGTGGAACCTTCATCATCATTTCTGCTATCATGCTTCCAAACCCACTTTCAGGACTCTACAAGGTGTCCAATTTTTTTTATCTAATTTGGTCATGAGTGAGGCAAATGTATCCATTGTGGAGTTTAGTCTTCACCCTGTTGGTCTCAGTGTTCTTCTTCTTGGCTGGGGGATAGGGATAGGCCTAGCTGGCTGCATGACTTCTGGCAGATCAGGCTGTGGAGGCTGAACCTGTGAAGAAGTTTCAGACATGTTGGTGGTCTCCATAGTGTCTACCAGTTCATCGCCAGATTGCTCCAAAGAAAGACAATGCGACTCTCCTTCCTCAGCGCATGCTGCCTCTCCACCTTCCAGCTGTCCTTCTACTTGGTCCTCCCAACTTGATTGTGTTCTGCATTAAACATATAATACAATTAGCACACCCTTCTCGAACTGTAAAGTAGCACTTTAAAAATATGAAAGAGGTTTTATCTTACTGTCTAAGTTACATGAATTGCCTCAGGAACTGCAGCTCTTCGGCGAGGACATATGGTACCACCCTTTTGGAACCAGATCCACTTCTGCAGTCATTGATTTTTCGGAGATACCGCTTATAGCAGTCCCTTAAATTCTTCCACCGGTCTTGCAAACATAACACTGCAAAACATAAACAGGAACATAATCAATTATGTATTTTGTCTTTCAGGTACCTGGCAACTGGTAATTCTCTAATAAGCCTACATTATGAATTCATGGTGGGCAGGTCAACAATCAGCCTTCTAATCAGAGAAACTTGCAAAATTATATGGGATATGCTTAACACGATGGTGATGAAGAGGCCTACACCAGAGGATTGGCAGGATATTGCAAATCAATTTTGGACTTGTTGCAATTTCCCAAATTGCATTGGAGCTATCGATGGCAAGCATATTCGTGTGATTAAGCCTGTTGGTAGTGGAAGTATGTACTTCAATTATAAAAAATATTTTTCATTTGTACTACTTGCCGTTGCTGATTCAAACTATTGTTTTACCTACATAGACATAGGATCCTACGGAAGTAGCTGCGATTCCAGGATTTTTGGTAATTCAGCATTAGGTCAAAGGCTACAGAACAATGGACTTGATCTTACGGAAAAGTGTCCTCTTCCTGGCACAACTGACCCTATGTCTTGGTTGGGGATGAGGCCTTTGCTTTGGGGGAACACATGATGAGGCCTTACTCTAATAGGAACCTGTCAACTGTAAAAAGGGTTTTCAATTATCGTTTGACAAGGGCAAGAAGGGTGGTTGAATGTTCTTTTGAAATCCTAGCCAATAAATGGCAAGTCTTGCATACACCGATAGCCTTAAATATCGAAAATGCAACTACTGCCGTAAAAGCTACATGCGTGCTACACAATTTTGTGAGGCTACGGGATGGATATTCTTTTGAGGATTCGCTCATGAACGAAATGGAAAAGGCAAACCTCAGTGCTAGCAGGGGATCCACTGTGCGGGATCAATTTGCCTCTTATTTTATTTCACCGGCTGGTGAATTCCAATGGCAAATGGATGTCGTTTCAGGTCATTAATAACTGCTTTGACTAAAAATATCTTCTCAACTGTTTCTTTTTTTTTGCATATCCGATCTATTTTGTTCGATCTATGTGTTGATGATGTCAACTTGTGATATGGTGAAATTGTTATTGTGTAGATGGGAAAAAAAGTCACTGTTTAAAAAAAAAAAAAATTGGAATGTTGTTGTTTTTTTGGATCAAAGTTTACTGAAAGCCTGCAGAGTTGTTTCACAGGCAATGTTATGTTAATGTCTTTATTGTGTGGAATACAATTTTATGATTCACATTTTGCACTGATTATTTGATTTGTGGTTATTCTATTATCTACATAAAATTACTAGTCACAAAACCCTAACCCTAATTCTGGTCCCAATTCCCTAACCCTAATTTCACTCCCAACTAGTCACAACTCACTACTGTTGCTGGGATATAATCCACTGGTGTGTTCTATTGTTACTGTCAGTGATCTACTGTTGTTATAAGGAGATCTATTGTTACTGTCAGCGATCTGTTGTTGACAGGGGATCTATTGTTCCTGCCAGGGATCTAGTGTTGTCAAGGATCTATTGTTGTTGTCATGTGAACTAGTGTTCCGATCAGGGATCTATTGTTGTTGGGGGATCTATTGTTCCTGCCAGGGATTAAGTGTTGTCAAGAATCTATTGTTGTTGTCATGTGAACTAGTGTTCCGATCAGGGATCTATTGTTGTTGGGGGATCTATTGTTCCTGCTAGGGATCTAGTGTTGTCAAGGATCTATTGTTGTTGTCATATGAACTAGTGTTCTTGTTAGGGATCTACTTTTGTTTGGGAATCTATGGCTCCTGTCATGCATCTACTATTGGCAGCATGGGATATACTGTTCCTGTCAGGGGATCTATTTATGCCGGTGTGTTCTATTGTTGCTATCTTCAAGAGGGAGTTCATGCCGCCATTCTCTGTGCAAACAAGTGGCATGTATGGAACTACAACCAGCATGCCTAGGCAAGGAAAATAGACATATAATAAAAAAGGTTAAACTTACTTTTGACAGTGCAGTCGGTCTCAGACAATATGTCCCAATCCTCGAAGGTCAGGCGAGAAATGTCCAGCCAGGCATTGTCCCTCTTCATTTGGTCCTTGTAAGAGGGGTCACTCTTGTCGTAGAGGCATGGTCTCTCTTTTACCATCCTTATAAGGGACTCGTTATCCACTGCCTCTTTCCTATTTCCTACTCTGGCAGCCATGGTGCATACAGAGACAACGTACAAAGTGAAAGTAATCCGTGCCAAGAAGGTGGGGGCTTCTGGGTAAATTCCTCTCTGCTTCCTGCAAAATCGCCTCACTATGAACAGGGATCAGACTTGTAGGCGACTTCCATTGAAATCAATGGGTACAAATCGCCTACAAGTCGGATTGAAGTAGTACAGGAACTTCTTTTGAAGTCGGAGCGACACCGCTCCCATTCACTTGCATTGTTTTTCTCGACAGCGCGACTTGAGGCGACTTCAAGTCGGATCCCAAGTCGCCCCAGTGTGAACCGGCTCTGACTGTTGTCACTCACATTACCTGACAGGCGTCTGAAGAGCCCTAACAATAGGCACTGATTGACAGACAGTTGTTACTCAATGAAACATACAGGTATCACTGATAATAAGTCAATGATGTTGAAATACTGACATGTTTTAGGACAGGCCACTGAGATGTCAAATTAAAGGAACGATGGTTGTCATTACTTAGCACTATGATGGACAATTTTAGCATTGTTTTGGTTGTCCTCTAAAAGGATATCTTTTAAAATTTTGTTTGACATAATTAAAGTGGACTGTGCTGCAAGTCAATGTGCTTATTATAGTGAAAGAACACACACGGAGGAGTAATAAACACAACACCCCTTCAACACATCCAAACATGGCACTAGCAGTACTGAGTTTAACGTCCTGTTAAAGGGGTTATAGAGGATCATTTTTTAGGTTTTAAATAGGTTCCTATAAAGCTAGTGCATTGTTGCTTCACTCACAGTACCTGTTTCCTTCTATTTCCCTTCTAAAAAAAAATTCTTTGGCTGAATTTCTCATTTCCTGTTCCTTCTCGGTAAGCTGTTCTGACAGACCTTACACTGCTCGAATGATGGTGTCAAGCTTATTGAGGAGAAACAGGAAGTGATAAATTCACACAAAGAAAAAAAATATATAATGGAAAAGGTAATTGAACCAACAATGCACTAGATTCCATGAAACTATTTAAAAAAATAAAAAAGGAACCTCGACAATACCTTTAAGGCAACAGTACAGTATGAATACCCACGGGCCTTCACAATAAATACCATAATTCTTCCTTTTAAGGGCATATTGAAGGCACTATTTTTAAGGCTATGGCGGCAGCGATACATCAACATATGTTTGCAATATTTAAATACAATTAAAAAAAAAAAATAGGTATATATATATATATATATATATATATATATATATATATATATATATATATATATATATTTGCATCTCGAAGATACTCTCTGTGATAATTTTCTGATTCCATTTGTAGTTGATAAATCATTACTCTTTTTGTTAAGCATTTTTCCTGAAATTCTTCATGTGCAACTACACAATCTATTCCATTGGTGAGGAAAGGCATAACGACATGCAATGATTTGCAACATAAAGACTCTACTTTAGTAGGCATAGGGCTACATTGTCCACACGAACACCACCTTGTGTGTCCCAGCAAAGTTTCTGATTCTACTTCCTCTTGTTCTTCAGAAGTTTCTATTCTTATTTTTTTTAACTGATTTTTTGGAAACGCTGGTGGCTCTGCAGTGCCAGGCTTTCTATATTTTTCCCTTAATCTTTTTTGAAGATTAATTACCTCCTAAATTGAAATAAAAAAATAAGAGAAAATTAATTTCCAAACAAAATGCTAATAAATACCAGTCAGTATTTTTGCTACTTCACTGAGGGCCACTGATTAGGCATAAATGATGAGGACTCATAAGGTGGCACCGATGAGGCAAGGCCAATGAGGTTGCACTTACAAGCACTCATGATGAGGAAATGTTAAGCGTAACTCAAGGGCAATAGTAGATGGCACAGATGCGTGTGAGCACTGATGGCCAATCATGGTTGGCACTATTGGGCACTGAAGGGGGATCCGCTACCCTCTATGTGAGGGTGGATCAGGGCGGATGCCACTCGAGTATAAACAGACAAACGGTTTGTTTATATCTGAGTGCCAATAGAGCAGGGTGGGCTGTGGTGTCCACTTGGCATAAATGTAGCCGACGCGGATCAGTTATCCCCTTGCTCTGCTCAGTGGGCAGTCAGCAGACAGATGCCATGCTGAGCAAAGCAGTTTATGTCCCATGTGAAAGGAGCCTCATTGATGTCTTGTCACACATTATAAAGCACCTTACCTTACTCTGAGGATCCATGCCATTCCTTCCTGCTACTGTTTGCTGGCCACTCACCCTAGTCTCACTGCCCCCCTCACTTACCTCCAGTTCACAAAGAATAGTGAAGGATAGGTACTTCTGGGAACGCCCACGTGGAAAGGGGATTCTCTAGGAGAGAAGCGGCAACTGAACGATGTGCTGAAATTAAGAACCTTCGTTCTGCCTTTCCTGTGGGAGTGGAGGAGGAGGGGCCGCAGAAGCTGGTGAAAGTTACTGTGGAGACAGCAGCTGAAGCTCACATGGCTGTGCTGCACATTAAAAGTCTCATGTCGCCCCCCTAGACAGGTTTGTGTGATAGGCGAAACACTCATTCAATCAGTGTTACATCTAGTATCACACAAGCCTGTCTAGGGGGGTGGGACCTTCCTCCTGCATAGCCAAAGACAGCCACAGCCAGCCCAGCTCTCACACACACCACGGGAGATGCCCGATGCGCAGCGTGACACATAGGAGAGAGAGAGCTCCGCCTGACAAGCGCTGCAGTCAGTTGGAGCTCCAAACAGCCGCAGGACAGGCAGCCTACCGGGAATTATCCCGGTATCATGGTGGGCCAGTCCGGGCCTGGGTGTGTCATACAGCGACACACAACATCAATGATTGCTGTGATGGTCACGCACACGGGCGTGCGGTGACTGTTAACCTGCTGTACATAATGTAAGGTACATTAACCTCTTGACCACCGCCCCATGTCAAAAAGACGTCCTCCTTTTTAAAGTTGAATATCTCGATAACGGCAGCAGCTGCTGCCACAACCGAGATATTCATCTTTTCAGGGGGCGGTGGTGTACACGATAACGGCGGTCTCCGCGGCGGATTCGCCGCGAGATCGCCGTTATCGGTGGCGGGAGAGGGGCCCCCCCCCCTCCCGCCGCTCTCCCGCGCCCTCCGCCGCTTACCGGAGCCGTCGGTAGCGGCGGAGGGGATCCGATGTGTCCGGCAGCTGAGCGGGGACGGGACTGAAGGAGAAATCTCCTTCACCCGTCCTCCTAGCTCTGCTGGGCGGAAGTGACGTCAAAACGTCAGTCCCGCCCAGCCTCTTAAAGAAACATTTTTTTTTTGTCATTTGAAAAAATGACATTTTTTTTTTTTAATTTTTTTTTTTGCATTTAAGTCTAATTATGAGATCTGAGGTCTTTTTGACCCCAGATCTCATATTTAAGAGGACCTGTCATGCTTTTTTCTATTACAAGGGATGTTTACATTCCTTGTAATAGGAATAAAAGTGATCAATTTTTTTTTTTTTTTTTTTTTCAGTGTAAAAAATTATAAAACGAAATAAAAATAAATAAGAAAACCAAAAAAAATTTTTTTAAAGCGCCCCGTCCCGACGAGCTCGCGCGCAGAAGCAAACGCATACGCGAGTAGCGCCCGCATATGAAAACGGTATTCAAACCACACAAGTGAGGTATCGCCGCGATCGTTAGAGTGAGAGCAATAATTCTAGCCCTAGACCTACTCTGCAACTCAAAAAATGCAACCTGTAGAATTTTTTAAACGTCGCCTATCGAGATTTTTAAGGGTAAAAGTTTGACGCCATGACACGAGCGGGCGCAATTTTTAAGCGTGACATGTTGGGTATCATTTTACTCGGCGTAACATTATCTTTCACAATATATAAAAAAATTGGGCAAAATGTATTGTTGTCTTATTTTTTAATTCAAAAAAGTGATTTTTATCCAAAAAAAGTGCGCTTGTAAGACCGCTGCGCAAATACGGTGTGACAAAAAGTATTGCAATGACTGCCATTTTATTCCCTAGGATGTCTGCTAAAAAAAAATATATAATGTTTGGGGGTTCTGATTAATTTTCTAGCAAAAAAATTGTGATTTTCACATGAAGGAGAGAAGTGCCAGAATTTACCTGGTGGGCAAGTGGTTAAGGTTAACAAAGCCACTTCACGGTCATTAAAATATAACTGTCAGATGTTTTTTTTCCATAATGCATAGGATGCATTAAGGTAAAAAAAAATTTACCTTTACAACCCCTTAAATTTGGTTTAAAGCAAAAAATAAAAATAAAAACGATATCAAATACCAACAAAAGAAAGGTGTATTTCTATGAAAAAAAGGGTGTCATTTTTAATTGGGAGCAACGTCTCATGACCGTGCAATTGTAATTTAAATTGACGCACTAACGAAAGCTTACATTTTGCATGGGCAGGAAGGGGGTATATGTGCCCAGTAACCAAGTGATTAAACAGGTATATTAAAACTTTTATATAAAACCTACCTCAGAGCTTGAGCTAAATGACAATTCTTCTTCCAAATGAGAAGTTTCATCATCATTGACACATGGAGAATCCTGTGAAATGTATTACATTATCAATAATTATACATTAACATAATTATATACATGTCACAGGTACAAATTATTTAATAATTATAATAATAAAAATATATATATATGTATATGTGTGTGTATGTGTATATATCCATACATACATAAACACCAAAAAATATATGTATGTATGTAACATATTTAACGATGTGTCCACTGGAATATCGCAGTTATGACAAAAATCGCAGATCGCCACTAATAGTAGTAAAAAAAGATAAAAATCTAAATAAATAATAATTATATTGCAGAATATTGTGTAGTATTGCAGAGTATTGTGTAGTATTGCAGAGTATTGTGTAGTATTGCAGAGCATTGCACACGTTTAAGCACAGTACTGCAGAGCATTGAACACGTTTAAGCACAGTACTGCAGAGTATTGCACACGTTTAATCACAGTATTGCACACTTTTAATCACAGTATTGCAGAGTATTGCACACGTTTAATCACAATATTGCAGAGTATTGCACACGTTTAATCACAATATTGCAGAGTATTGCACACTTTTAATCACAGTATTGCAGAGTATTGCACATTTTTAAGTACAGTAATGCACAGGGGGCACTCAGTAGCAAGATTCTTGGAGGACATCCATGGACGTTCACCCAGAATAACTTGACCGCACAGTGCTGGGGCCGAATTTCGGCTATGGCACGGTAGTCAAGACAGCCATTCATTCATATTGCATTTAGATATAGCTACCATTTGCACGAGTGTTAGTGGGCGGGAATATGTGTGGGAGGAGAATCTAATGTGTATAGGCAGAGGGGCGGGAAGGGGTGTATACTGGGGCGGAGTGTGGCTAAATAGTGCATGAGAACTTTGCTCGTTCTCATCCGCACTTGGAAAGCAAAAACCCGCTTCTGCGCATGCGCGAGCCGCTAAGCCTACTGGGAACTGTAGTTCCCATTAGGCAGTGACGTTTACACCAAGAACGCGCACTGCAAAACCAGGAAGTGAGGGGAGAGGAAACACAGGACAAATGCCTGAAGACTATATTTTACACGGAAAACATTTTTGACTTTACAACCCCTTTAATTCACACTGTAGATTCTCAGCACTTGCTTCACTGTCAAACTTTGATAGACATTTGCTAAGTTCTTGGAACATCAGTGGTGAAAGAGACGAGGACTTTAACTGAGTGAAGTTTCTTGGGTCCAGAAATGCAAGGTCAGCATAGAGTGTTCCATGACTCAGGAACCTCCTGTGCAATGTCTCTGTAGCTGTGTCCATTATTTGATTATGTACTGTGACTTTATACGCCTTTTCTGGACTTGTGATTGTTTCAGAATGAGCAATCTCTCCAGGCTTGGTTTTCTTCTTCCTTTTTCTTTGTGATGGCAATGTAGACTGAACTTCCAGTTCTACCTCTTTGTCCTGCTCCTGCAATTTTTCATTTGCCCACAGAACAAATTTCTCTGCAGCTGTACTAACTGAGGCAAAATTTCTTGACATATATTTTAAGACTTTCATGTGTTTCCATAACCATGGAATTGCAGGCCTCACCCGCCCAACCAACCACCTACCCCCAATACACAACACACGTTTATTTGGCAAAAACTTGGCCGCGACACCTTTATTGATTTTTACAAATAATATTTTTATAACTTTAATTTATTCTTTCAGAAACCATATAAATCAACATAAACCATCAATACCATATTTTTACCTGCTCCGTTCTCACAACTCGAGCAGTAGCACATTTTCAATCATAAATAAATAAAGTCCCCCACACGCCGGACTTGAGCATCAAGCCCGGCCCACCCCAAGCGTCGCGGCCTTCTCAACCATGTTCTGTAAACCCACATTGAAAATATCTACACCCACCTCTGACATGTGAACCCCATCCCGCCTATACAGTCCCGGATAACCTCCCTCCAGGTCCACGTGTCGGTAAGACAAACCCCCTATCTGAGGCATAAACTTCTCGAGGGCCCTATCGACCCTTTTCCTCATTTTCTCCATGACCCTCCTCTGCTCGGAGGAGAGCCAGGAAAGTCGAGGAACTATTTCTGAAAAGACTACCACTGTACCTGGGAAAGCTAAACTAAAACGCTGTAAATCACCCTTAATCCTAAAGAGCAACTCCAAAGTCTTACATTTCCCCAGGTCATTACCTCCTAGGTGAATTACCAAAATAGACGGCAGCGGCCATAACTGGCATAACCTTGCCAAATGAACATTCAGCTGTTCCCACTGCAGACTCCTTATACCTTTCCATAAAATTCGAAAATTGTCCTGGTGTAGCGACAGATTTGTTGAATAAGTTCGCTGAGCGGCTCTCTTTTGCGCCCAATAGACAAAAGAATGCCCCAAAATCCAGACTGTATGCTGGGTACTTGGAATTTAAATAAAAAGGTTAGGGCGAACATATAATTGATAACACTTAGACTTCCACCTTCCCAGTGCTTTGATATCAGCTTCCGGAACACCTGCCCGGGCCGCCTCTGAGGCTGCCCCAATCCTAAAGGAGTGCGGTGAAAACTTAAATGCTGTTAAACCCATGATGCCTCGGCATCGTTTTAACACCACATCGAATTGGTACTTTGTAAGGGGAAGTAAATCCAAATGGATGAGGAAAAATTCCCCCCCGGGCGGCCTAACCCCCAGGAATTGTTTCACCAATGCTACTGGACACATGAGCAACCCATCGTGAACCCTTAAGTCCACCCATCTACCCATACCACCCTGGTCTGTCTTGGAGCAGCTCAGCCAGATATGCACACCCTCCTGATCCACCACCACCTGTTCCAATCGAATCCCGGAACCCCCTTTCTTGTTGGCCGGTATCAATTCTGATATACGGAATGCCCCGAAAAAAGTTGCTTCGTATTCAGAAAAACACACTGCCGATGTAGCCTTACAAAGTCCGCTGAGGATTTCCAGCAAGATTGGCCTTCTCTCATCTCTGATACAAGTCACTCTTCTGTACCCTTTCAGGGCATGTTTCACTGAAAAATAAGCAGAACAAGGTTTCATACCCAATAAACAAAAATAAAAAGAAATGCCGGCCAACACCTTGGTGACATGACTGTTTGAGAAATGCTGCAGCATTAAAGTAGCCAGGAATGCCAAAATAGCACCCTCCGAAGGCCTATTAAATTGATGCCCTTCCTTATTTGCAAAGGATATCCAGCTGCTCCAAGCCGCGGCATAGCATGCCCATGTCTTAGGTGCCAGGGAGCCCTTAATGGCGGCCGTCACTTCTCTCAAATCATCTCCCACAGGTAGGCAGGGCACAGGAATCCACGGGCATCCGCTTCCGGAAGCAATGACCGAAACCGATCCTCCTGAAATCGAGATAATGCATCTGCTAAATTATTTAAAACCCCCGGGGTATACTTAGCTTTCAACCAGATGTTAAGCTTGAGGCATCTGAAGACCATCTGACGCAGAATTTTGATCACCTGCAAAGAACTAGATGACAAACAATTGATCACATATAACACTCCTTTATTGTCAGTTTCAACTAATATTCCACTCCCCACAAATCTAGTGCCACCAAAATTGGGAATAACTCTAGCACTACATTCCTGGTAGCTCCCAAACTTACCCAAGACTCCGGCCACGCTGCGCAACACCAATGTGTCTGCCAAATCGCACCAAAGCCTTTTGAACCAGCCGCATCCGTAAATAAACAAAAATCGCGAGCGACTACAAATTCCGCCTGAAACAAAGATTTACCATTGTAGGTATCCAAAAAACTGGCCCACACCAACAGATCCTCCTTCATAGGGGCAGTCACTCTGACATGGTCCAAGGGAGATTTCAAGCCGGAAATGGATAAATATAGCAGACGCGAAAAAACTCTACCCACTGGCATGATTCTGCACGCGAACGCCAAAACACCCAACAGCGACTATCTCATTCAGACGCACCTTCTTTTTCCGCATAACCGACAAAATCAACCACTTCAATTTACTTACTTTAGCGTCCGGCAAACGGCACTCCATTTTACCTGTGTCTATCTCAATGCCTAAAAACTCCAATGACACACTGGGCAAACGTTTTCTCTTCAGCCAGCGGAACCCCGAACTCCCGGGACATGTCTTGAAAAGTGGACAATAACTCAGAACATAAATTAGAGTCAGGTGGGCCAATAAATAAGAAGTCGTCCAGATAGTGGACTATGCTATCCGAACCAGAACGAGAGCTAGGCACCCAATGCAGAAATGTGGAGAATGCCTCAAAATATGCACAAGACAAGGAGCACCCCATCGGGAGACACATGTCAAAGAAGTACTGACCTTCGAAATGAAAACCTAATGAAGCAAACACATTCGGGGAAACTAGCAACAGCCTGAACGCTGACTTTATGTCAGCCTTTGTTAACAACGCTCCAGGGCCCAACAACCTGATTTTATCAATTGCCTCTTCAAACGTCGCGTACGACACAGCACATACCTCACCATCTATCTCATCGTTCAAGGAGTCACCTTTGGGGAAAGACAAATGGTGTATGATGCGGTACTCATTTGGTTCCCGTTTGGGCACTACACCCAAAGGAGAAATTCTGAAATTGCAAAAAGGTGGTTGTTCAAAAGGCCCTGCGATCCTCCCCTCCTTTAGCTCCTTACATAATTTATCCCTTACTACCTGGGGGAACTGCTCTACCGATTTTAGATTCCCCACTAGCTTACAACCTTACCCTGAAAATGCCGGGTGCGGGAAACCTTGAGCGAAACCCTTACTAAGCAAACATGCCTTCTCCCTGTCTGGGTAACTGTCCAGCCACAGGCGCAGACTTTCCCGCCTCACTGGTGTGCAGGCTTTTGTGAAAAATATTCTGCGCCTGGGAAGGACCCGCCACTGCGTTTTTCTTGAAACATTTCACCGCTGGGTGCGTCCCAGCACAAATTGAGCATTTGTGCCTATATTTGCAGGAATTGTTCCAGCGACATTGGCTCTCATTAAAGGCAAAACAGCAGCCTTTCCTAAAAGCCGCTGTGGAAGGAGTCCCCGAGGGCTGCCTAGGTGTTGCTGGTTTTTGCGGTGCCATTAGATTGAGCCACAAACCCACATCCTTCATCCCCCATCTGAGTGATAGGTGAATTGCCAATTTCTGACGGTAAGACTCATCGTAATAGAACCACCCTAGGCCCCCAAAACTCTTATATGCCTCTAACACATGATCCAAGTGTTGGAACAACCCGCCACACTGCTCTGGATGTTTTTCTCCCAACACTCCAGCATAAATACAAAAGGCCTGAAGCCAGTTATTAAAGGACCTTGGGATCAATCTGTGCCTCTCATCCTCCCCTTTATCCTCTCCCCTCCTACTAAACCCACCATCCTTTGGACCAGGTAGGAGAGAGAGAATGTCAACATAATCCCTGTTGTATATTTTCTCTTTCACAGCTGTGCTCAAATGATACCCTAGCGGTGACACTTCACAAGGCATAGCCTTTTTCATAACCCTCTCAGGTACATTAGCTTTAGACCCTGCAACCAAGAAATCACCAGCCCCTTGCTGTGACATATTTAACAAAACATTTTGCTGTGTAGGGGAAGGAACAGACAAATTAGCAGGGATAGCTGGCATGGAAGACATAGAGGCTGAAGGTACAGCAGTAGCAGCAGGCATTTTGGAAAGAGACTGTATCAACCCAGACAGAGACCCCACTAGCCCAGATAAAATATTTAACTGGCTTAACTCACCCACTGCTGGGGACTGTAACATCTGCTGCTGAGCCGCTTGCTCCAGCAATGCTGCAGGTACCTGCAGTTGTGCTGCCTGTGACCCTGATGCTTGCTGTGGCACCACTGGGTGTGTTCCCCTGCTCTGAGGGAAATGCTGCTGCTGCCTGGGAGCCTGCACCGCAGGCTGACGTCCTCTGGAGTCCTGTGCGCCCTTCTTAGGTTGACCTCGCCGACCCCCCTTCCTGGCAGGGGACTGTGACGCCGTTCTCCGCTTCTTCCCTCCGTTGCTTCTTGTGGCTACGCCATCTTCTTCTTCCTGGGGCTGGGGCGGAGCCGACGCTCCGGCTTCTATCACAGGCTGGCTGTATCGCTCGGGCGGAATGCTCCTCCTTGCTCTCAGCACTGGGGCGGGTGCGGGCGTTCCCCGCTCCGAGCCGTCACTCATATCCAGCACGCCTCCCTCCACCACGCCTTCCATGTCCATGGCTGTGTGCCGCGCCTCCTCTTCTGGAGCTGCTGACAGGCACTGACGTAGCCAGGTTTCTCCTCCTGCGCCGCCCGCTTTCTCCAAGAGCTGAAGCACCAGGTCCTCCATAAGGTAAGGGCTACGCTGAGACACGCTGCACTTGCTGAGTTCACGCTTCCTTTGCGTCCACCGGGCCAGAGGAAGAGCCCCGGTACCAGCCGTTCCTTAAATAGACTTTTACCCTGCTTCCAGCATCTTCCCTGGATCCCCATTGGCTCCTCCTGACTGGCTCCCTTGCAGCTAATTGCAACAGGTGCTATGTTAACCCCGTGTAAACTACCTAACTAGCCTAAATTCCCAGCTGGGGAGACTGCAATCCCAGGAAAGTGGTCCCATATTGTGACCCCTTTTTCATTCTATGAGCAGACAGTATATCCATCCCCTGTGTTTGAAGATATTTGGATATCTTCTCGAATATCCTGAGGAAGGTTTGTGCCGTCAGTATCCTCTCATACTTTAGCAGAGCTTCTACAAATCATTGTGCTTGAATGCGAGCAGTTGTTTTTATGGTAATATCTTCTTGTATTGCTTTCAATGCAAGAATGACATCTACATAGAGACATTTATCTATGGTCACTCTGCATTCACTATGGGCATCGGTCACTCTGCATTTCTTTGACAATGGTCAGACTGCATTCCATGGGCACTGGAAAAATATTTTAGTACACCATTTGGTTCAGAATATTTTTTTTGTTTTGTTTTCCTCCTCTAAAACCTAGGTGCGTCTTATGGTCAGGTGCGTCTTATGGAGCAAAAAATACGGGTTATTTCAAAATATATTATATTTAAACATATAGTAACCAGAAAAAATAACATGTAAACAAACACATTTCTCTTGATGCACAAAATACTGTGGGTTCCAGTGTTGGTAAGTCTCCCCCTTTTTGTGTCCCTTTGGTAGGCACACTGATCACACTGACACTATAGGCAGGCGCTCAAACATGAAGTTGTTGCAGGAGCGAGAATTTAAATAATAAAAATCCCCTTTTTGTACATTTTAGAAAAGTGATGGACGTAACACCAAAAATAATAAAGTCAACAAAATTAAATCATTTCAACAAAATAGTCCAAATATAAACTCCTTTTCTTCTACATGTACTGTATACAATTCCCACACTTTAAGGACAGAAGGGGAGGGGGAAGCATGGCCAGAGGATAAGCGATCAGGAGCCAGAGGCAGACATGGGATTTCAGAACAGTCTTCCAATTGGACATACAAAAAATTACTTTTTTAATCTCCTAAAAGTGAGTAAAACCCTCACATTTTATATTTAAAAAAAAACTAAGGACATTGCAACCATGTCCTGTGGTCTGATGTGACCAAGATAAACATATTTGGTTCAGATGGTGTCAAGCGTGGCAAAGAGGTGAGTAGTACAAAGACAAGTGTGTCTTGTCTACAGTCAAGCATGGTGGTGGGAGTGTTGTGGTCTGGGGGCTACATGAGTGCTGCCAGCATTAGGGAGCTACAGTTCGTTGAGGGAACCATGGATGGCAACCTGTACTAAGACATACTGAAGCAGCACAGCATTATCCCATTCCTTCGGAGACTGGGCCACAGGGTAGTATTCCAACATAATGGCCCCAAACACACCTCCAAGACGATCACTGCCTTGCTAAAGAAGCTGAGGGTAAAGTTGATAGACTGGCCAAGCATGTCTCCAGACCTAAAACCTATTGAGCATCTTCAAACGGAAGGTGGAGGAGCGCAAGGTCTCAAACATCCACCAGCTCTGTGATGTCATCATGGAGGAGTGGAAAAGGACTCCAGTGGCAACATGTGAAGCTTTGGTGATCTCACAAGTGAAACTCACGTGATCTCACAGGTGAACCTCACAGCCAAGGCAACAAAAAAGTTGCTCTAGAAAATCTTGGAGTGACCTAGCCTATCTCCAGACCTTACATGTCGGTTCACACTAGTGAAGTGACAGACATTGCATGTGATTTGCAGCTCATTGCTGTTCACATCACATGCAATGTCTGCCATCGCACTAGCATGGCCATAATACTTATACCCCCCATGCAATAAACAGTGCTACTTTAAAGGTCCTGGTAATGAGGCTCTTTGGGGTAATGGGAATATAGGTTGGTCAATTGGGAAGAACTAGGTAAGGAGTGAATCTGAGACCTGGATGCCTCATATGAACTGGAGATAGGCTGGGTAAGAGGCGACACTTGAGGTGGGGCCAATATATTGTGGACACTGGTGGTTGGTTGATGTTGCTGTTGGTGGGTAATACTTTGAGGGTAATGATGATGATAACCCTGGTAGGGGCGTTTTGCTCATTTATGAGTGGCGGCATGGGGTCACCGGAAATTGCAGCCCTTACACACACCAGTGTAAGTCTATAGGGACATGTGCACCTCCAGTTTAGGATGCAAGGGAACCTGTGCTAACTGGTTGTACAGGCTCCTAAGATAAACTGCATCTTGATTTGAGGAGTCAGTAAAGGGATCCCTGGTGTCAGCCCTTTTCATTGCCCTCATGTCTTCCATGAATTCGACCATTGCTCCTTCAATGTCTGGCCTGGATTGTCCCCCACACTGTCTAGTACTTGTTGTGACGCGAACAGAGCGATTCTGTTGAGGGAGACATTTTTTAGAACATATATCAATGTAAACATTTTACAGAGGGTCATTTTGGATGGGATTTTTACAGGCAGTCGTCTTTCCGTTGAGATTGTACTCAATGAACCTGGATTTGGGGACGGTTGGGATGACGCATGTTCTACGGCACCATGCTCTACTGGTATCTCTAGCTCTGCAGCTTGTATTGTATTCCCAGAGTCCAAATCCCCCTCCACGTCTGTCTCTAAAATGTTGGTGCTTGTACTGTAAAAGATATGTTGATCGATGAATTTCAGGACAGCAGATTTATTGCAATACATGCGTCCCATTACTGTTCCAAATTTGGTAGACTTGGTCAAATAATTTAATTTTGGGGAGCAAAAAGGTATTGAGTTAGTTACTTACGATCTTAATTCCATAACAGATCTTAAAAACCCCAACATTTCATAGAACGGGCTTCTTCTTTTCTGTGTCGTTCCAGCACCACTTGTACTTTTTTCTTTTTCGTCATTTTTATTCCCTTCTAAAACGGTCCCTAATGGATGTCCAAAGTGTGATAATTTTTTTTCCTGCATAGGAAAAGTAGACAAAATTAACAGAAAATAAATTGGGTATACTATTTGTAACCCATATGTATTCAGCTGTAAAAATGCTCAAAAGCTTAAAATAATCCAAAAATCCCACAAACGCGGCTCATCTAAGTTTTTTAACCACTTATCTATCAGCCGCCGTCAATTGACGGCGGCATAGTAGCTCAGTTGTTCTAACAGGATGTCATATGACGTCCTCGTCTTTTAAAGCTGCTAGGGGGCACGCGTGCACCCGCCGCTTTACTGGGAACACGATGCGCGTGCCCGTTGGCCGCCGGGCACCAGCGATTGCCCAGTAGCTGAGCAGGGATGTGGAGCTCTGTGTGTAAACACAGAGATCCACATCCTGTCAGGGAGAGGAGACCAATGCTGTGTCCCTTGTACATAAGGACACAGATCGGTCACCTCCCCCAGTCAGTCCCCTCCCCCTACAGTTAGAACACTCACTAGGCTACACATTTAACCCCTTCCTCGCCCCCTAGTGTTAACTGTATAAATGTGACTGGCAGGGAAGGGGTTATCAGTGCATATTTATAGCACTGTTCACTGTATACATGTGAATGGTCCCAAAAATGTGTCAAAAGTGCCTGATAAGTCTGCCATAATGTCGCAGTCCCAATAAAAAAATCGCAGATCGCCGCCATTACTAGCTTAAAAAAAAATCATAATTATGTCCCCTATTT
Source organism: Rana temporaria (assembly GCF_905171775.1). NCBI lineage: Eukaryota > Metazoa > Chordata > Amphibia > Anura > Ranidae > Rana > Rana temporaria. Next base: position 155,249,157 of record NC_053493.1, on the reverse strand, counting down.
TGTAGACGCTATAACTTTTGCGCAAACCAGTCACTATAAGCTTATTGCGATTTTTTTTGTTTTCCAAAAATATGTAGAACAATACGTATCGGCCTAAACTGAGAAAAAAAATATTTTATTTTTTTAAATGGGATATTTATTATAGCAAAAAGTAAATAAGAATAATATATATGTTGGAGAACAATAAGTGATCTTGCTATGCAAGACCACTTAAAAATATTGTGTTTTTCTTTTTTTTCAAAATGTACGCTCTTTTTTTTTTTATAGCACAAAAATAAAAACCGCACAGGCGATCAAATACCACCAAAAGAAAGCTCTATTTGTGGGGAAAAAAGGACGTCAATTTTGTTTGGGAGCCACGTCGCACGACCGCGCAATTGTCTGTTAAAGCGACGCAGTGCCGGAAGCTGAAATTTCGCCTGGGCAGAAAGGGGGTAAATTCTTCCGGGGCTGAAGTGGTTAATGTTTGTGAGCAAAAAAAAAACGCTAGTGCTAAAAAATTTTTTATAAAAAGGCACTAAAACGCCAGTGCAGTAACGCTGAAAAAAGCTGAAAACTAACTACACAAGCTAATGACATTTTAGCCTGTTTTTAGGGCCAGTTCACACCACATGCAGTCCAGTGTGTTTTTCTGCATCAAAAACATGGAAGTTGGTTATATGGTTTTCAATGGCATAGTTCACACCAGTGCTTGCAGTTCCAAAAAAAAAATGCTGCACTTTACCTGCATTGGACTGTACTGGAACGCTGTAAAACACATTAAAAAACGCACTGGAGCGCACCTAAATGCACCAAAAACGCACTGGAACACACTTGTAGAGGGGTGAAAAAAGCACTGGACTGCATCAAAAACATACCAAAAACGCACTGGACCGCATCAAAAAGGCATCAAAAACGTGCATGCAAAAAAGCACCTGGAACACATCCGGATCGCGTTTCTTTGATGTGAACTGGCCCTACACGCCTGTGTGCATGCGGCCTAAAGTGACATGGGTGTACTACAAGTCTCACCATGCCACCCCACCCCAATCCCCCCAAAATGCTTACGCTGCTTTACATTCATCGTCATCCAGTTTGGTGTGACCTCTTGGAATATTTCTTCCCAGATCCTTGCTTTGGGGATTCGGTCACTGTAATCAATACATTTTTTATCCCAGAGAGCTGGCCTGGCCTGCACCATGTTGATAAGGCGCTCATGGGACACATCTTTTGCCATGTCTCTGTCTGTGTGTGTGTTATTCTCTCTCTGGGCCATATTCTCAAAGAAGTTCCGCCGGCGTATATGGAGATGCGCGGCGTAAGTGTAAGGATGCGCCATCCTATCTATGCGCCGTAGTCACAGAACCAGATCCGCCAGAAACAAGGCTTCTCCCGTCCGTCTTAACTTGTTTAAGTTTACGCAGCGTAGGCGAATATTTCCGCTGATGGCATCCTACGCTGCCATAGAATTAGTATTCAAATATGCAAATGATGTAGATGCGCTGATTCCCGAACCTACGCGCGATCGGCGTAGGCTGTGCGCTTAAGACGAATGGCCGGCTGAAAGTTACCCCTCATAAAGCTCGGTTAACTTTGCTCCAGACCTGAGTAAGTCAGCTTGAAAGCAAATACAGCAGCACCATCCCGGAAGAGCTGAGCAACCACACTTATAGGACAACACATTCAGATGCCAACATGCCAGGGGCAGGCGTGGTCTTGGCACTACTAGTGTGTGCAGAGGCCGAGGTGCGTAGAAGGAGGAGGGCACGTGAGAGGATATACCCACCACACATTAGCCTCTTTGGCATGGCTGATTTGGAGGTGTATCGCCATTTCAGATTTAGCCTTGCTGCCATCCTGGAAATTACCAGAGCCCTGCAGGATGACATCACCAGCCAGACACAACGCTCACATGCAGTGCAGCCACTGGTGAAGGTCCTGGCAACACTGCATTTCCTGGCCACTGGTTCTTTTCAGCGCACAAGTGGAGACGTGGCTGGGATATCACAAACCAGCATGAGCAGATGTGTGCACCAGGTTGTCCCCGCAATCCTCAGACGCATGTCCCACCACATCATCAAACCCAGCCAGGAGGACCTGCGGCTGAAGGCAATGCGTGAGTTCTGCCAAATTGACGGATTCCCACGCACCATCGGGGCCATTGATTGCACCCATGTGGCACTACAGCCCCCCCATGAGACAGAGCACATGTACCGAAATAGGAAGCATTTGCATTCAATCAATGTCCAGGTGATAGTGGATGCCCAAGGCCTCATATGGCATGTCCGTGCCAAACACCCAGGATCCAGCCACGACAGCTTCATATTCCGTCAAAGCGACATCCCAAGACAATTTGAACAGAACATGTATGGGGACAGCTGGCTGGTTGGTGAGTGACATGGGTGTCAGGTATGACTGTCCCCCCCCATGATGCAGACATCATGAAGGGCACATGCATGACTAACATCCTCCTGTCTTTTCCCTTCCAGGTGACTCTGCATATGCACTTTGACCCCATCTTATGACTCCATTCCGGAACCCCCAAACCCCAGGAGAGAGAAGATACAAAGAAGCACACGCACATACCCGTGGAGTGGTGGAACGCACATTTGGCCTCCTTAAGTCACGTTTCCGATGCCTGGATAAGACTGGGGGGACCCTGTTGTATTCCCCAAACTTTGTGTGTCAGATCATCGCTGCATGTTGCGTGCTGCACAACTTCGCAGTGAGAAAGGGCCTGGAGATTGACATACGTGATGACCTGACCCCCCAACCACCCAGTCCCCCCCTAACCGAGGCTACCCCGTCTGCTGATGGTACAGCAGTCAGGAGATGTCTAGTGGAACGAATCTTTGAACGTTAAACACACACATTAAACATGGCACAATGAGAATGCACGCATGCACACCACTGTGGTCCCTAGCACACACACCCCACATCCACATCACATTGGATTAGACCGAAGTACACCGCACGGTACTAAGGAGCAGCAACGCCGCGTCAAGGCCCCAATGATGTTGCTGTCCATTCATACGTCATTCATACGGACCTGGGGAGAACTTATCCCCAGTGCCCGAGGGTGACACCCCTTACTAGCAGGAGTGTCACCCCCCCCACATTCACACACCATTCACACTGTACTCTGCACTACTGTGTGCAGCACCCAAAAAAAAATAAACTCTTAACCAGAGCACAAAAAAAATAAACTCTTAACCAGAGCACAAAAAAAATAAACTTAACCAGAGCACAAAAAAAATAAACTCTTAAATAGAGCACACAAAAAAAAACTCTTAACCAGAGCACAAAAAAAATAAACTCTTAACCAGAGCAAATAAGAAAAAAACTCTTAATCACAGCAAATATAAAATCCCCCAAAAAAATCACTGGCCCCGGCGCGGGCTACGCCTGGTGCCCAGGTTCCTGGCCCTCACTTGCCTGGGGGGAGCCTCAGTTGGGGGGGTGGGGCATCAGGTGGAGGAGCATCCCCAGGTCCCTCCCTGGCTGCCTGTCTGCCCTCCAAAGCCACCGCTATGCGGGTGAGCAGGGCCTCCTGGGAAGCTGTCTGGGCCTGAACAGCCATTCGCAGGCACCTGACCTCCCCCACAAGTTCTGCCGTTGTATTCTGCAGCTCACCCAGGCTGGTGATTGTGGCTGCGCTGTTTCCAGCCACATCTTGTAGAGCATCTGGTACTGCTCCCGAGGAGGACAGGCTGTTGGACAAGCGCCTCAACTCCACCACGATTTCCCCCATATGGCGGCTTTGTTGGTCCTGCTGCCTGGCCAGATTTTCATGCAGCATTCCTGCCACACCCCTTGTTTGGTGGGTCGCCTTCCTGGGGACAGGAGTGGCTGGGGCCCTTGCATAGGGGGAGGACCTTGAGGGGCTGGAGATGAGGGGGATGGGACAGGAGGGACTGGAGAGGGTGTTGGAGGACCCTGAGGGGCTGGAGATGCGGTGGCTTTGTGATGGTCCTGCCACCACATGCGACTCATCCAAAAATAGGAAGACCTCCTGATCGGTGTGGACCACCTCTTCATCGACCACCTCCTCATGGCCGACCTCCTCAACCACCTCCTGCGCGGAGGACTGCCCACTCCCCTCCACCAAGGCCTGTTGGCTTCCCAGGGGGTCAGCCACAGAAGCAGGCTGCTCAGGGGATGATGGTGTGTGACGGCCACTGGCAGCATTGGATGGCCCAGCTCCCTCCTGCACACCTGTGGATGACACAAAACATTCACATGTTGGTGGACCCACACACTTGTCACATGTCCCCCCCCCCAAACATGCTACACACCAGATAGAAGTTAAAACACACTTACCTGTCCTCATAGGCGGCTCACTTGAGTCATGGCCCTCCAGGCCCTCCACCTGCTCCCTCCGAAGGCAGCGGGCAATGACTTCCTCCTCTTCTGAGAGCCTGATAGTACAGGGTGGCCCCCCTCCAGTGCCCCTGGCATGCTTAGCAATGGTGGCCATCTTATTCCTGACCACACCACGCAGGTCATTCATCTTTTTCTGAATGTCCTGGGGGGTCCTGACCTCATGGCCTAAGGCATTGACCTGGGCAGTAACTCTCTTAAGGATCTCCTCCTTTTTGGTTTTGCTGATGCTGCCACTGTCTACACCATGGAGACGAGAATCATATCTCTCCATAGCAGAGACTATGATGGCCCTCTCATCTTGTGTGACATTTTTCTTCCTTCTTTCCTTCCTGGGTCCAGGCATTGCAAAGTGAACGCTCCAAGATCTCACACCACCAACAGAAATAAATGGAGTCACTTTGCACTCGTTGGGCGCATGTGGTGACGCTTTTATGCACTGGGCCGGCCCAACTCAGCGGGGATTTACGCCTAATGTTGGTTTGCGCATGTGCAGAGGGCGGGGCACATCTGGCGCATGCTCAGTTCGGTCTGGACATCATTTGCATGGGGTCACGGTTCATTAGAATGCTTCACGCCCACATCCCTCCTACCGTCACTTGCGCCTGCTTACGCCGACACATTTAAGTTATGCGAGCGCATCGTAGGACGCATGTGGTCCGGGAATCTGGGCCAGCTCTCTCCAAGTTAAGCCGTCGTAGCGCATCTGAGATGCGCTACGCCTGACTAAATATGCGCCGATCTACGAGAATATGGCCCTCTCTCTTCTCTTTCTCCCTCTCTCTTGACACTGGGCTGCATGTGACTTCCTTTAAGACCACTACCTGGGTCATAGGTTACTTTTTTTATTGAATTATTATTAAAAATACATATTTGGGTAAAAAACGGATGTCAGCGCATCGGATGTAAAACGGATCATCCGCTGACATCCGTTTTACGTCCGTTCCGTTTTTCATACGGAAGAAAAAGTAGGATTTTCCTCCGTCATGATAAACGGAACATAACGGAGACGGATGTCAGCGGATGTTTATCCGCTGACATCCGCGATCCCATAGGAATACATGTATGTCCGTGTACGTCAGTGTGAAAGTGCCCTTATCCTTTTATACGACTCACAAAAGAACACTGCAATGTCATTAAGCACTGCAAAAAGTGATCCAGATTGAATTACTGTTTGGGTTGTGTCAGCGAAAACTAGGTTACGCACATGGGCATAGCACCAAACATGCACTTGATTTGGTGAAAATGTGGACATATGAGTATAAAAGGCTTTGTAGCAGCCTTGCATGTTAGAGGAACCATCTGTATCATGTCCAATGCACATGCTCAAATTTATCTTATCCGCAAGCTCTAAAACAATATCCACACAATGTTGTCCAGTAGATTCCTTACACTTGACAATGCTGATAAGCCTTTCATGAATAGTGTCTGTTACAGTACCTGCCGCCGAGAATGTGTTTTTAGCACGACAGCATCGCGCTGATTCTCGGCGACAGGGTGCCGACATCTCGCACTCGCTTGAATGGTGACAGCACATTCCAGCAAGCACGTCATAGAAGCGACGGGAGATCCGACTTGGATTCCCGCCAATTCTACACGTGTGCGGCGTTTGGGGAAGTCCCCGCCGGATTTTAAAAATAAATACCCGGCATGGGTTCCCCCCTCAGGAGCATACCGGGCCCTTAGGTCTGTTATGGGTTGTAAGGAGAGCCCCCCCTACGCCGAAAAAACGGCGTAGGGGGTCCCCCTACAATCCATACCAGACCCGTATCCAAAGCACGCTACCCGGCCGGCCAGGAAAGGAGTGGGAACGAGCGAGCGCCCCCCCCCCCTCCTGAGCCGTACCAGGCTGCATGCCCTCAACATGGGGGGGTTGGGTGCTCTGGGGCAGGGGGGCGCACTGCGGGGCCCCCCCACCCCAGAGCACCCTGTCCCCATGTTGATGAGGACAGGGCCCCTTCCCGACAACCCTGGCCGTTGGTTGTCGGGGTATGCGGGCGGGAGGCTTATCGGAATCTGGGAGCCCCCTTTAATAAGGGGGCCCCCAGATACCGGCCCTCCACCCTAAGTGAATGGATATGGGGTACATCGTACCCCTACCCATTCACCTGGAGGAAAAATGTTAAAGTCAATAAACACAACACAAGAGTTTTTAAAATAATTTATTAGTCTGCTCCGGAGGCCGCCCCCTGTCTTCTTTAGCTCTGTTTACCAGGGGGGGCTTCTTCTTTGACGTCTTCGGGTGGGGGCCGCTATTCGCCGCCGTCCGGTTCTCTTCCACCGCCGGGGGGGTCGCTTTTATAAAAGCGCCCACTCCTCGGCGGGTTTCCTCCGACGTCTTCGGCGGGGGGTGGTGTGCTTCTTCTTCCGCTATCCGGGGGGGGGTCTTCTTCGGCTATCCGGGGGGTCTTCTTCACTCTCCGGGGGTCTTCTGCTATGTTCGCCGCTCTCCGCTGTTGACTCGCGCACCCCGGTTCTTCCTCCAGCTGTCCGGTGCCTTCTCCTTCAGCGCTGAACGTCTATCTTCTTCTTCCGTGCTGTGACGTATTCTTCTTCTTCCGGGCTGTGACGTCATCTTCTTCTCTTCTCCAGATGTTGACACGCCGGCTCTTCTCGCTGAAATGACGGGTGCGCGGCTTGCATCAGACCTATATAGGCCTCACAGTCCCATCATGCTCTGTACCTACCCATGTGATACCTACCCACGTGGGTAGGTATCCCCCCCATGTTGAGGGCAACCCCCCCATGTTGAGGGCATGCAGCCTGGTACGGCTCAGGAGGGGGGGGGGGGCGCTCGCTCGTCCCCACTCCCCTGTATTCTCCTGAGGGGGGAACCCATGCCAGATTTTTATTTAAAATCCGGCGGGGACTTCCCCCTCAGGATTCATAACAAACGCCGCACACGTGTAGAATTGGCGGGAATCCAAGTCGGATCTCCCGTCGCTTCTATGACGGCTTTGTCTCTATCGCGGCAAGCCAGCTCGGCGCTGGCTCCCGTGATGGGGCTCGTAGGTGCTCAATCTCGTCGAGAAAGGGAGCGAGATTGACACAATATCGCGTGCACCTACTGTACATATCGCAGAATAATAGAACACTGGTCTTGTGAGGTGATGTCTTGTGTGGTGTCAATCTGCACAGAGAACATTATGGCATTCTTAATGTCTCTCACAATGGTCTCCTGAATAAGGTGCTGAATGGTGTCAGTGACAGAATTAATGGTTCTTTTAGACAGTAACGTAACCAGGGAACCTCTGCATTTTGCCCCAGTCTGATGTAGCTTCTTAGATTTTTCTATGCATTCTTTTAAATGCTCTTTCAGACAAACGTCATACTCGCTTAACAGGAGTATAATTTCTAAGAAGTTACCATGATCAATATTGCTGTCATCAAGCATGTATGCAGCCTCATTCTGTGACCTATATCCAAGACCTCTTTTTTTTATGTTCCTCTATGTGCTGATGCACATGTTTCCAGTCTGTCATACCACTTATGAAGGGAGATTTGTCAGCTAACTTGGCAAATGCTATGCAGACAGAGCAATTTAATTTATGGCGTTCTTGGCAGTAAGTAAGCCACTGTCGATTAGTGCCATCCTTGCAACAGAACAATTTCTGTACCAATGGATTTCTTGAGGTTTGTTGAGGATGATAATTAAAAAATATATTTTTACGTTTTCCTGGAGGGGAAGAATGTAATAATCAATGTTTTTCTCAGTGACTTCACTTTCCTCTGTGTATGCTGCCATTTCAGCACTCTCTCCTTTGTTTCCATCTCATCCCCTCTGTCATCTACTCTCTCATGCGTTATGTCTTCTCCTCTCTCTAATCCTTTGTCTTTTTTCAGAACTTCTCTCTCTTGTCTACACTCATGTTCCTGCTCATCTCCTCCTATCGTCTTCACATTCATCGCCTGCTTCATGCTCCCTCTCCTCTCCGCTCTCCTCTATTGTGGACCCAGCCTGAGAATAGACATATAGTAAGTCACAATATGTTACAAAAAGTCCACAAATCTTTGTGGTTTAAGAAGGAATAAATAATGTCTGACTTACCACAGCAGTCAGGTCCACACTGCTCTCAGCTTTTGCGGACGTTCCAGCAAATAATGCATTTGGTTTTACACATTTAGTGGCATCTGCCTGAAGTGCTTGCCTTTTTTTTCCCCTCTTAACTTCTCAGCTCCTCCTTTATGTTTAGTCTTGTGTATTAACATGTTTGTTGTTGCAAGTCACACCTAATGGGTTTAGTTAAAGTATAATACATTATATAAACATTTCTCTAGAATTTCAAAACTGCTTATATACTTCTGGAGTAAACTTCTATTAATCTTCTGTTATTAACTATGATATAAAGCAGTGGTCTCCAAACTGTGGCCCCGGATGCAGCCCTTTGCTTGCTTTTATCCGGCCCTTGGGGCACTGACGCCAGTAATGGGTCCCAATTCCTCCCTATGATGACCACGGCAGAACACTATTCCTCTTCCTAATACCAAATGCGGTTATATTTACTCCTACTGATGCCAGGAACATTTTAATCCCACTGGTCAAAGTACAACCCTCCTAAAGTCTGAAGGACAATAAACCGGCCCTTTGTTTAAAAAGTTTGGAGACCACTGGTATAAAACTCTGAACATGCAATACAGAAAGACACATATATAACTTTTGTGAATTAGCAAAGCAATTGCAAAATCTTGGCTAGGGCAACTGATCTGGAAAAGATTGTTGAATTGCAGATTTTTGCATCTGCATTTCCCAAATACAGCAATGTGCCATCTGCAAAGTTTTATTGGAAAAGTTTAATAGTGATTTTAACTTTGTGTGTTTTATTATTTTGCAGATTGGGAATGGAAATGGTGGTGGAAATCAATGCAGATTGATATGCACATCATTTTATATATTTTTTTTGCACCAGTTTCGAACAGCGCAGCACCATTCTCTTTTTTTTTTATCCCCCCCCCCCCCCATGCTGCATATTGAAAAAAATCAGACCGAGTACAGTCAGACACAGTTCATAATCTATCTAAAGTTCAGACTGCAGTCAGATCTCAGATGGCTTAGTTTAGTTCTTACTAGTTGTTGACGTTGTGAATGCTGTGCTGTTGAAGTTCAACTTCTAAGCAATGGAGGCTGGATGGTTGAGGTTCCTCCTTGGCGGCGCTGGCTCGGCTCCTCTTGGTTGCAGGCTGCCCCTCTCATAATCCCCTCCCACCTCCCGCCATGACCGTGAGTGATGTGACGTCACACCACTGGGACGGGGACAGGGCTGTAAATTTAGGAGTAGCGGAGGAAAGTGTCGTGGCAGGGCAGGCTGGCAGCGATGAAAGGTATTGTCTGGCAGCCACCGCCGGGTGCAGGACTGGGGATTCGGACAGAGCTTTTTGTGACTGACAGCAGAGACGAGAGACACTGACATCATGACAGCCACCGCCGGCTGCCCCACTGAGCCATCGGATGATCGGCCCACCAGGCACTGAGAGAGACAGTGTGACTGTGTGAGTGTGACATCCAGTCGGCCCGACTGAGCCATCAGATGATCGGCCCACCGGGAAAGTCCTGGTAGTTCCGATGGCCAGTCCATCACTGGTCAGTATAATTACGACACCACGTGAACACTTCCTCATGTTAATTCCACATGCACGACTCACACATTCCTGAGCGCTGACCTCTTTTTCTGGAATACGCCTGTATTATTTCTCTCTTTTCATCACATTCATTGACGTGGTCTCTGTTGGAGTTTTCGATAACTGTTTCGAGGTGCTCATTCTTTCTTGGTAATGTAGCTGGTGAGATACATGATGCACGAATATGCATTGAGTATATAGGTTAGGATGAAGGAAAAAAGCTGGGACAGCCGCACTCCAAAAAAACTCCTCCTTTAATTAAAAATCACAAAATACATGCCACAGCAAAAAACAGCACAACAAAAGAAAAGCTGATGTTTCGCACTATGCCTTAGTGCTTCTTCATAGCTAGTGTGTAAACAGTAAAATGAGTGAATATATACCTTCCAACCCAATGAGTGGGAGGGGGCTCTGGAAACAATTAAGTTAAACAGGGTCCCCTGTGAAGTTTGGGTGTGTCTCGACAGACAATCAGAGAGTGTCTCATGTGGACTATGTCTCATGCAAATTCATAGTGAATAGTGAACATTGGATAAAATGATGTGTTGACCCAATAGAGAAGTGGGGTGCAGAAAAATGTGAAAGAGAGTGTAGGAGTATGTGTAAGTGTGAAGAAATATCTTTGAGTGTAAGAGAAGTGAATTAAAGTGGACAGGAAATGGAATGATATGTGTAAAACATGTATAACTTGTATAAGTAACAAATAAAATCAAATTAAGAAAACAAAAAATATGATATGAATTGAAGTGCGATAAAGTAAAGTGAAATTAATTAAAAAAGAAGAAAGAAAAACAAATAAAAAGTGAAATGGGGAAAAAAGGGAAGAAGAAAAAAAAAAAGGGAAAAAATAGGGGTGAATATGACGGTGAACCATATAAAGGACGATGCATAAACCATAAAATAATATGGTGTAATGTAGTGAACAAAAAATGCCTAAATATTGAGCATAGTGTAAAGGTGCACCTTAATTCTAATGGTCTTATTTGTTTTATAGTATATTAACTTGTGTTTTTTATTATTTTTATGATTATTATTATATTGTTTTTGTTTTTTGTATTTTTGTTGCCTGTATGTGTTTGTGTACTCATTATTGAAATAATAACTGAGACACCGGGGCATCTATCTGGACTGGTTAAACATTCATTGTGAGCTGAACCATTAATACAAAGACAAAAACAAAAGCAAAAAGATGTGAACATGTGTGGCCGTTTATATAAGAGTTCTAAAATATCCTAAAAATCAGTAAATGAGTAAACATGCAGAGTAGTATGGAATGATAGTAAAAAAGAGGCACTTGAAATGTCGGGAAGTGTCAATGTGGCTATATGAGGCTAATGAAAAATAACCGCTATTAGCGGACAATTGCCAACATGTGAACCTCAATCTAAATAGAGAAACTCTCTAGAGAATGATAGCGATCAGGGTATGGGCATGGAGTGTGTGTCAGGTTGCATAGCGGAATCGATATATTGGTATTACAATATTTTAATACTTTAATGTTAGACTGGAAAGGGAAAAGTAAAACCAAAAGGAAACCAAATGGGTTAATGAAAAACTCCCTAGGCAGTAGGTAAACATGTGTTGAAATCAAAAATACGCTATCTGATTCTCTGTCTTGACACATCCAATTACAGAAAAAGCCACATTTGAGGCCACCACATCTCGCCGACAACAAAGACATCGCCATACATGTCGCGATGACTGTGCGATCTACATGAATTAAATACTTAAATGTGTATTTACAAGGAACAACTAAAATTCGATAAAACGGAGAAGCCGAACATTGCTGTTGACAGCTGTATATACAAAAAACAGTTAATACAGTAATAAGAACAAAAAACACACAATATGCATATGAAATGTCCCGATAAACATATTAAGATAACGAGCAATATCGTATGAATGGCTGGAAAGCCAGCAGAACTGTAATCGTGGGACATATCTTACAATGTATGTTGGTTGGTTCTCTAATGAAACCCAAAAAGAAAGAAAGAAGAGAGTATAGGATACTGAGATCTTATTGAAAAGGGTGCCAAGAGCCTAGGTGTTTTGTAGTCCTCTTACAAAGAAGGAGATACTGTATTTATGGATCCTGTAAAAATCGGGGAAAAAACATCCAGGGTGCTTGTAAGAAAATAAGGTTAGGAAAAAAGGCAAGATGGAAAGAGAGGGGGGGGGAGGGGGAAGGGAATAAGGAGAAAAATGGGAAAATGTGCGCAAGGTAGAGCGAAAAAAAAAAAAGAAAAAAAAAAAAAAGAAGTGGAAGTGAAAAAAAACCACGTGAACACTTCCTCATGTTAATTCCACATGCACGACTCACACATTCCTGAGCGCTGACCTCTTTTTCTGGAATACGCCTGTATTATTTCTCTCTTTTCATCACATTCATTGACGTGGTCTCTGTTGGAGTTTTCGATAACTGTTTCGAGGTGCTCATTCTTTCTTGGTAATGTAGCTGGTGAGATACATGATGCACGAATATGCATTGAGTATATAACTGACATCAATATTGGCATTCCAGGCTTCAAGTAGATATGGATTATATCAATTTACCCAGCAGTTCTTGGGGTCACGCTTCAGAAGGACTGCACTGGATTTATTCACCACGTTACGGCATTGTTCGTACTCACTATATGTCAGATTACATTGAGATAGGAGCTGCTTCAAACTCAGAGATGCTGTTTTTAGGTTCATTTAACCACTTAACCCCCGGACCATATTGCTGCCCAAAGACCAGAGCACTTTTTGCGATTCGGGACTGTGCCGCTTTAACTGACAATTGCGCGGTCGTGCGACGTGACTCCCAAACAAAATTGGCGTCCTTTTTTTCCCACAAATAGAGCTTTCTTTTGGTGGTATTTGATCACCTCTGCGGTTTTTTTTTTTTGCGCTATAAACAAAAATAGAGCGACAATTTTGAAAAAAAAAGAATATTTTTTACTTTTTGCTGTAATAAATATCCCCCAAAAATATATAAAAAAACATGTTTTTTCCTCAGTTTAGGCCGATACGTATTCTTCTACATATTTTTCATAAAAAAAAATCACAATAAGCGTTTATTGATTGGTTTGCGCAAAAGTTATAGCGTTTACAAAATAGGGGGTATTTTTATGGCATTTTTATTAATATATTTTTTTTACTAGTAATGGCGGTGATCAGCGATTTTTTTTTCGGTACTGCGACATTATGGCGGACAGTTTTGACACATTTTTGGGACCATTGGCATTTTTATAGCGATCAGTGCTATAAAAATGCATTGGATTACTATAAAAATGCCACTGGCAGTGAAGGGGTTAACACTAGGGGGCGGGGAAGGGGTTAAGTATGTCCCTGGGTGTGTTCTTACTGTGGGGGGGTGGCCTCACTAGGGGAAACACTGATCCTCTGTTCATACATTATATGAACAGAAGATCAGCATTTCCCCCCCCTGACAGGACCGAGAGCTGTGTGTTTACACACACAGCTCCCGGTCCCCGCTCTGTAACGAGCAATCGCGGGTGCCCGGCAGCGATCGAGCCTGCCGGGCACGGGAGTCGGGGGCGAGCGGGCGGCACGCACGCGCCCCTAGTGGCCGCTCAAAGAGACGCCGTATAGCTACGGGCTCTCGCCCAGGAGAGCCGAACCTGCCACCGTATAATGACGGTGCGCGGTCGGCAAGTAGTTAAAGCGGATGTGCCATGGGAACAAAATATTAAAAGCCAGCAGCTACAAATACTGCAGCTGCTGACTTTTAATATTAGGACACTTACCTGTCCTGGAGTCCAGCGCCGATCGCAGCAGAGCACGAGCGATCGCTCGTCACTCTGCTGCTCCCCCCGCCATCCACGCTGAGGGAACCAGGAAGTGAAGCGCTGCGGCTTCACTGCCCGGTTCCCTACGGCGCATGCGCGAGTCGCGCTGCGCCCGCCGATTGGCTCACACGCTGTGTGCTGGGAGCCGAGTGTTCCCAGCACACAACGGGCGACAGACGGGATGTGACGGAATGCCCGTCTTTCGCCCGTAGCGTGTGGCCGGAAGTGGGTGCAAATACCTGTCTTTAGACAGGTGTCTGCACCCCCCTCCCCCCTGAAAGGTGTCAAATGTGACACCGGAGGGGGGAGGGTTCCGATCAGCGGGACTCCACTTTAGGGTGGAGGACCGCTTTAAAAACAAGTTAACTGGTTGAAGTTTTTGCTTTGCTTTTTCCACTTCCACTGGATCGATGTACTCACCAGGTCTCGTTATCATTGTGTTTCTGATGGGTGGTTTAGAAAATCCAAATCTGCAGCCCGAACTGAGACTTTTGAAACATGTTCTTGAGTGATTTTTGCTGTGTGTCTGCACTTCTCTGACTTTCTTGTACATAGCAGGTTGTGTATGTGGGTCGGGCAGCTGAGCTGTGATGTATTTGGTCACAAAATCTAACACAATCTGATCATCGTCTTCTAAAAAAACAGGAGCACCATCAACCTATATGAGACAGTGGATGTGTGGACTTCCGCGATGCTAAAACTCAACTCGGTAAAAAAGTCAATGGCTCTGCAGGAGATAGGATCAATGGGATTATATGCAGGATGCCCGGACAACACACACTTTAAAGGATTTAAAATAAATGAATTTATTAATTATATATATATATATATATATATATATATATATATATATATACACACACACACACACACACACACACAACAACCAACTTTATTTAAATAACCTTTACCAAATAAATATAATTAAGATTTTTATTTTATTTTTGGATAAAATATGGCCGCAGCATAACTATTGGTTTATTAAAAATGATCATTAAAATATTACCATCACATATTACACCAAATAAAATTACAGCTCAGCCACTAAGACTCAAGCTGCATGAATTGCCTTAAAATTATTCCAACAACTATCCCCAAACGACAGGCAAGGGGTGCCTCAGCCCTGACTGTCACCAAACCCCAAAACTGCGGCCCGTTCAATACAGGACTGAAAAGATATATTGAGTATGTCCAGGCCAATGTCAGAAAGATGGACCCCATCAAACCTATAGAGCCCAGGGAAACCACCCTCCAGATCAACGTGGCGATAAGAGAAACCTACCTCGGTTAACATGAATTTTTCTACAGCCTTATTCACCCTCTTCCTGACTTTCTCAAATGGTCTAAGCACTGCAGAGTCCAACCAATGCAATCTGGGAATAATCTCAGAAAAAGCTATTACCAACTGCGGGTAAGATTCCCGAAGAATTTGGATCATATCCCTGATCCCAAAAATAAGATCCAAAGTCTTCATTTTACCACTATCATTCCCACCCAAATGTAAAATGAGAATGTTAGGTTCCGGCCAAACAGAAATTAGGGCATTCAATTAAAACAACAATTTCTCCCAACACATACCCCTCCTGCCGCACCAAAAAACTTGGAATAGAGTTGGATCCAGGCCCAAATTTGACGAATAACATCTGGCATTCGCACGCTGATGTGCCCAGTAAACGAAAGAGTGCCCGATAATCCAGACCACTGCCGGCACACCTAAAATATTCAAACAAGAAAATTAGGGCGCACATATAATTGAAAAGCATTAGACTTCCACCTACCCAAAGACTTTATTCTTCCAGAATCAAACCCCAGCTTAGCAGCTTCCGTGGCAGCTCCGATTCTGAAAGAATGTGATGAAATCTTTGAATCAGATATATTCAAAGCTTTGCAACACCTAGACAAAACCGTACGAAATTCAAATGTAGTGAGAGGAGAGGAATCCTCATGTACAAAAAGAACTCCGGCCACCTGCGGACGGACTTTCAAATAAGCTACTAAACTGGCTACCGGGCAGACCAAAACCCCCAGGCATGCTGCTAAATGAACCCAATTACCTTTACCCATGCGATCCGTTTTACTGTAACGTATAAAATGTTTTAACCTAGAATCATCGACAATAACGGATTCCTTTTGCTACTGGACACAATTTCAGAAACTCGGAGGGCTGCAAAAAAGGCCATTGTAAACACTGCATTGAAAAGAATGGATTCAAAAAGAGAAAAACATACAGAACTGGTAATGGTGCAGAGAGAGGCCAGCATCTGAGGAGTCACCGTACATCTATTATCTTTATTAAAATTAGCTTTTTTTATAACCTTTCAAGGACTGTTGTACAGAAAAATAAGATAAACAAGATGGTAGATTATTTAATTTCTGAAAAAAATGCAATACCAGACAAAATCTTATACACATGTGACCATGAATAATTTTTTGTCATCAAAGATTCCAGAAATAGTAAAGCCAAAGTTTCAGAAACCATCCAAACAGAAGCCCCATAAGAATCCAGAAATTGTAACCATAGCAACCAGGAGGACTGGTAGCTAGACAAAAAAGTGGCAGCCAAAGAGTTTTCAATATTTTTGGATACTAAACGATGCCCCATACAATTGCTGGGAAAGTCGTCCCGACTCTGTCCGCTGTAGGTAGCAGGGAGAAAAAACGCTCCATCAGTGAACGAGAGAGGGCATCCGCCACCTCATTATTCTTACCTGTTATGTATCGAGCTTTGATCCAAATGTTAAAAAAACAGGCATTTATACACCAAATAACGCAACAGGGCAATAACCGGTGTGGATTTTGAAGACAAGACAGTTAATGGCAAACATGACACCCTTGTTGTCGGTACTAATCAATATCCTTGTATTAGCAAACTCACTCGCCCAAACCTCCAGTGCAACCACGACAGGAAGAAGTTCCAAAAGAACAATATTTTTACATAAACCTCTACTCACCCAATCCATAGGCCAAGAAGAACAGCACCAATGATTACCCCAGACTGCTGCGCAACCCACAGCACCAGCCGTGTCTGTGGATAAGCAGAAATCCTTGTCCGATACAAACTCATCTTGCCAAAAGGCTCTCCCATTGAAATGAGACAAGAAATTCTGCCAGACTAGAAGATCTTCCTTCAAATCAAGGGTCAATCTAACGTGCGCAGAGGGGTTCTTGATTCCAGATATAGCCAAATACAGCCACCTGGTGAAAACTCTCCCCACAGGCAAAACTCTAGTGGCAAAAGCTAATAGGCCCAATAATGACTGCAATTATTTAAGAAAAGCCTTCTTCCTCTTAATAAAAGACAAAATAAGGTGCTTCAACTTCCGCACTTTTTCATAAGGCAACCTAAACTCCCTCCTAACTGTATCAATTGTAATTCCTAAAAAATCGATACAGGTAGTAGGGTAAATAGTCTTTTCATGAGCTAAAGGGTGCCAAAATCATTGCAGATTTCCATAAACTGATGTAAAAGTTCCAAACATTGCGGGGAATCAAAAGGTCCCATAAATAAAAAGTCATCGAGATAATGGATTAAAAAGGGGGAAACTGAAGTACAGGAAACCACCCAATCCAAAAATGTGGCGAATTCCTCAAAATAAAAACAGGACAAGGAACATCCCATAGGAAGACAACGATCAAAATAAAAATTACCCTGAAAATGAAAACCCAGAGAACTAAAACAGCTAGGATGTATCGGCAGAAGCTGAAAAGCGGCTTTGATATCTGCTTTGGCCAGTAAAACCGAACCTCCCAACGCCCTAATTCTCTGGATCGCATGGTCAAAAGATGCATACAAAACTGACGATAAATCCATATCTATTTGATCATTCAGGGATGCGCCCGACAGAAAAGATAGGTGATGTATCAACCGGTAAGTGTTTGGCTCCTTTTTAGGAACAAGTCCCAACGGAGATAACCGAAAATCCGAAAAAGGAGGTTGTACAAAAGGGCCCGCAATTCTGCCCAATTTAATTTCTGCATTCAACTTCTCCTCAACTATCAGAGGAAAAGCAGACACAGACTTCAAATTGTTAACCATAGTCATGCCAATACCAGTAAAAAGTGGAATCAAAAACCCCTCTTGAAAACCCTTAATGAGTAGCTCCGCCGTCTGCTGCCTTGGATACCGATGCAGTCAAGGGAGCATTCTTCCCAACCTCACCGGAGTGGCTGCTTTTGAGAAAAAATTCTCCTTGAGACTGATTAGCAACTGACATTTTCCGAAAACACTTAGTTACTGGATGAGAGCCTCCACAGAGGGCACACTCATGCCTGTAACGGCACGACGAGGGCCATCTACATTGGCTGTCATTAAATGAAAAACATAAACCTTTTTTGTAAGGAACATTAGGAACAGAACAAACATTACCTGGCACAGACCTGGGCACCAATTGTTTCTGTGGAAGGAAAAAATTAAGCCAGACCTACATCCTTGAAACCCCATTGCAAACCAAGATAAACGGATAATTTGTGACGGAAGGCTTCATCATAAGCAAACCACGCAAAACCTAAAAAACCCTTGTATGCTTCTTGAATTATATCGATATGCTGAAACAATCCCGGACTCTTTTCCGGAAATCTTTCACATACCACACTGGCAAAGATACAGAAACCTTGTAACCAATTTGAAAAAGACTTATATGGAACAGATCTACGCTTGTCATCCTCCACCTTATGAGAATCTCAATAAACTCCCCTTTCCAAATTTTATCTTTAACAGAGGCAGAAAGATGAAAACCTAGATGAGATAAAAAACAAGGCATTGATTCCCTAACCTGACTGTCAGGAACTGAACTCAGGCACTGGATCCGGAACCAACGGCGTCCCAGCTGACAGAACATTCCTGTCAGCAGACCAGACTACCGCTGCAGTTTCAATAGGAGTAGACCTGCTAGGATCTGAAGAGGTTAAAGCAGACTTTTGGTTCATTAAACTCTTATTCCTGAAATCAGACAGAAAATTCAAAAGAGCAGATGAAAACACATCAAACATATCAGTCTCACCTTGAGATACCCTCGCAGGAGGGTGCGCTGGTAATTGAGGTGCACAGAGCACTGGAATGGAACCAGCTGCCCCTGCAATCCGATCCGTCTTCTTCCCCGTTGTGCGAGGCGCTGGAGAGCCACCTCGCCGACCCATCAAATGATCAGCAGCCGACGCTGCCTAGTAGGCGAGGCGACGGCGGCACCACCGGAGGCCGGGACAAGGCCGGTTCTAAATCACCCGCTCCGCCCACCGACTCCGATTGGACGAGCTGCCGCTTGGAACGCTGCGCTGTCTCCGCCTTCTTCTGCGATCGACAGGGCCTGGAAGATGGGCTAAACCTCTTCCTCTGCATGCGCCGCCTCTTCGCCAGAAGATCTTCTTCTTCCTCCCGCACCGACGCCGAGATCGAGGCCCGACCTGGAAGCGGAAACGCCACGCTTGGACCCGCCTCTTCATCTTCCTCCATGATGGCGTTCACCGACTCCTCCGGCAGCTCCCCGATGTCGTGGCCGAAAATCTCCGCTTCTTGACCCGACAGTAAGTTCAGGCACTGGCGAATCCAGTCCTCTCCTTCAGCATCCACCCGCTCCAGCAGCTGCCTAATCAGCATCTTCATGCCGCTGAGGAGAACCAAACAGGGATAGTATAATAGCTCAGAGATCCGCTGTTGGTTCTCCCCTGGAAACGGCTGGCCCCGATCCAATGGAACCAGCTCCTTTAAATAGGGATTTTTTAGAAGCTGGAAAGTTCTGGAAGGTCAGATGACCCTAACTTGACCTATCCTGATCACCTAAGCTTCCCAAATTTTCCCCAGCAACTGAAATGCCTAACCCAATCCTGACCTTTCCCGCTCAAAACCACCTTTTGACCTATCACAGCCTCAACTTCTACCCCTAGCAACTCACTGAGCTTTAACCAATCCCCAGGATTCCCGCCTAAAACCCAGGGGAACCTTAAAACTGTCCCCTGCCATGAATCCCATGAGGAAAAGGGGGGCCTTGAAATAGTCTAATCCCCCTTTTCCCCCTAATCCTGGAATAATACCTCAACACGCTTATCAAACATGTGCATTGCTGTCACGGGATTACTTTGAGTATGTCACACTTAGGGTAGGTTCACACCACGATTTTCTATACAGTTTTTGGATACGTTTTAAAAAAAAAAAAACGTATTCTAAAAAACGGACTCAACCGTATGCTTCAAAAAGCAACCGTATACGGTTTAAAACCGGAAACGGTTAAAAAGAAGTAGTACGGTTACATACGGTTGTATACGGTTGCATCTGTTTTTTAAACGGAAATTTTTTTATTTATTTTTTATTTTTCAATAAAGTTTCAGTTGTTCTATTGAAATTTCAAGGGAAGTAGGAGGGGTTTGCCAACTAGCCTTGCCTTGCTAGGTTGGAGAGAGAGAGAGCGCAGGTTATTTTTACAGCTAGTGATTTGGTGCGTATTTTCAGTCATTTAACCATGCCTATTGTGCCCAATTTGCGCCTAAAGCTGGTACAGCTGCGGGAGCGTCAGAGGGAGCTTATGTGGAGGAGATTTTCACGTAGGTTTTGGGTGCACCCGGTGAATGCCATTCGGCCTAGGCTTGGTGCTTTTGATTCACTTTTTGTCCAGTTACGTATGTATCCGGACAAGTTCCATGATTATCTGCGGATGGCCCCTTCCAGTTTTGACCTCCTGTTAGATCTGGTTCGAGAGGACATTCTGCGGCAGGATACACGGTTTCGTATTGCTGTATCCCCTGAACAGCGGCTGGTGGTTACCCTGAGGTAAGATATATAAATATTTCCATTGTTTTTTATAGTAATTTAACATACCGTATGTACTAGAGTATAAACCCCAGTTTTTCAGCACGATTTATCGTGCTGAAAACACCCCCCTCGGCTTATACTCAAGTGAACTCTCCGCCCTCAGTGGTCTTCAACCTGCGGACCTACAGATTTTTCAAAACTACAACTCCCAGCAAGCCCGGGCAGCCATCAACATCATCCAGACCCCTCACCTCCGCTCGGCGTGACGTTAGGGTGTGCTGGTACGGTGCTGCAGGACTGTCCGGTGGGGTGGCCGTCCGGTGGGATAGTCGTTCCGGGCTCTCCATCTTCACCAGGGGGCCTCTTCTCTGCGCTTCGGGCCTGGAATAGAGGCGTTGCCTTGGCGAAGACGCCGAGGGACGTTGCTAATGAACGTCCCTGTGCGTCGTCATCAAGGCAACGTGACTATTCCTGGTCCGGGCCCAAAGCGCGTAGAAGAGGCCCCCCGGTGAAGATGGACAGCCCGGAACGACTATCCCACCGGATGACCTCCCCACCGGACAGTCCTGCAGCATCGGTGGTCTGCAGGTTGAAGACCACTGAACAGACATTGACAAGTGGTGATGATGAAGGGGGGGGGTGGGGTTTGGGCTGATGACATGTGGTGATGATGACAAGGGGATGATGAAGGGGGGGGGTGTGGGATGGTGACAGGGGGGATGATGTATTTCCCACCCTAGGCTTATACTCGAGTATATACGGTACTCCATCAGTTGTTTAATTTGGTATGTTTCTTTCAACATGTTTGTGTTTTTTTCCTTGCTATATTTAATTAAGTGTTTTTTTTATCTGTAAATTGATTAATTTTTATTATTTTTTTTATAGATTTCTGGCAAGTGGAGAGTCATTCCAATCACTCCATTTCCAGTTTCGTATGGGCAAGTCTACCATCTGTACCATTGTGGCTGAAACATGTCAAGTGTTATGGATCAAACTACAGCCTCAGCATCTTCCAAAGCCTACAATGAATACTTGGCTAGCTGCAGCTGAAGGTTTTTGGCTTAATGCCAATTTTCCTAATTGTATTGGGGCCCTGGATGGCAAGCATGTTCGGATAAGGAAGCCATCCAGTAGTGGGTCCTTGTTCTATAACTACAAAAAATATTTTTCGATTATCTTAATGGCCATCTATGACACCACCTACAAATTTCTGGCAGTAGATATAGGTGCGTTTGGTCAGAATAACGACTCACGCGTATTCAAGGAGTCAAACTTGGGAAAGGCACTGTACAGTGGTAATTTCAACATACCTGAGGCAAAACCACTCCCAGGTACAGAAGGACCTCCTCTTCCCCATGTCATTGTGGCTGATGAGGCATTTTAAATGTGCACCAATCTCCTGAAGCCTTATTCTGGGAGGAGGCTGAATCCGGGACGTCGTATCTTCAATTATCGTCTCACACGAGCAAGAAGATATATAGAGTGTACATTCTGAATATTAACTAGTAAATGGAGGGTTCTAACCACCTCAATGCTACTGAAGCCTGAAAATGTGGATCATGTTATCAAGGCATGTGTGGTACTGCACAATTTCTTAATAAATACCGAGCCAGCATCATTTGATATGGAAGAAGTGGATGAGTCTCCCCTGATTGGCTTACAGAGAAATCATCATCGGACATCTGTCACTGTGATACATATACGTGACCATTTTGAGCGCTTCTTCAATTCACCGATAGGAGCTGTATCATGGCAAGATGATGTTTAGGTAAGGACTCACCTTTTTGTATGTTTTTGTGGTTTGAAATAAGCCAAAATAATAAATATTGTAAAATTTATCTTTTCAGATACATTGTCCTTCAATCAAGGGAGACCGCAATCAACATGTTTTTTTTTTTTAAGATTTAACAAAAAAAGAGGCAAATAATTTTTTGTAAAAGTTTACTCTTGCTTTTATAAAACTTTACAATAACTTAACAAATGTGTCATGTCAGTACACATTAAGGTATAAACCAAGGTATCAAAATATACACACACTCAAGGTATAACCCAAGGTGTCAAACTATACAAACCCAAAAGGTTTATTAACTATACAAACATTGTTTGGTGAATAAAAACCCAAAATTGACCTAATAATGGGCCTATAGAGGCCAATAAACCAACTGATTACCAATCCTCAAGGCTGTAGCCTTGGGTGCAAAAACACCTCTAAATAGTCCCACCTAAAATTAAACTTTTAATAGATATGTATTAAAATAAAATTAATAGTAATCTCCCAGATAGTGAAGATAAAAAATAGGATGTCAAGGAAGGTAGGTATTTGTATACTAAAGCACCATTGCTCCACTTTCTTGGGCTCTGCAGTAGCCGAATCCACCTAAACTGCCACCGGCTTAAAACACAAGATTGCCACCTCTACATGTTTCACCGTCACCACGGTGTTTTCAAGAGGCAAATTGTGGTTACCACAGTTTGCCTATTGAAATCGCTGTGGTGACGGGGAAACATGTAGAGGCGGAGATCTTGTGTTTTAAGCCAGTGTCAGTATAGGTGGATTGGGCTACTGCAGAGCCCTTGACAGTGGAGCAATGGTGCAATAGTATACAAATACCTACCTTCCTTGACATCCTATTTTTTATCTCCACTATCTGGGAGTTTACTATTATTTCTATTTTAATACATATCTAATTAAAGTTACATTTTATGGGGGGACTATTTAGATGTGTTTTTGCACCCCAGGCTACAGCCTTGGGGTTTGGTATTCAGTTGGTTTGGTAACTAAACACCAAAGAAACAGGCTACATTGTCATATAGACTTGACCCTTCTCAATCTCAAAATATTCATCATAACGTACTGATGTGTCTTGTCAGTACACATGAAGGTATAAACCAAGGTATCAAAATATGCAAACACTCAAGGTATAACCCAAGGTGTCGAACTATACAAACCCTGAACTTTTAAAATATACAAACACTGTTTGTTAATTAAACAGCAAAAAAACAAGCTACATTCTCCTATAGACTTGACCCTCCTCAACCTCAAAATTTTCATCATAACGCACTGGTGTGAATGTGCTAGGGTAGCTTCTGGGTCTGGCTTGTTGAACCGAAGGTGAAGGTGGAGAATACATCTGAGTTTGTTGAGGGTTCAAAATTTCTTGGGTCATGCGAATTATTCGCACCTTATAATTTGCAATTTGGTCCTCTGACATTCGGTCCATAGATGGCAGAATGGTCATAAGAAAGTCCCTATTAGGACTTGGGGCTGGGCCAGTTACTATACCCTCTAGGCGGAGAAGGCGCACATCAATGTGTAGAAACTTTGATGTGCAGAAATCCTCTAGTTTCTGAATTGCTTCAAGAATTAGGTTCTCTCTTTGAGAGGACTCTCTATTTTTTTTTGAAGAGTGTCTCTGGGAAAGTTTATATCTAATGCCACTAGATATAGATTCTTGATGCTGTGTTTCTGCTTCTTCTTCTTCTGGTCTTGTTACTTCGAAAACTTCCTGTACTTCGGGTGGCGATGTTGGTAGCGGTTCGGTGTTTGAAGTTGTCCTATTTACAATAATTCATAAATGTTATAATTCTACTACATGGTAAAACACAAAATTTGCTTTACAAATTGTTTATTGTCGGAGTGTTTGGGGTGCTCTTTGTCCCAGAGCGAAGGACGCTCATGAACAAGATCGATTACAGCTTCACTGCTAAAGTCACTGGGATCTATTTGGAACTCTGTATATTTCTTCTTTTTTATATACTGCAAATTTAGATGAAAATAATTTTTTTTTAATAAATGGGCCAAGTTAAAAAAATCAAATACATAATGGGATATTTATCTAAACAAGTCCAAATGAAAAGTTAATAAGCAACTAATCAAATCCCTTCTCTCATTATATAAATGCCTCTGGAAAATGAAAGAAGCAATGTGATTGTTTGCTATGGTCAACTCAGCAACTTTTCATCTGTACTACTTACATATCCTAATTTAGCTGTGTATCCTAATATTGTTTAATTTTAAACAAAATATTTTTTGATAATTATTAAGGGAGTAGTCTTTGTTTTTTACTTGTATCCACTGTGCCTGGGATGAAAATCTATCCAAAAGAAACTACCTCCTTTCTATATATAGACACATATATACATATATATATATATATATATACACCCACATAATATATATATATATATATATATATACATACATACCGTATAAACTCGACTATAAGCCAACCCGAATATAAGCCGAGGCCCCTATTTACACCCCATAAACCCTGGAACATTTATTGACTCGACTTTAAGCCTAGGGTGGGAAATACATCATTCCCCCCATGTAATCATCCAGACCCCCGTCATCATCCACCCCCCCCCATTCATCATCACCGCCTGTCAATCCCTTCATCAGTGGTCTTAAACATGCGGACCTCCAGATGTTGCAAAACTACAACTCCCAGCATGCCCGGACAGCCAAAGGCTGTCCAGGCATGCTGGGAGTTGTAGTTTTGCAACATCTGGAGGTCCACATGTTTAAGACCACTGATGAAGGGTTGGACAGGCGGAAAGTTCACTCGAGTATAGCCGAAGGGGGCAGGCGTTTTCAGCACGAAAAACCATGCTGAAAAACTCGGTTGAGTATATACGGTATATATATATATATATATATATATATATATATATATATATATATAGATAGATAGATAGATAGATAGATAGATAGATAGATAGATAGATAGATAGATAGATAGATAGATAGATAGAGAGAGAGACATAGCCGAGCCTGATAAAAAAAATAATTATTTAAAAGTATATGACATACCTGGCTACATGATGGTTCCTGTGAGGGTTCATCAAACTCCTCAGACAATGGGGACATCCTCAATGTAGGCTGTAAGCAATTATGCACAAATTAGTATGGATGCTAAAATAGTTAAAAATTTTAATTTAAACTTTTTTAAACACTTACAGACAATTGTGGACTATGCAGCTGTTGGGGGCTTGGAGTCTACAAAGAAAAAAAAAAGAATGCTATGCAAATACAACCTTAAAAGAAATAAAAAAAAAAAAAACACATACAAAATACATACCCTATTTGGACTGCCAGTAGAAATGCTGTGTGGTGATGACATTGTGATCTACCTATTTTTGAAAAAAAAAAAAAAAAAAAAAATATATATATATATATATATATATATATATATATATATATATATATATATATATATACACACACCAAACATCCAAAAAGATCCTGTCCAGTTTGTCCATTTGACAATAGCAACCTATATGCTTGTTTTCAACAAGGAATGTTCAAATTTGCTAAATCATTGTGCACGGTTGCTATAGGCAACTGTGCAACTTTTAATCAATAAACAGGTTATGCAAAAAGTACCTGCAAACTGTTTAGATAATGACCTATCATTATGACTGCCGGTCAGATTATCAATCATTTACACACCATCATCATCTAAAGAAGTATTTCATAGCTTTATTTTATTAATATGAAAAAAAAAAAAAACAATGCACCAATCAATTGCATACTTAAAAAAAGGGTGCCCTTACAAATTGCACTGATTCTTAGTGTATTTCCATGCTAAAGTTAAAAAACATTTGCAAAAAATTACATGCAATATATGCATTTTATATTTTGGACCCTTACACAGTCTGCAAAATAAATATACATGTATGAATTGATTAAATGAAAAAAGGATGAGATGCAAAATTAAACATAGCAAGCGATCATGTAAAGGGTTAAATTATGGTACAACTAAGGGTTAAAAACAAGGAGCAAGTGATGTAGAGCAAGGCATTTACTTTAAAATGGCTGCAAAGGGTGCTGCAAGATGTCTTCTCTGCAAACTCTGAGAGGAAATGACTTGTCTTGCCCTTGAGGAAGAAGGGAGGGGCGTTTCACAGCTCTTTCCAGAAGGTGGGTGGTTATTTACGCTCGTACTGCGCATGTGCAAGGTTAACAACCGTATAGAAAAAAACGGACAGAACCGCAACGACATACAGTTCTCATAGAGTCCTATGTTAAAATAACCGTATACGGTTGAAATACGGTTTTTGAACCGGACCAAAAACCGTGGTAGACCACAGTTTTTTTGCAGGAAAAAAAAAGTTAAAAACCGTATGGTTTGAAAACCGGATACAACCGTATGATTTATGGCAAATACGGTTTTTAATGTAAAGTCTATGGCCACGGTTTTCTGTACGGTTGCATACGTTTTTAAAAAAAAAAAAGTATCCAAAAACTGTATAGAAAATTGTGGTGTGAACCCACCCTTAGCTGACCAGACAAGCCCTTCAAAATCAACATCTTCACCTAGCTGCCTTTTTATTGCCTCGATAACCTCAGGCTATCGCATTTCAGCTGCAGAAAACATACAGAAGAATGTAAGAGTTCCCAACTGTCTGATCATGGCAAAAAAGATCTCTTGTAGTTTTCTCCCAGTAGGCGGGGGTTCCCCTCATGGGCTGCATAAATCTCCTGAGGTAATATTTCTTCCATCCCTCGTAAAAAGGTTTTCCTTTCCTTAGCTGTATTGTCATGCACGATGTTGCAAAATGAATTTCTGTCACAAACTGCAAAGAACTAATAGTTTGTGTCTCTGGCGAAATGATCATCAACACCAAAAAGCCTTATTTTGAAATATTTATTGGGTGTTAATTTCAGAGGTCTCTCTTCATCCAGTGTGCTCTGACAAGTCAAAAACTGTACAGGGAAAGCGATGGCCTCCAGTTTAGGTGTTTTGAAAAAGCTGGACAGGATTATTTCTTTCAGCAGGCGCAACGGAATGGAGGGGAAAGGACTGTTTCAAGGCCCCCCTTTTCCTTATGGGATTCCTGGCAGGGGCAGTTTCAAGGCCTTTTTTGTATAATTGAGCGGGAACAGCAGGGATTGGTGGCAGGCAGCTGTTGCTAGGGGTTAAAGCTAAAGCCAGGATAGGTCAGTAAGGCCCTTAGGCGGGAAAGGCAGGGATTGGTCTAGTTAGCCAGGTTACTGGGGAGAATTTAGGAATTTAAGGGTACCTGATAGGTCCGATAGGGTCAGCTGATGGTTAGGAACATTCTGGAATGTTGGAAAAGGCCTATTTAAGGAGCTGGCTGAAGGGGTCCGGGGCCAGCCGTTCCTGAGGAGGACCATTCAGCAGAGCTTCCCACCCACCCACCCTTGTTGTGGCAGAAAACTATATGGATAAATCTCGTTGCATGAGCAAAGGGGATAGTTGGGTTGTTTTAAAGTCATTTTATTGCAGCTCGAGTCGTAGTGGCTGAGTTGTGTATTTTAGTTGGTACAATTGGTTGAGTAAGGTATTTATGTGATTCAAGTTAATGGTTATAAGAAATTAATCCAATAGTATGCCGCGGCCATTATTTATCCAAAAAAAAAAAAATTATAGTAATATATATGAGTAATATTTATTTTAATAAAATATGTATGTTAAATAAAAAAAAAAAAAGGGAGATACAATGGTGTAGTGTCAAGTTATTTGGTGTGTCCAGGCATCCTGCCTATAATCCCATAGATTCCTTCACTGAAACATAAAATGTCCTCTGCCACGTCACAAGGCTGAAGGCATGATTCCAGAGCAAAACCACCATTGGGCATTTCACCTTCCTGGTCTTCGTCATCTCTCTGCTCATTTGGTTGTTCACCATCCCATGACACCATGTCTATATCCTGTTCATTTTCAGGCTTATTTTCTGCCTCACACAGAGCATTACTCTCACACATGTCCATTAAATCTGTTTCATCATAATCATCTTCCTTCATTGTAGCATCCACATCATCATCATCCTTATCAGGAAGTGTTGGATCAGCTCAGGTGGAATGTCAGTCAGCTAGCATTAAGTTGTTGGCTACAGCAAGAGCTGGCATAGCTCCATCTTTAAGATGATTGTGACAGGTTTAAAAAATCCACTCACTTCTTCTCTCATCAGGCACCTTGCAGTGTTCACAGCCTTCATCGCAAACATGCACGTACTTCCCTGTCAAGCATGCTGCAACTATATGTGGATTTTTGACATAATTTGATCTTGATTTGGAAACAAGGCTTTATGGCAGACAGTGCAGACATAGGTGAGACCTTCCGGTATTTGTGATTTGAAAGGAGATATGGAATCTTTGATTAAAGAGTTGTCATTTTCTCTGTCACTCTCACATGTTTGTCGATTTATTAATCTATATTTATTTTTTATTTTATTTGCACATCTAATTTTAAACATACTTTTAAACAGAATGCTGTTCTTCAATTGTTCTTGCATTCTTTGTCTCATTAGTTGCCTGTGTCTATCTCTGAAAGCTTTGTCATTTGCATAACGCTGAGTTATATAAGATCCCCAAAAAAATCGCTGCCTCACTCTGAAGTCCATGTCGTTTCTGTAAAACTTTGTCATGGGACAGCAAGCAGGAACATTTGACCATATACATAAATAACTTTTAATTAAATTAAAATAAATAATTTGAATAGATAAATAAATAAATAAGTAACAAACAATCCTCTGGGGTTTTTAAGGCCGCGGCTGCTTTATTATTGGTTTTAACATCAAATTGTATTCAAACCATAACATTTATTCCAAAAATCAACTTCTTAAACAACCTAGTCACACGGCTCAGGCTGTATTTATCATAAAGTTAAAAAATTCCAAAAGACAGGGGGGAATTCATGCCCACCTGTCACCAGCACCCACAACCGCGGCCATTTCAACACAGGAACTCAAACCCGTGTTGAAAATGTCCAATCCAATATTGGACAGGTGAATTCCATCAGCCCTAAACAGACCAGGAATCAACCCCTCCGATTCCGTGTGCCTGTAACAAATAACACCCAGAGGAGACAGTAATTTAGACAAGGCCCTATTTATGCGCCGTCGAATTTTTTCCAAATGGCGCAAAGGGGGGAAGGAAAGCCATCTCCACCTTTGCACAATCTCTGAAAAAACAAAAACAGTATTCGGGAAAGACAATTGGAGCCTATGGGTGTCATCCCTGACTTTAAAGATGATGTCCAATGTCCTCAGCTTTCCAATATCATTCCCCCCCAGATGTAAGATAAGAACATCTGGAGGAGAATGATGGCGAAGAATCTGACTAATTTCCCAAAATAAACTTGACCAAATCATGCCTCTCCTACCGAACCAGATAACTTTGAAAAGCGCCGGATCCAAACCCAGATTGCTAGTGTAGCTGCGGTCAACTGCACTCTGATGAGCCCAAAAAATAAAGGAATGCCCGACGATCCAGATCGTTCGGACGTTACCTGAAATGAATCAAAAGAACAAGTTAGGACGGACGTATGACAAGTATCGATCAGATTTCCACCTGCCCACCCGTTTGATTATGCTTTCATCCAAACCCAACCTGGCAGCTTCCGTTGCTGCCCCTATTCTGAAAGAGTGCAAAGACAACACCCTTGTATTTAAATTGAGCACCTTCAAACATTTTCGGAACACGCTATTGAACTGAAATTTGGTGAGATGCTGTCCGGACTCGTGAATGAAGAATTTCTGAGAAAAAACAGGTCTTACCTTAATATAGTTCCTGAGTAATTTTACTGGACATGCCAACGATCTTTTGCAAGCCGCTAAATTGATCCAAATGCCTTTTCCCATCTGGTCTGTTTTAGAACGACGCAAAAATACCCGAACCGCCTCGTCAGAAAGAAAGACATCAGATACTTGAATAATGTCTAAATCCGATACCCGAAGTGCTGCATAAAACATTAATGAAAATACAGCCTGAAACAGTACGGCTTCAAAATTAGAAAAACAAACCTGGCCTGTAACCGCGCATAAATCTGTCAAAAGCGCCGGCGTCACTGGCAACCGTCGATCCCGAGTAAAATGCTCCTTTTTGTAACCTTTTAAGGCTTGGCGCACGGAAAAATAACTTAGGCAGGATGGTAAACCCTTGAATTTGCAAAAGAAAGACACTCCTGCTAAAGTCTTTGAAACATAAGACCAAGAATATTTCTTTACAAATAACGATTGCATAAACAACAAAACGAAATGTTCCGAGAACATGCCAGCCGGCTGTCGTATAGAGTTCAAGAAGGCTAACCACATCAACCAGGCCGATCGGTATCCAACCCAGGTTGAGTGTGCCACAGAATTCACAATATACTCAGAGATAGGTCTCAGATTAACATCCATAGCTGAGGAGGACAGTGCAGACCTATCGAATCCGCCTCTGGAAAAAGCCGAAAAAAAACGATCCATCTGTTGGCGAGACAAGGCATCCGCCAAATCATTATCTTTCCCCGCCACGTGCACCGCTTTTAACCATATATTCAAGCTTAAACACTTGGAAATAACGTGGCGGAGCAAGGTAATGACCGGCGGAGATTTTGATGATAGGCAGTTGATTGCAAACAATACTCCTTTATTATC
Source organism: Rana temporaria (assembly GCF_905171775.1). NCBI lineage: Eukaryota > Metazoa > Chordata > Amphibia > Anura > Ranidae > Rana > Rana temporaria. The sequence continues at coordinate 155,218,263 of NC_053493.1, read as the reverse complement.
AGTTCTGATAATGATCCTTTTGTTCTTAAAAAATGTTCCCCAGAGTTCTAGAGCCACAACTATGGGAAACAATTCCAAGAAAACTATATTTTTTAATACACCTTTCTGTTTCCAGCTGCAATGCCATCGTTCAGCGCACCAATCCATAGCGCGCCAAAACCACAAGAACCGGCCGCATCAGTAAACAGAAAAAGCTCCTTGTTGGAAATAAATTCGGTTTGCCATACCATCTTTCCATTAAAGTGGTGCAGAAATTGCAACCATACCATGATGTCTTCCTTCATCCCAGATGTGACCCGTAAATGCGAAGAGGGGGATTTTAAACCCGAAATGGCCAGGTATAGTTTCCTAGAAAATACCCTACCCATCGGAATTATTCTTGTCGTGAAAGCTAATGATCCTAACAGAGACTGCATGTCTTTCAGACACACCTTTGTTTTCCTGAGAACTGCTAACAGCAAACCTCTTAACTTTTCTAATTTTTCTTCCGGCAATCTAAATTCCATGAGCTCTGAATCTATTGTGATGCCTAAAAACTCCAGACAAGTGGATGGCAAAGCCGTCTTTTCTAATGCTAACGGGACCCCGAAACCATTACAAATTTCGAAAAATGCATGTAAAGACCTATAACAATCATCCGAATCCGCTTTTCCTAAGAATAGAAAGTCATCTAAATAGTGAATTATAAATTTGGAACCCGACTCTGAACGTACTACCCATTCCAAAAAAGTGGAAAATGATTCGAAATAAAAACATGATAAAGAGCACCCCATGGGGAGACATTTATCAAAATAAAATTTGTCCTGGAAACAAAAACCTAACGAATTAAAACAGGATGGGTGAATAGGTAGCAGGCGGAAAGCAGATTTAATATCTGCTTTAGCCAAAAGAGTCCTGTGACCTAACTGTCTAAGCAGTATCAAAGCATCCTCAAAAGATGAATACCTGACAGACGCGAGGTCTTCGCTTATTTGGTCATTCAATGAATCATCCTTCGGGAATGATAGATGGTGTATCAACCAAAAATAATTTTTTTCTTTCTTGGGTATGATTCCCAAAGGAGATATCCTGAAATCAGGGAAAGGAGGGAACTGAAATGGACCCTCCATCCTGCCTTCCAAGGATCTCCCTTGAAATTTTTTCAAAAACAATAGAAGGAAATAGTTCTGCGGATTTTAGATTCCTAACGACCTTACAACCTGAACCTAAAAAAGACGGCAGTAAAAAACCTTCCTGGAAACCGTCAATTAGTAGCCGAGCCATCCCCTTGTCTGGGTAAATTCGTAGCCATGGGGACATACTTTGCCAATTCACCGGCGTGATTGCCTTTCTGAACACTAGGCCCTGTTGATTGGTTGGCTGCGGCCATCTTCTTGAAACATTTGGATACCGAGTGTGTTCCTGAACAAAAGTTCAAAAAAAGGGGGGAAGGGGAATAACATATAGGCACTCACATTAGCCCACATCCGAAATAGTAGTTCAAAGAAGGAGATTGTACTACACTAGGTAGTGACATGGCGGACTTTCAAAGGCAATCACAGGGACATTTTGGGTTATAAAAAATAGATTTAATTTACAAAAATACAAATATACCAATAAATTTCAATAAAATGTTGAGAAAAATACATAGATACATATTCTTAAGCAATATATTCGTCTCGCCGACGCGTTTCACCTTACGGCTTCTTCAGGACGAGTTTTGAGATTTTATGACAAGAAGGTATTGCTATTTGCATACGTCTGAAAAGAAACATACATTTGTAACATACAGACAACATAGAAACATAATCCGATAAAAACATTGAGAGCCAACATACAACAAAAGACTCAAAGAAATACCAATTGGGTTGGTGGCCATCCACATCCATCAAGGATCATTGGAATCACAGGTAAAGAGGTACCAAGTGATGAGTTGGTAAGCTGTTGGAACAAAGATAAATAACCAAAAACAGAAAGAAATATATATATGCAGATACTATATGCATATATAAATGCATACTGATGTATTGACTTGAGCAGATAGAGATGGGGCAATGAAAAACCTACCCCAATGGGAGGAGAAAAGAAAAACTCCTAATGATGTAAGGGGGCCACAGCGATAGTAAATTGCTGGTTCTAGAATAAAAGGATACATAGGTAAAGCCGTGTGTAGCCTGGCAGAAATGAAAATATAAATAAATAAAGGCAAAATGAATACTAGATATCAAAATTGCAGAGGCAGCCCATTTACCTGAAAGTAAGAACAGAAGAGCAAAACCGGGACCAGCAAGGCAAAGGGCAGGTGGGGGGAGCCTGGAGGAAAAGCAGGTTCCGACACAAGGCAGCCACACTGCACTGTCCAGCAAAGGACAGACCGGAGGGTTAGAAGCCTGTATAAAATATAGCCAGGGTCACCATTACAGCGAGACATATGGAAAAAATAGATAGAACGAGCATAAAGCAATCCTATGTAAGAACCTAAGTGAGGAGAGATAGTTACCTTGCAGCCTTAGAGGTGTAGTGTGTCCCGGGGGGGTAGCAGCCTGTGCTCCGCGCCGAGTAGGACAGCTGGGACTGGCTTTATAAAGGCCAGCACTCGTGGATGGCACGTCTCACGTCGAGGAGACGCGATGACGTCATAATAGTCGCGCCGGAATCAACGGCGCATAAACAGAGAGAGAGGAGAGTCTGCTGGGACATGCCAAGTTAGCTCCGCCCAGTGAGCACCGCAGTGTGGCCAATGGTAGCACGGGCGGCCTCAGAGGGCGGTGCCAGAGGGGCCACAGGTGCCCACACCATCCCGTCATTCACAATGGAATAGGCGTGGCCGTGGGCGGGGCGGCATCGATCGCAATATCGAACCCCGCCATCCCCCACACTTAAGCACAGGCAGAACAAGGCTAAGAGCAGTGTCAGCAGGCCAGCCCCAAAAGAGAGACAATCGAGAACAGACAAGTTTAAAAGGCTAATACTATTTCTATGGCCTAGTAATGGCATATAAGGGAATATTTAGCAACAAAAAAGCACAGAGCAGGAGGTCCCCATTTCTAATAGCTCAGTTACATATTGATAGCATCTGATACATATCTATTAATCTGCAATATTTTAAATATGTCATATCTTTATAAGCACAGCTAGAGTCCAAAGTGGGTGCAGTAATTACAACTTGCCACAAGATGGCAGATGGAAAGCAGGACAGAGAATCGTCCTGAGACAACCAACAATGGCAAAAATTGAGGCCCCAGCTGCATGTTGACAGTCAATAGGATTAAAAACAGAATTTTTTTTACAAGTATTACAACAACTAGATATTTCCATATTATATCCATTCCCTGATTAAAGATATTAGGATCAGATTATTGTATCTCACATCCATAGTTATATATACATACAATGGTTTTGAAAAAAAGAAATCAAATAAAGAAAAAGAAGAAAACAATAGTATTGAATGACTTTTCCTAAGTCATCCTATTTCCCCGATATATTGACATCCATATATTCTGAGGAGTCAGTCAAGAACATAGGACATTATTCCTTGTTATCCTACACGGATAAGCATGTTTCTTAAGTAGAACAGAGGCAGCAAAATCAAAGAATGGGCTAGTCACAAAGGTATTCGTGGGAAGGATAAGGCAAGGAGCTCAGAAATTAGCCACTTGCAAACAATTTATGTTTGCATAGTGGTTAGTGATGATACAGAGTTTTTTAGATAGTCAAAAAAGATTTAAAACTTAGGGCATCATTAAGGCCTGGGAATTGATTAGCGTGTAACTTGTGAATCCAGCGTGTTTCACATTGCAAAACCCGTTGATCAAAATTGCCCCCTCGCGGGTCCTCATATACACTCTCCAAAGCAGTAAACTTAAAAAAGTCTGATTCATATTTGTGTCTAAATGCTATGTGGTGGCTCATGGTGGTATTCAATAGGCCGTTGGTTGCATAGTAGGTATGATCTTTGATCCGTTTCCAGAAGGGTCTTATCGTTTTACCGACATAAAAGCCACCACATTTACATTGAATTAGATAGACCACTCCTTTTGTTTGACAGGTAATGTGTTGCCTGATTGTGTGTTTTTGTCCATTAGGGAGTCGTACGTCGGTACCCACTATCAAAAACCTGCAAAAATTGCATTCCCCACATCTGTAAAGACCGGGCACCTCACGCTTTTTGTCGCTTGATCTAGTATAATTGCTCGTGACCAAATGGTCGCGGATCGATCTAGCCCGTCTGAAAGTAATTTCGGGGCTTGGCCCAATGTGTTTTGCCAACACTTGGTCAGATGTTAATAAATGCCAGTGTTTCTGTATTACTTTACGTATTTCTACATGTTGGTTAGAGTATGTTGTGATTACTCTGGTAGTGTTTTGGTTGGTTGGTTTGTTTCTGCGTGATAAGAGGTCACTTCTTGATTTACCGTTAGCTTTAGCAAACGCTTTTTTTAAACATTTTTTGCTATATCCCCTTAATCTCAGTCTTGTATATAAAAGATCTGCCTCAGATTTGAATTTTTGGTCGTCTGAGCAATTTCGCCTGAGTCGTAAGTACTGTCCGAACGGTATGCTCTGGACTAAGGACTTGGAATGAGCACTGCTGGCATGGAGGATGGTGTTTCCGGCCGTAGGCTTCCGATATAAAGATGTGCTTAAATTACCATCTTCTGAGATGTAAATAGTTACGTCTAGGAAGGCCAGTTCGATCATGCTTGAATTCATCGTGAACTTCAAGTTATAATCATTTTGGCCAAGTTTGGTCATGAATGTGTTAAGGTCTTCTAATGACCCCGTCCAGAGGAGCAGGATGTCGTCAATATAACGATACCAACTCAAAACAAACGGTAGCAAATCAGAAAATCTATCGCTGGAAAAAAGTTCTCGTTCCCACCCCCCCAGGTACAGGTTCGCATAGGACGGTGCACAGCACGTGCCCATAGCGACCCCCTGTACCTGGAGGAAGTGGGACCCATCGAACGAAAAGATATTTTTAGTTAAGATATGAGCCAAGAGTTTGACAATAAAATCATTGAGTTTACAAGATTTGGGGCCTCTTTCAGTCAGAAATTTCCTAATTGTTTCCAAGCCTTTTGTGTGTGGAATAGAGGAATACAAAGCCTCCACATCAATTGAGACGAGGAGACATCCAGGGGGTACAGTGAGGCCGTCTAGTGCCCGTAATAGGTCGGGGGTGTCCTGAATAAATGAGGGCATAGTGTTGACATGTGGTCTGAGGTATTCGTCTACAAATTTGCTTGCACGTTCAGTTTTGGAGCCTATGCCGGAGACAATAGGGCGGCCCGGTGGATTATGCAAGTTTTTGTGGGTTTTCGGAAGTGAATAAAAGGTCGGGATTCTGGGGTGGGGGACCTGGATGCCTTCGAACATAGATTTGGTGATCAAGCCCTCGGAGAGGGCGGCCTGGATAGTATCGTTATATTGCTGGTTGAATCTGTCACTGAGATCGACCGGTACCGGTCTGTACCAGTCCCTATTTTTAAGTATATCCCAGCACATGTTGCGGTATTTCAATTCATTCATCACCACAACATTGCCGCCCTTGTCCGAGGGCTTGATCACCAAGTGGGAGCTATGGCTGAGATTAGTAAGGGCCTGGATTTGGGCCGGGGTAAGGTTTTTATCTGAGTATGAAAAAGAAGGTAAAGATTCAATGTCCTTGATTGCCTGCATCAGAAAGGCCCAGACATTAGGATTCGTCTGGAGTGGAGGAAATTTAAGCGATTTTTTCCTGACTGCCTTCTCGAGTGCATCTAAATCATTTTGATAGCGATTGAGTTGTACTCGCTGTCCTATCGCTTCCTCGGATTCAAACGAATCCTCCAGTACTGAGTTACCCTCATTTTCTTCTAATAGGAGGACCAAGGTTTTTAAGGCACGGAAATCCGCGACCGTAAATTCCTTCCATATGTCCTGTTGTATAAAGTCGGTTTGTCGTTTACATCTCTCACTGTCGTACATAAAATTAAACGTAAGTTTGCGCGCGAATAGGTAGAGATCTTTGGTTAGTTCAAATTTATTGAATGTGGTGTCAGGGCAAAAACTAAGACCAAGACTAAGGAGGTCAATTTCTGATGAACTTAAAATTTGAGATGACAAATTAATCACCTCCAAGCGAGGACTATTGCATGTGATACTGATTGGGTCAGGTGTATTCATGGACATAGGTGTCCTTTCTGTTTTTGGTTATTTATCTTTGTTCCAACAGCTTACCAACTCATCACTTGGTACCTCTTTACCTGTGATTCCAATGATCCTTGATGGATGTGGATGGCCACCAACCCAATTGGTATTTCTTTGAGTCTTTTGTTATATGTTGGCTCTCAATGTTTTTATCGGATTATGTTTCTATGTTGTCTGTATGTTACAAATGTATATTTCTTTTCAGACGTATGCAAATAGCAATACCTTCTTGTCATAAAATCTCAAAACTTGTCCTGAAGAAGCCGTAAGGCGAAACGCGTCGGCGAGACGAATATATTGCTTAAGAATATGTATCTATGTATTTTTCTCAACATTTTATTGAAATTTATTGGTATATTTGTATTTTTGTAAATTAAATCAATTTTTTATAACCCAAAATGTCCCTGTGATTGCCTTTGAAAGTGCGCCATGTCACTACCTAGTGTAGTACAATCTCCTTCTTTGAATTCCTGAACAAAAGGCACACTCATGCCGGTATCTGCAAGAGTTTGGCCATTTACATTGTCCATCGTTAAAGTTAAAGCAAATACCCTTTTTGTAAACTGCTGATGTGGAGGGCTGTGCCGTGACCTGTTTGCCATAATTAGACTTTTGGGGGAGAAAAAGATTCAACCATAATCCGACATCTTTAACTCCCCATTTTAAGGACGGATGCACAGATAGTTTTTGGCGAAATGCCTCGTCGTAAGAAAACCATGCTGTACCGCCAACATTTTTATATGCCTCAAGAATTATGTCTAGGTGCTGAAACAGGCCCGTACTTTTTTCCGGAAATTTCTCGCAGAGAACTCCTGAAAATATGAAAAATGATTGCAACCAATTGTTAAAGGATTTGGTAACTGGTCTGCGTCTGTCGTCATCTTCCTTCTTATCCTTAAACATGAACTCTTTGGCTGAAGGAAGCAAAGAAAGCATGTCGACAAACTCACCATTCCAAATACTTTCTTTGATTGCTAAAGCCAAATGATATCCCAAAGGAGAGACCTCACATTGTATTGGGACTTTCAGACAAGTCTCGGGTAAGTTCTGAATGCGAGCAGAGTGAAAAGAGGACATAGGAGTAGAATCAGAATTTTTTTCTGTGTCATTAGCAATTTGACCACAAGATGGCGCCCATATCTCCAGAGCAGCATCTTGTGGTGGCAAAACGTGTTTGTTCTTTAAATTTTGAACGTCCTTAACTAAATTAAACAAAAGCTCAGACATGTTAGACAACAATGTCATGTTGACTGACTCACCTGATTCTTGTGCTGGTCTCAAAGGACAGGCCTGTGCTGACACAGCCTCCGCACTCCGCTGTACTTCTGCGTTGAATGCAGCGCCGTCGTCGATCACCCCCAAGCTGATGGAATCTTCCTCTTGCCTGGCCAGCCGACGCCAATCATCCGCCAAGGACAGCTGTAGAAAGACAGGATTCTCCACCGCTCCAACTCCGCTCACATGGGTACCTCCAGCTGGATAACCAGCCGAGTCATACATTACCCTTGCTCCGCCTTTCACGCCTGCTCCGCCTCTTGTCGCCGTTCCGGATCCTCTTCCGCGACCTTTCGGCTTCTTCCCGGTAGCCTTGGATGCCGACGTACGTGGCGGGGACGGGGAGAGCCGTAGCAGCGGCATGCGCCGCCTCTTCCCCGACGTGTTCCGATCACCGGACCTGCTGCCGACGCTCCTCCCCCGATCCGAGTCGTCTTCCAGCGGAGTGACGCCATCTTCTTCCGGGCGAAGTGTAGGCTCATAGCTGTAGGTGCCGCTGACCGCCGAGATGCTCTCCGCCGACGACCGGGCTGCTTCAATTGCCAACGCTGCCGCTCCCACCGGAGCTTCTTGACTTGATGTCCGGGGTAAGTTCAGGCATTCCCTGACCCAGTCTTCTCCGCCATTTTTCACCCGCTCTCTCAATCAGCTGACGGAGAAGGGACATCTTCTGGCCTCAGAGGAACCTGTTTGCTCAATGAGGAATACCTCTAGAACACCACAGGTCCTATCCTCTGAGGCGAATTGGTTCCGTACCCACAAAGCCAGTCTTATATAGCCCCAAAAACAGCTGGCTGGAACCAGATAAGACCAGCTGAGCAGTCAAATTTCTAAAAAGACCGGGAAACAACGCGTGCCATTACTTTCCCGCCCGCGTGATTCCTGCCTAGTTCCCCCAGAGATAGGGGAACTTGAAACTGCCACTGTGGCTAACATTAACTAATTTTTTAGTCCTGCTGCCGACCCATGAGAAAAGGGGGGAATTGAAACCGTTTTCCCCCCTTTTCTTACATTCTTTGTCTTTTTTTTTCATTCTAAACTCAGGCTTTTCTCTGTATAACCTGTTCGTTATTTCTCTTTGTTTCATTCAAAACTCAAGATTTTCTCTGTATGAGCTGTTCATTCTTTGTTTCATTCAACTCCAAAAACTTGAACTTTTTTTTTTTTTTAAATGATAACAATTATCCAAAAAAATGCAACTTGGGTTGAATCATAACAATCTCTCAACTGGTGGATAATTAATTTAGAAAAAAATATTCACAGGAATGGATGGATCTACTTCAATTCAACCTGTTCTAAGAGTAGAATAGATGCCAAATAAAAAAATAAAAAAAAATAAAAAAAGGTGCAGGTCATGATATCTATCCAAAAATGAAAGGAATATGTTTAATATGAAAGTTATCACTCAGTCAAAAGCAGAGACAGAGAGCCTGGAAAGCCGGGATCAGTCTCATGGTTTTATTTCATGGACTCTTTTTAGGTTTACAATCTTCCTTTTTTTGTGTGTCAGACAGATACATCTCAAATAGTCCAAAATCAACTGCCTGACAATTTTACTTGGGAGGTTTTCCCAATCCCAATCTACATAAAAGAAAGGTGATGATGTAAAGGCCAAAAATAGACCATTCAATAATACCTTGAGGCTGATCCCAGCTTTTCAAAATCTCTGTCTAGAACTTTCTCACTAAGTGATAACTTTCATATTTTGTTAATAAACAAACATATTCCTTTAATTTTGGATAGATATCATGACCTGTCCTGCACCTATATTTGGTTTTGGTTTTGTTGAATTTTATATTTGGCATATAATCTTGGAAGAAATTGAATTAAAAATTATGGCACATAGAATAGAGGTAAACGTTCAAGATGAAGTAACACAGTGAACGATCAAAGTTTAGGGCAGGGTATCCCAGTTTTGGTAGGTTCACTTTTAGAAATGCCATCTGCTCCATCAGCTGTGGAGTGAGAATATTTCCAGTAATGGAAAATACAGGCTCACTTTGGACTAAGGTTGGGGGGCAGGATATAAGCTTTTAGAGAGAGCAGGCCAAATCCCCCTCTTTTCATGCCAATATTGTAAAGGCTCAGTAGTAGCAGGCAAATGTGTCTCGGAAAGATAAGCCTTTACTGTATCTGAGACACTACTTTGTTTCCTGAGGGGCAGTCTCGTGGGTCCAATCAAACAATCTAATGTCTGTGCCCAAATCTCGTCTGCTCTGGTTGTGTTCGCAGCAGTGGTACTGATAGGTGTTGACACAGTATCATCGGCAGGCTCCTCCAGTTCTTCTTCCATCTCTAGCATAATTGTCTTTGCCTGTCACACACCCTCTCAATTAATGTATCCCTCCAGGTGGTTAGTACATTGCTGTGCAGGGGCATTTTGCCCTTTATTCGAGGATCACACATTGAGGCAAATATTAGCTCAGGGCAAGCTTCTATGAGGTTGTTAATTCTTCAAGTTAGTTGACCCTTAAGCCTCCTTAGAAGTGCAGCAATGTCGGCAAGTAATTTGCCACCAGGTTACAGCTCTCAATGGCTGAGAAAGTCATCCAGCGTAATGTTAAGGTGTGTGAATAGGGGGATAACTTGAGACAAAATAACATTCTCTCGGCTCAAGCTTTCTGTGGCAGTGCGGAAGGGACTAAGCACTGCCACCAAATGACTAATGATTGTCCACTCCTCCCTGCTTAATGGTCGAGCTATGCCTATAAAATGCTCATGGAACATGGCATGAATTGCCTTTTGCTGCTCAAGTATTCTCTCAAGCATTTCTAATGTAGAATTCCACTGAGTGCTTATGTCCTGCTTCAAGCGGTGCTGACTAAGGCCAGCCTTACTTTGCTCAGTTCGGAATATGTGGCTATCTTTGACACTTCTGTGAAAATGGCCTGCTATCTTACAACAGGATTCCAAAACTGCTGACAACTTTTGACTACTGTCATCGTTCAGAGCAGCCTTAACCACAAGATATAGGACATGTGCCGAGCAGCGAATTCCTACAAATCGCCCCTCACGCAGAGCCTTAATCATATTTGCTGCTCCATCTGTTACCACAAACTCTAACTTTGGCTGCATGCCTGCTTGGTCTCCAAGCCACTCTGCCACCATTTTTTGGAGTGCATGCAAAATATTATGAGCACTGTGTTGCTCATCTATAACCTCTGTATGCAAGAGAAAGGATTGATGCCCCTGCTTAACAATTACTGCCTCAGCTCCTGTGCTTCTTGTCCCTGGTTTTGGTTTCATAGGTTCTGAGACAGTGGGCTGCTACCAGTGTGTGGTCAATGACAACAAGGAATGCTGGCCACTGAGAGCACTCCACAAGTCGGAAGTAAAATGCACAGACTGGCCAGCAGCTCTGCCCAACTCCTATTTCAATGCCTGCACACATGATTTGTATAAAGAGGGTATTATATTACGGCTGAATGTAGTACGGGAGGGTACAATATACTGAGGTGCGACTGCCTGCATTAGCTGCTTAAATGGCTCCCCTTCCACCAAATTATAAGGTGCTCCACTGACAGCTATCAATTGCCCAATGAGGCGGGTAAATTTGTGTGACTGCTGCCTAGATATCCACATAGAATGAAAGCCGCTAAATTGCTGAAGGGTAGGCTGATGACTGGGATGCCTAACAGTTGCACAGGAGGTGCCTTGATCCCCTTGCCATGCCTATCGGTGTAAATGGTAGAACTGATTCTGGTGTTTCCACTCTTTTTAGTAGGTGGAGCTGCCACCCCACTTTCCTCTCTGAACAGCAGGGGCTTATGGAATGCTATTCATAACAAATTACTTACATCTTTTAACTTATAATTAAATAAATAATTAATTAAATAAATAATATACTGTTGTGTGGATTTTAATGGCCGCTGCCTTTATTATAGGTTATTCAAAATATAAATTTTAACCGTCAACATATCATAAAATGTATTAAATTAATTGTCTTCAATAACTTACAAGACAAATATACATATGGTCTAGCTATTAAAGCTCAAACCATAATAATCAATAACACAAAAGTCCCTTTTCAGAGAAAAGGACAAACCTCATAACTGAGCCGCGACAGGGAGGGAGGGAGGGACGCTGCTTCTCTAGAAATTTCAAACGAATTGCACTAACTGACGCATTTTCTTTTCTTTTATAGGTCTGGATCTCTGCTGATTGGACCATTTGGATCCCAATAACTGACCAATAATAGTAAGTTATTTTCAAAACCTTTTATGCAAATTAGCTAGCTATTTCTATGACAGCATTCCATGTGTGATGATTGGGGACATTTTATGCCCCTCCCCTCACATTTATGATGAGAGAGAAAATGATGACTCATCCCAGAATTAGTGAGATGCCCTACAATTCTTCCAAGGCTTACTTCCCTGCCACATACTTCGCATGTGGCTATTTGGCCATCCCCAACATAAACAAAATGGTCCCATACTTTTGACCGCCGGTTGCGGTTACCACTGCCACTGGGTGGGGAAGAATCTTCTACAATTTGTTCAGGATGATGGAGTAGCTTTAGGGCTGATTGAAAAAGATGGTGGTGGCCTAACACTGGTTACCGTGGCACTGGCTTCTGAGGCGATAGAAGAAGATGGTGGCCTAACACTGATTACTGTGGCAATAGTTACATCTAAGACAGAAGAGGTGGGTGATGGTGACTGGATTGTGTGTGTGAATAAAAGAGGACCAATATCTGATGCTGGACTACACACTTGATATTGTTGTAGATATTGATCTTCTTCTAAACCTAATCCTTATTCCTAAATCAAAACCTTCAAAGGTGGGACTTAAAGGTATGTCATTGTCATCATCGTGTTGTTTAGCAGCAGGTTCAGGTTGTAAAATATTACTAAGTTGTTCCGTTTGCCCTTAGTGTTTTCCCATAGTTAAGATGGCGATTTGACACTATTTAAAGCCTTTGCGATGACGTGCGCGTCATCTGGTCCATCCCCGACGACGTCTTACGACGAAACGGACGTAGGAGTGACCAATGCGCAGCTCGTCATCGCCTGTACGGAAGAGAGCCACACACACGGAGAACAGCTGTTAGGATTCGATTGACCGCACACGCTGTGTTTATTCTACTGAATTGTAAGTGCAATACTTTACATTAAAGACCTTTTACTCGCAGTACTTCACCATGGAGCATCTTTGTTCTTCCCTTTTTTTTCCCTAATCATATGAGCGTTCATTTCTCATTCATTGGAGTTTGAAGCTGCCGATTTGATTCTCCCCTCCTTTTCACCTGCTGGATATTAGTCTGCTTGAGAGGACTATAAATTTCTCTGGGCTCAACTGACCGCTGTAACAAACGGTCAGTGGATCTGGTAAGCAGATTGGATTTTTACCACACTGGTGTTTTCTTTTGGTGGAAGATTATCAACTTAGTTTTTTCACTATTGGACACTTTATGGACTGTTATATATATATATTTTTATTATCACTTTCATTTTTATCACTTCATTATATTGAATATTCATTTTTTTTGGTATTCATCTTTTCATTTTGTTCACACATTTTTGAAATTTCACATATTAATTAGCGCTGTACCTTCTTTTTGTATGTATATTTTTTTTGCTTTAGGTATTTTGAGCAATAGGTACTAGCTGCTTTGTCACCTCATCATATTTCAATATATGCTCTTCACTAGATAGCGCAGTGTTTTCCTAGGGTTTTTCCCAAGGTTTTTTCCATTTATTCTTTTTATACCGCAACATTGCTGCTTACTGTCTATAATGGACATCTTTGATTTCCGTAGTCAATACAAATTGAACCCAGAGGGTGTGTTTGATGGAAATAATATTGTCCAGACCGATGAAATAGGAGGAATCTTTTTGAGACTAAAGAATCTACTTGTTTCAGAACTACACACTGGGTGGGATATAGCCTACCTTGAGCAATATGTAACCCAGAAAATGGTTCCACGGAGCTTAAGGTGGGAAGTTAGCCCCTAAAAGGGGGAATCTGATCTTGAAAGTTGGTATTTATATTTTAATGATACAGGTGTCAGATTTCTACAGTTCTTGATTGATAAAAAAAGGAACAAGCTTAGATCTCTCAATGATGAGGTCATCCTGCTTAAAGAGAAACTTGTTCCGTTCAAAGAGCTTGATAGTTATAAACAAAAATCTGACACCTTGAAAATATATTTAGAGAAAGAGGATCAAGAACAGAAATTAAAAAAGAAGAAAAAATATAATCGAGATTTTCTTGATTATTCCAATCATATGGTTTTTAAATGGCAAGTTAAACTAGTGGAGGAAATGGAGGCCTCTTCTGCCCCTATTTTACCTTCTTGGATAGGTACTCCGGTGCTATTATCTTCTGAACAAGATCAACGCCCAACAGTCCATCCTGCTAATAACACGACAGGACAAGTTAACTCTAATCCTCTTCCCCTGATCCCACCGGGTTATACTACGGTGAGACCTAAAAATAATAAAGGGAAGAAAAAGAAACCTGACCCTCAACACGAATATGCACAGTATAGAGGCAGTTCACAATACACACATGCCCGAGGGTTACCTAATGGGAACAGAGGATATCACGTGAAAGAGGTGACAACTACCGGGGCCCTTCTGATCTCGATGATTATCAATATAATGCTAGACAAACTGACCGTCGAAATGATTATGATTCTTTTTATAGGAATCAACCAGAAAACGGTTATCCCAGAGACAATCGAAGAGATTGTTCAGGCGAACGTTTTTCTAGGTTTTATCCCAGGGAAAACAGAATCACTACACATAATAGATTCTCGCCCCTCATGCATCGTCATAGGGATGAGGTGGAAGTTGAACCTATTATCTCGAGACATCCGGTCCAATATATTAATCAATCTACTAGATTTAGACGAGAATTAGATTCACCGTCTATGTTGAATAGAAATGAGCCTGTGCATTTTTTTCCCAGGGCCAATGCCACCCCCAAAAGGGCCCACGACGACAGAGGGGCGCCAGAGGGGGGAGGCGGGTCAGGGCCAAAGAGAAGAAAACAGTGAACATTAGCGGGGTGTTCAATTTGAGCTCTGCCCAGCTAACTGCAGGGGAACAGTCGGTTTTAAGTCATGGCCTTAAATTTGCGCCTCCTCGTGCTTTAAATAGGTTTGAGACTTTTATTGATGCACACAAGTTCATTCGCAAATTAAGCATTAAGAGACATTTTATGCTTAATCCATCTGGTATTGGGAGCCTGGCTACAGCTCAGCCTGTCATTCCCACTACTAGACCCCCATCTAGGCCTTCTATGCCAACCAATAGTATGGTTTCTATTAAACACACACGTTTATCGAATGCGTCTGTGTTTAATCCCCCTGGTTTTGTGGCCCCATCCATCCAGACTTTTAAGGAATTAGTCATGAGGGATATTGTGGACCTCAAAATCCCACGGATAAATAACAACATTGAGTTCCAGACTAACTTAAAACAAATCTGTGCACGCAATGATATTGTTATACGCCCAGCAGATAAGGGTGGTGGTGTGGTGATATTGAATAAGGCTGATTACCTGTCTGAGATGGACAGGTTGTTATCTGACACCGCCACCTATAGCAGGCTTGCTATTAATCCTACGGTTAAGTATAAAAAGGAATTAAAAACTCTTATTAATGAAGGTTTCTCTCTTGGGGTATTGAATAAAAAGGAGACAGCTTTTTTAGTACCTTCAGCACCTAGGATTCCCATTATGTACTACTTGCCCAAGGTGCATAAAAACTCTATTAATCCTCCAGGGCGTCCTATTATCAGTGGATTGGACTCAATAACGGCACGCTTGGGCAAGTACATTGACGAGTTTTTACAACCTCTAGTTGTCACCACACCGTCGTATTTACGTGACACAACACAAGTGATTAACCTACTTAATGACTGTGGTTGGAGGGATGGTTTTATTCTTGCAACTGCGGACGTAAATTCCCTCTACACGATCATTTCACATGATCATGGATTAGAGGCTGTTCGTTTTTATATTCAACAGGATCCTACTCTCTCGATTATTCAAAGAGATTTTATTATTAATTTATTAACTTTTGCAACCACTCATAATTATTTTTGGTTTGGAAAGAATTTTTATTTACAAACAAGGGGCGTGGCAATGGGGGCTAAATTTGCCCCGAGCCTCGCCAATCTTTTCATGGCTTTCTGGGAAAGGGACATAATAGATACAAATCCCCCGAGTGAATTGAGGTTGTGGAAACGATATATCGATGATGTCCTGATAATTTGGGAGGGCGATCTCCCTTCTTTAGAAAATGTCTTTGTTAGGTTGAACACGAATGATAGAGGCATCATTTTAACTTATGAGGCCAGCGATTCCGAGATTCATTTTTTAGATCTGAATATTTTAGTCCAAGATGGTGTGGTTAAAACCACCACCCACTTCAAAACAACGGATCGCAACGCCTATATTCCTCTAAATAGTTGCCATCATCCCCAATGGCTTAAAGCCATTCCCAAGGGTCAACTCCAGAGGATCAGGCGAAACTGTACCTCAACAGACGATTATTTCCAACAGGCACGTATTCTGAAAATTAAATTTTTGGAAAAAGGTTATGATCAGGGCACCATTGATGAGATCATCCAACAAGTGGGTGCACTTGACAGAAATCAGTTACTTGTTGCCAATAGAGTTCCAAAACCAGTCTGGATCCTAAATTTAATTTTGCCATGATTACTGGGTACTCAAATCAGCATTTTTCTGTTAAAAAAATCCTAAAAAAACATTGGAACGTTTTGAAAAATGACCGTGTTTTGGGCCCATTAATCCCGGATCAACCAGTTGTTATTTTTAGAGGAGCACCGCCGTTACGTTTGAGGGTTGCCCCGAATGTAATTGATCCACCCAACACAATACAGTTTTTTCAAGACATGAAGGGTTTTTATCCTTGTAGAAAGTGCAATATTTGTAAAATCAATTCTTTCCGTGGACGTAAACTTTTATCATTTCAGTCCACCCAGACAAATAGGACATATAACATAGACTCATTCATTACATGTACCAGCGACCATGTAGTCTATCTTATACAGTGTCCCTGTTCTAAACAATATATAGGACGTACAAAACGAGCGTTACATGTTAGATTAGAAGAACATGTTGGTAATGTAGGTCGTGGCTTTCCTAAGCACAACCTGTCAAAGCATTATGCTAAATACCACAAAAAACAGATTGATGGAACTTTATTCCTCCCTATCGAAAAACTCAATGCTCCCTGGAGAGGTACAAATAAAGTACGCTCTATATCTAAATCTGAAACCCAGTGGATCTTTAATATGAAAAGTTTTGTCCCTTTTGGGTTAAATGTGGAGTGGGACATCAATTGTTTTCTCAGTAATGCATAGTTTCTCTCCAATTTTTAAAAATATTGAGTGATATATTTTTTTAAATAATATTTTCCTAATAACATTTTAAAACATATTTTTTAATAATAAATTTTATTTTGGTTTTATATTATCATAAAGGTTGTATATTGTCATAACTTGTATAGATTGCACATGCATATATTTATTTATTCATGTAATTATATATTTATTCATTTATTTATATGATCTGTATAATATATCGTTTCCTATTTGCTGTATCTCAGTGTGATATAAGACTCTTCTCCTATTTCTCCACAAGATGGCAGTCACTCGCATCTTGTTTTCCATCAGTCTCATGTGTTTACATGAGCATTCTCCAGTGTGTACTAAGTTGTTCCGTTTGCCCTTAGTGTTTTCCCATAGTTAAGATGGCGATTTGACACTATTTAAAGCCTTTGCGATGACGTGCGCGTCATCTGGTCCATCCCCGACGACGTCTTACGACGAAACGGACGTAGGAGTGACCAATGCGCAGCTCGTCATCGCCTGTACGGAAGAGAGCCACACACACGGAGAACAGCTGTTAGTATTCGATTGACCGCACACGCTGTGTTTATTCTACTGAATTGTAAGTGCAATACTTTACATTAAAGACCTTTTACTCGCAGTACTTCACCATGGAGCATCTTTGTTCTTCCCTTTTTTTTCCCTAATCATATGAGCGTTCATTTCTCATTCATTGGAGTTTGAAGCTGCCGATTTGATTCTCCCCTCCTTTTCACCTGCTGGATATTAGTCTGCTTGAGAGGACTATAAATTTCTCTGGGCTCAACTGACCGCTGTAACAAACGGTCAGTGGATCTGGTAAGCAGATTGGATTTTTACCACACTGGTGTTTTCTTTTGGTGGAAGATTATCAACTTCGTTTTTTCACTATTGGACACTTTATGGACTGTTATATATATATTTTTATTATCACTTTCATTTTTATCACTTCATTATATTGAATATTCATTTTTTTTGGTATTCATCTTTTCATTTTGTTCACACATTTTTGAAATTTCACATATTAATTAGCGCTGTACCTTCTTTTTGTATGTAAAATATTAGCTGCCACTTCTTCTTCTCTGCAGTGGCAGATATGCTTTTATCTTGAGCAATTTCCTCCGACTGTAAATGAAAAATCTCCATTTTTGGCTGCTTATAACTATGGCCACTAGCAACAGCCTTTGCAGAAACTGCCCGGCCTCTCTTGTAGAAAAGAGCAGATGTTACAATAGACATGTTGCTTGTACCATCTTTTTTGGAAGTTTTTGCCGACGCTGTATTATGAACATTTTCCACTCTTGCTTCCCTCATGGGTAAAGGAGAAGTATCCATTATTATTATAATTATTGATTTTAAACGCACAGATAAAAAAATTGTGTATTACACCTTTAAAAATGCAACTGCAAAAAAAAAAAAAAAAAACTCGGACAAACAGCACCGCAAGTTATAAAACAGAACAGTGCACACACTGTCCCACAAAAACATCCGAAATTACAATTGCAGGAAATATTAGAAAGAAATTAAGCAAGGATTAGGATTATCATTCTTTATAAGTCCTGTACTTACTCCACTCTCTCAGTCACGAGACCTGACTCCTCAACTGAATGTAAAAAGATTCAGGAATGCATTGAGACACAAAAGAGATAAGCTGATTGGCTAAGATATTAAGAGAACACTAAATTACGAACAGACAAAAAAACAAATTTACAAACATATGAATGAAAATACGGACATACAAAATTACGAACAACATACATATAATAAGATACACTTTCTTACACTGTCCATTCAAAAGACTGGTTCGAGAACACGAACAAACAAAATTACGAACATACAAAGAAACAAAATTACGAACACACAAATGAAATTCGAACATACAAATTTACGAACAGACAAAGGATTTAAAATATTAAATGCAAATCATTCGTTCTAGATGTAATTTTCGTTCTTTTGCTGTTTTGGTGTTTAACCAGTTAAGCCCCGGACCAATATGCAGCCTAAAGACCCAAGGTGTTTTTACAGTTCGGGACTGCGTCGCTTTAACAGACAATTGCGCGGTCGTGCGACGTGGCTCCCATACAAAATTGGCGTCCTTTTTCCCCCCACAAATAGAGCTTTCTTTTGGTGGTATTTGATCACATCTGCGGTTTTTAGTTTTTGCGCTATAAACAAAAATAGAGCGACAATTTTGAAAAAAATGCAATATTTTTTACTTTTTGCTGTAATAAATATCCCCCAAAAACATATATAAAAACATTTTTTTTCCTCAGTTTAGGCCGATACGTATTCTTCTACCTATTTTTAGTAAAAAAAAATCGCAATAAGCGTTTATCGATTGGTTTGCGCAAAATTTATAGTGTTTACAAAATGGGGGATAGTTTTATTGCATTTTTATAAATTTTTTTTTTTTTACTACTAATGGCGGCGATCAGCAATTTTTTTCGTGACTGCGACATTATGGCGGACACTTCGGACAATTTTGACACATTTTTGGGACCATTGTCATTTTCACAGCAAAAAATGCATTTAAATTGCATTCTTTATTGTGAAAATGACAGTTGCAGTTTGGGAGTTAACCACAGGTGGCGCTGTAGGAGTTAGGGTGCACCTAGTATGTGTTTACAACTGTAGGGGGGTGTGGCTGTAGGAATGACGTCATCGATCGTGTCTTCCCTATAAAGGGAATGACGCGATCGATGCGCCGCCATAGTGAAGGACGGGGAAGCCGTGTTTACACACGGCTCTCCCCGTTCTGCAGCTACGGGGAGCGATCGCGACGGAGCGGCTATAAACAAATAGCCGCGCCGTGGTCCCGGATCGCTCCCCGAGCGGACCCGACCTCCGCATGTAGCGGGGGGGGTCCCGATCGGACCCCCCACCCGCTAATAGGTGAGGACGTACGTGTACGCCCATGTGCCTGTACGTGCCATATTGTGGACGTATATGTACATGCGGGGGTCGGGAACTGGTTAAAGGATCACTAAACAAAAAAATATTATTGGCTAAAATGTATGTCTGTAATAAATACAGACAGAATACCTAGCTGCTTCCTGTTAAAAACGTTTTAAATGAGTTACATCATAACATCTAATGTACCTCTGCCTTCCAGTTTCATTTCTTCTTTTCTCTTCCTGTATCGCTGTGCGCGTTCCTGTGATTGACGTCGCCGTAAAGCATTGAACTACATTTCCCGGCTTCCTTTGCGGTTCGCGCATGCGCAGTTTAAAAAAACGGGCAGGAGAGCTCGTTCATGTTTAATCACTAAACCGCCCACTATACCTCCCACTATACCACCCAACGCTTAATATTAATGATCGTATACCCACCCACACAGCCATTCTGAGCACACGGAGGAAGCAGCAGCAAAACCTAGGAAAATACAATGGTAAGTTCTAAAAGTTACTTATTATCGCCAACTGTATAAATTTAATGAGAAACTTAAAATGATGATTAAAATATAAAATGGTTTTGTAATTTCAAATATGGGCATATATTTAAAAAAAAAAAAAAGAATGAATAGACTAATGAATTTATAAATTAAATAATACATGTAATATTAATTTATAATAAAAATTAGGGGCATATATTAAAAAAACAAAACAAAGAATAAATAGACTAATGAATTAATAAATGAAATAATACATATGATATTAATTTATAATAAAGAAAATGGGCATAGATTGAAAATAAAGAGTAAATGATGATAAATATAATTTTATTTTATACTATTAAATATGGTCAAATAAAACAAAAAAATGAATAAATAGAATTATGAATTTATAAATAAACAAATAATTGATATATGTTATAACGTTTACTTTAGTGTTGTTTAATAATGACATAGTTGATTGCATATACAATCGAGATAACATAAATTTAAAGAAAAATGAATAATATGAAACAAAAATAAAAAATGTTAACGATAATAAAGATCTAATAAATTGGTATCAGTGGGAGAAATAGTCTCCCATCATTGTTATCATAGGGAGAAATAGTGCCCCATCATTGGTATCAGTAGGAGGAATAGTGTGCCATCATTTGTGTCATTAGGATAAATAGTGCCCCATCATTGTTCTCATTGGGAGGAATAGTCTCCCATCATTGGGAGAAATTGTGCCCCATGAGTTCGGGGTAATGTACAGGTGTACAGAGGTGTGGTTGTTGAAAGGGGATTTAATTTAAAGATAATTAAAATTTAAACATTGAATAATTTAAAAAAATCTTTGAGTTGACTAGTTTTATCTATTATATTAAATTATCAAAATTTTTACAACTTTTTATTTTATTTTATTCATGTAATACATTTATTTAAAATTTATGATTTTCTACTAGTGGATTAAAATTTTAATTATTGATATATTCTCGACAAATATTTATGTTAATATTTTCATAAAATGTTTCCGTCATTTTAAAAATATTATTATGCAAACATGTAATATTAAAATATTTTTATTGTATCTACATTTTATTTAATAGAGTTGTCTAGTTTTAATTTTTTGGAGACTATTTATTTATAAAAAAATACTTATATTAAAAATATACAAAAAAATGCATATGTATTATATATAATTATTTTTGGATTATAAAACATAAACTACATATGTATTATATCTATTTTTCGTGGGATTAGATTTTTATGTGATATCATTGATTTTATAATAATTGATGATAATTAAATTCATTTCACAGGAATCCCAAAATTTTGATGCTCCTGAACTATCTGATCTTGATGAAGAAAGATCAATATCTTCATGCTCTAAGGTTTGTTTTATATAAAATAAAAATAAATTGGTAATAAATACCTACATAATTTATACATCTTCAATATTTAAGAAAATGTTTATTTTTATTATGTAAAGGTTTGATTGCTTTGCCCTTGGATGGCAATCAGTCATCCTTAATTAACATAGTGCCGCATCCTGAAAATATATCGAGGGGGAAGAGGAGCGAAAAATGGACTTTGTAGGCACTTTTTATATAAAAATACAAAATTTTAATCGATAATCACATTGACAGTATTAACAAAATAATAAATACATTTGATTGATAAAACATGTGTCGGATAATTAGAACCAAAGGCAGTGGGCCGTGCTGAGTGAATCTGTTGGTATGGATCACTGAAGAACTTCGGTTCGCACTGGTCCACTCTTGATTCAACCCTTTAACCATGTACAATGTTCCACAATTGGCTCTACTAGTTTCGCGGAGCTTATCCGCTTCATCGGGAGCTTGGAACTGAAACATAAGAGGTAAATATATCAAAAACAAAAACAGAATAACAACAGAATGCCAAAAACCTGGACCTGAGTGTAAACCCAATCCAGGCCTGCAGAACTCCTGTAAAAATTAATTAACTCACCACATAGAATGGTATTTTGTTCAAATGAGGAGCGCTATAGACAGAGGCACCACCCTGCGGAGAAGACCACCTCCTGACCGACCCAGCCGGGTCAGACACGAGTATACATCACCAATCAGCAAGCATAGAACAACCTAGGGGGGGCCCACTGGTACTGCAAATAATGATAATGATAATAAAATAGAGGAAGTGATAATAAATATAATAAGCGCAGGCATAACATCCTGTGCATGATAGAGGAATAAACACTACCGTAGACCGAAAGTTTATAGCAACAACATCTAAATAGATTCCGTTTTTAAAGTTTGTTCAATAATTAAGTTAAGTAGATAGAGACCAGAGCCACCACTACCAGACCAGCTTCAGGTTAAATAGACAGCAGAGATTATATAGGAGTTTAAAGAATACATCAGGCATAAAGTGGCATTGGCTGAGCAAGACCCCAATTAGAGGTTGAAATGATTACAGAGTACTAGTATCATGAAAAATATATATGTAGCCATATATGATTGGATATCCAATCCAATATCTCATTGGCTGAAATAAACTGATAGATAGAAAATAAGGAAAGTATAAATAAACTAAATAAACCACTAATGGCATGGCAAAGAAACGTAAAGAAAAAAGTAAGGAAACCAAAAAACAAAAAACAAGTAATTGTTACCTGGTGAGGGAAGACTGTCTAACAAGGGAGCTGCTGAGATAGGTGTAGCACATTAAGGCTGCAACGCTGCTGGAACCAGTCTAAACATATAGAATTAAAAGCCATAATTAGGGCATAAACGGGAGATTGCTGATGGAGCTATGCCCAGGGCCAGGGCTTATGGTAAATAGAGATCACTTACCGAGCTTTAAGTTATCCAGAAAAATTGCAAAGCAGGGCCGCAGCGGTGGTGTACGGTGTGGCTCGCTCCACACTGAATAAAGTGTGTGCTGCCTGGCTTGATATAGGCCCCCCGTGCGCTGAACGTCAGAAAACGTCTGACGTCATGCGCACCGGCCAAAAAGGGGTCTGCCGCGCATGCGCCAACCGGCGCCAGCACTTCTGGGAGTTGTAGGAATAACCCCCCAGAGCGTTGAAGGGCGGATTCGACCATGGGCCGCTCGATGGAAGGAGCGGTCCATGGGTTGCCACTAAAAATAAAGACTACCATCTAGTCCTCAGATGAGGATGAAAGGTAGCTCCGTGTAGTGGCTTGGGTGGCCACTAGGTTAGGGACCGAGTCCCCGGCCTATATGATGCTGCTGAATGGATGAATTAATGGTGCTCCCCCTTGAAGTTAGCCACTATAAAAGCACTACCCAGAAGAATATATGTAAATGTTGATATAAACTAGCATGTTCTGAGGCAATTCCATTAGAAAAAAAGGAATTTAATCCTCAAAATAAATACAATGTTAGATCAAAACAATAAAGGAAAAATCGTTTTATGGCGCTAGCCATTAGAGTGTACAGAACCACATTAAATGTTGGTTTGGCGGCGGCATACATTAGTATGACATCCTATCCATAAACAGTATGTAGTTGTATATGTGTACATTTGTAGATACTGTAGGAACTTTAAGTAAAACCAATAATGCTGACAACTGACGCCCCGCAAAAGACATCCATGCCTTAGAGTCGGCATATTTTGTCAATTAATAACAGAGGTGTTTAATGACATTTGCATATCTATAAATTGTTGCATCCGGACAAGGAGAAACAATAATAGAGACCTGTGTTTGCATGGGAAGTAATGAAGTGTGGCACTTATGGTTGGATTTCAAGTCATCTCTGAGCCTTAGATTATGCTTACTGCCAGAAACACCCAAACGCCCTTTCGGCATTAAGCCTGGAATTACAGAAAACACCTTTAGAAATGCATTTCATTAATGCCTGGGGGAATTGTCGCCCCCAGTCGTTCTATCCAGAACGTTTCCTTCTGAAGTATACGTTGATCCCAGTTGCCCCCTCTGGGGTCCTCAGGTATTACATCTAGAACTATGAATTTCACCTGGGATACATCAAATTTATGATATAGACCCAGGTGTCTACTCACAGGAGTTATCATTTTGGCAAATTGCGAATAATATATATGATCGTACATACGTCTTTTAAATTCTCTGATTGTCTTACCGACATAAAATGCTCCGCAATTGCATAACATCAAATAAACAACTCCTCTAGTGATACATGAAGCCTGGAATAGGGGTTTAAAAATGTCCCCATTGGGTAACTTAAAATTTGGTGCCTTCTAGTACCCATGGACAGTATGAACACTGCCCGCATTTGGTGAGGCCTCTAGCCGTGCCAACCATTGTCTGCTTAGGTTTATACTCACTGGCTGTGAGTTTGCTTCCCAGAGATGGACACTTGCGAAACACGATTTCAGGTCTATCCCTGACATATTTGCCCAATACTGGGTCTTCAGAAAGAATATGCCAATGTCACTCTAGACAGTTGCGCAAGGCTCCATGCTGGGTAGCAAACTTTGTAATGAATTTAGTTGTTTGTAACTGATCATCTTTTTTACGTTGTGAATATAATAAGGACGTTCTGTTTTTCTGGAGGGCTTGATTATAGGCTTTCCTTAAAAGGGTTTTACTGTAGCCACGTTGGAGTAATCGGTTACGTAATTCTCTTGCTTGGTTTTTAAAGTCTACATCGAAAGTGCAGTTCCTGCGCAGTCGGAGATATTGTGCATAGGGGATACTGTGCACTAATGTTTTGGGGTGCGCACTGTTTGCGTGCAGAAGAGTATTTCCTGCGGTATCCTTTCTGAATAATTTTGTACTGACGTTATCATTACAGTCCCTGAAGACCAACATGTCTAGAAAGGATATGACATTCAAATCCCAATTGTACGTAAACTTTAAATTAATATGATTGATGTTTAATACATTCAAAAATTCTTCTAAAAGCTGTGGCGTGCCTGTCCAGATGACAAAAACATCATCGATATATCTATACCAGCAGACAAGCTGGCACAGATATTGCTGATAAGATTCAGTAGCAAAAATTTCACGCTCCCACCCCCCCAGGTACAAGTTGGCATAGGCCGGTGCACAACAAGTGCCCATGGCCACTCCTTGTACCTGGAGGTAGTGGGAGCCGTGAAATGAAAAATAGTTGTGCTTCAATATGAAGGATAGAAAAGAAATGATGAGTCGCTGGAAATTCCATTCCCTATTGTCAGTTTCCATTAGGAATGATTCTACTGTTTTTAAGCCTTTGTCGTGTGGAATGCTGGAATACAGCGCCTCCACATCAATTGTAACAAATAAAGCATCTTGAGGAATGGTAAGTCCATCTAATTTCCTTAAAAGGTCAATTGTATCCTTTACATAGGAAGGTAAACTGATGACATGTGGCATGAGGAAAAAGTCAACAAATCGACTAGTATTCTCTGTAATAGAGCCTATGCCTGAGATGATTAGGCGTCCTGGGGGGTTTCGTTTATTTTTGTGAATCTTAGGGATGGAATAAAAGATGGGTTCTCTAGGAAAGGGTATGTTAAGGAACTCATAAGTTTGTTTGTCAATCAATGCCTCTGTAAAGGCTGAATAGATAAGAATTTTAAACTCTAATTTGAATTGGTTAATCAGATCTTGAGTGATCGGTTTATACCAATCCCGATTATCCAAGATATTGCCCCCTTTATCGGAGGACTTAATAATTGTGTCCGTTCGTATTTGCAAGTTTTTTAGAGCATTAAGAAGATGCTTAGGTAAATTGGAAGGTAATGATGTTGAAGGCATGATCTTAATCTCTCTAACTGTGGCCATGAGAAATGCGGCTATCTGAGGGTTGGTGTTTAAATCAGGAAATTGGTCAGACTTTTTTTTTAAATTCTGTGTTTTTTGTTATACACTTGAGTTGATTCATCTATTGGCGTCGGGTTAGAGGTCTCATTCTCATCCAAAAGGAGGACGAGGTCTCTAAGTTTATTTTTATTAGGCACACTATAAATATTAATAATGTTTTATTTAATTTTTTAAAGGACACCATTCAGAGCATTCAGGAGGAGGAATCCGTTGAGAAATCAGAAAAGTCTTCTGTTTTTAGTGAAATTTACGAAGTAAGCATTCCTAATTTTTTTTTCAGTCAAATGTTTAATCCATACTAGTGACGTCTGTGTGACTTTTTTTCCCCCAAGGTAATAAATACTGCTATTGTATAAAGAAGTCTTGTGGTGATGTGGATTAGAGCTTCTTAGACACCACTCTCCCTCCCGCATCTCATTATCAATAGTCTAAATGTCTATTTGTGAATAATGGGGGGAGGGGTGTGTTATCATGTTATCAAACAGGCTGCTGGCAAGAATGTTTGCTGATAAATGTCTGACCTGAACTCTTTCACAATGGTTGGATGGGGGGCTTCCAGTGTCATGTGATATTTGAGAGTCTAGTAAGCTTTATGCTAATTTATCAGCAAACATTCTTGCCAGCCTGCTGTTTGATAACACCCGCCCTCTCCCATTCTAACTCACCTAGAAGTGTAGTGTTCAGTATATTATATAGTATAGGTGTTTAGTGCAGTGTACCTTATAGGGGCGTAGTGTAGTGTACAGTGTATAGTATGGGGGTTAGTATGCTGTACAGTATAGTGTTTAGTAGTTAGTATTTTATATAGATTAGGGGGTCACTGTTTTGTGCATTGCTGTTGTTAGAGTTGTATACATTATTGGGGTTACTGGAGTGTACAGTACAGGGGTTAGTCTAGTGTACAGTATAGGGGTTAGACTCGTGTATACTATAGGGGTTATTGTAGTGTACAGAATAGGGGGTCACTGTTGTGTCCAGTACAGTAGTGTACATTATATGGCTTAGTGTAGTGTACAGTATAGGGGTTATAGTAGTGTCCAGTATAGTGGTTAGTGCAGTATAGGTGTTAGTGTAGAGTACAGAATATGGGGTCACTGTTGTGTGTAGTACAATATGTAGTGTACAATATAGGGGTTAGTACAGTGTATACTATACGGGTTGTTGTAGTGTAGAGAATACGGGGTCACTCTTGTGTTCAGTACAGTTGTTTGAGTAGTGTACAGTACAGGGGTTAGTATAGTGTACATATAGTGTTGAGAACAGTTTCGGGGCAGGGCCGTTGCAAGGATTTTTGACAAATCAGGCAAAGGTGAATTTTGAGGCCCGCCCCACCCGTGGGCGAGCACAAACACAATTGTGGTAATATCAGCACCCATAAATGAGGCTTTACCCGCACCGAAAAATGCAGTAATATCAGCACCCATAAATGTGGCCTTACCCGCACCCACAATTGAAGGACTATCAGCACCCATATTTTTATGTGATATAATTGCTTTAATAATAATTAATAGTAATTAAATTCATTCCACAGGAATCCCCAAATTTAGAGGAAACCGAACTAAGCGATCTGGAAGATGGAAGATCAATAACTTCTTGTTTAGAGGTTTGCTGTAATAGAACATTTTTAGAAATTATTTATAAAAATTTACTTAATTAATACATCTTTAATCTCTTATAAAAATGTTAATATTAGGCACAATAAAAAAAATAATAATGTATTGGTTCAAGTATGCCTATAATCTCAATGATCTCATACACTGATTAGAATAAACATTAACAGTGCTTATTTCAAGCCTTCCGTGCTTAAAGGTAAATGTGTCACCACATCCTGCTAAAATAAAAGGTTTCTGATGAGAAATGCATATATGAAGGACCACATAGATACAACTCAGTAAACCTCAAAACCAAAAAAATAAAATAATCACAGAGTCCTAAATGCAATTAAAAAATGCTATTATCTTCAGACAGTGATGGTGTCTGGGATACTGTAATACACAGATGCGCAGGGTCCTTTTGTCAGTCCTAATATCAAAGGAAAAACCTTGAGACACACTTCTGCAATACCTGTGATAGTGCAAACATTGACACGTAGGGATCCCCCAAAGGGACCTCACTCACCAGACGGATGTCATCAATAGGCATGGGACGCTAACTGTCTCTCAGGAGTATATTATAGTGCAGCTGGATCTCTCCTCCGTCCTTCTGCTGACACCTGGTGGGCTCTGGTAGTGCTTAAATCGATGCGGTCATGTAAGAACAAGAGGGAGACTCCACATAGTGTAAAAATGTTTATTTTCAGAAGAGGAGAAGAGCTCTTCAATGTTATGCTTACAAGATTAAAATTTAAAAAATGGCGCTGTGTCACAATCAATAGGCTAGCAGGCTCTCACTAGTTCAGCTGCCTGGGGATTTCTCCTTCTGACGCCATGAGTCCCGGGTTTCCGCTCACCTGATTGGACGGTTAGATCACGTGGCCATGCCCTGACGCATTTCGTGATTGGATGTTACGTCTTCAGAGGGCGTGGTCACGTGTCGTGAGCTAACCGTATATATAGCGCCGTTCATTCTAGCCGCCCGCCCTCTGCGTGACGTCGGCTGAATGGTGAATGAGTACTGGGGACGCCCTGTATTGACAACTCCAGCTGATCGAACGTGGCAGACGTCACGTCTCCAGCTGACAGCTACGCTGAACTAGTATCTATTCATTTACTAGTGTGAACTCCCTGCCCCCCCAGTGGTCAATGTTCATAATGCGCTCACTAAGTACTAAGCCTAGCGTGCATTCTACCACCAAAAACATGTCATCATAGCAAGCAAGTATTTGCTAGGTACCTTTCAAAGTTGGCAATGACCCTTACAGAATACACATCAAGTTGTACTAGGACGACGAAGCATTGTCAGTCTCCTATACAATAAATAAAAAAAAAAATACAAAATACATAATATTAAAATGTTACGAATGCATTAATTGTCAATCTGCATCTATATGTTACTCAACATAAAAATGTATAAAAATAAATATAAAATTATATATATATATATATATAAGTTCAGAGTGGATATTAAAAAAGATTACAATTTAAAATATCTCAAAATTATGCAATATTATGCCCTAACCCATATTGGCATATGGCAGGAAAAGCGATGAAAAATTAAATTCTATTCAATATACTAAAATACCGGATCTCTTTTGTGTTTTTATACTTCATGATTACTAATAAAACAATTGAGATCTAGTTCTATGTTTAAACCCTTTGGGCTTAAAGTGTTATGAAACTCTTTTCCCTAAAGTTCGTTTGGTACGGCCAATATACATGAGGCTACAAGGGCACTCCAAAGCGTAAACGACATGTGTGGACGCACAAGTTATGCATTCCTTAATTTGGAATTGCCTACCATTGGCTGTGGAGGTAAAACTCGTAAGGCCTCGTAAATGGGTGGATACCTGTTGTCATGCTTTGCAGCGGCGGCATGCATGGAAATCCTTTTGGTCCCAGAACATCTGTAATGGTTTTGGTTGGTCAAGTACCTTTTTAACAACCTGATCTCCAAAAGACGGAGTCTTCCTATAAATAAGGTTGGTACTTCAGGTAACATTGGTTTGAGTATTTTGTCCATAGTTAAAATGTTCCAATGTTTCCTGAAAATGTTCTCCACTTCCCTATATTGCTCGTGATATTGGGATATAAATCCCCATTCATGCTTCTGATTAGGGTTTTTATTTTTAGGTTGCAGTAATGACTCCTGAGTGTTCTTCCCGACATCTTCTCTGATGGTTAGTTTTTCCTCCTCCTTCATAACCAATACATCGAGATAATGAATTTGCTGTGTATCCCAGTTGTATTCCAATTTAATATTGTTCGTATTGGTGTTTAACCAAGAGGAGAATTCTTTCAACGACTCTTCGGACCCCTGCCACACTATAAATAGATCATCTATATACCTAGTATAGAAAATGAGTTCCCTGCGTCTATTTTTATATATCCACTAGCTGAACACCCGGCGTTGCCCGGTCTTCCTATCTTAACCTTTTGGGGAGGAAAATCATAGTAATATAAATATACCCATCTTTTATATAAGGGTGTAGGTAAGGGTTAATTTAACTGTCATATATTTTTATTTGGCATATAAGAAATATGTGTACCAGGTATTATTGAAATATCTCCAGGCGTACAGAAGTTAGGTGGGAACATACATTTCCCATTGATTTGCATGGGACTTTAAACAAAAACCCCGACCCTCACAAATGGGGGTAGTTAAGGGATAAATTAACTATCCTATAGTTTAAGTGGACATATAAGTAACATGTGACCAAGTGTTATCGAAATATCTACAGTCGTTTGGAAGTTATGAAGTAACATGTATTTCCCATAGAGTTGAATGGGACTTTAAAGGAAAACCCCGACCATGGCAAATGGGGGTGGGTAAGGGTTAAACCACCTATCCTATGTTTGTTGCTGACATATAAGTAACATGTGTGCCAAGTTTCATGTTAATATCTTTAGCCGTTTGGACGTGATGCTGGAACATACATACATACATACATACATACACACACACACACACACACACACACACGTTGAGTTTTATATATCCATTTATCCTCCCACTCACTCATAAAGAGGTTCGCGAGGCTAGGAACGAACTTGGCTCCCATGGCAACTCCAGTTTTTTTACTGTAAAATTCTCCTGCGTACCAGAAATAATTTCTAGATAGGCAAAATTCTAATATCATTTTCAAGAATTTCTTCTGGGCATATGGTACATGCTCCCGTTGGCATAAAGCCCAATTGAGCGCTAACAGCACATCGTCATGTTGTATATTTGTGTATAAAGCTGAAACGTCAGCTGTGACAAGGAAAGTGTCAATGTCTTTAGATATATTGACCTCACCCAGTTTCCGTATAAAACTGGTGGTGTCTTTCAAGTAAGCTTTGGTGTTTTGTACGCTGGTCTGTAGGAAATGGTCTAGATATTGTCCTACTCGGGAGGTCACTGATTCAATACCATTGACTATCGGCCTTGCTGGGGGAGTCACTGAGTGCTTATGAATTTTAGGTACCGTGTAAATGGTTGGGATACGGTTAAAACTAGGACATAAAAATACCTTTTCTTTTTTGGTGATCACTCGCGTATAATAGCCATAGTCCACTAAATTTCGAAGGTCGATCCTATAATCCTTAGTAGGATCCTTTTGGTAGGTAATAATAATGTATTATTTATTTTTTTGAAGTACACCATTCCGAGCAGTTTTGTGGAGGAATCTCATGAGGATTCTTCTGTGTCTTCTGTTTTTATTGAAAAAGATGAAGTAAGTGTTCTAATTTTTTTATAGATAAATCTTTTATGGAATTATTCTAATTTCAAATAGATTAATAAAGAATGTTATTTATGTCATTCAACTACCCCTTTTTTTTTTGTTGAATTTATAATAAATATTATCAATATCAGTGTAAAAGGAGGGCCTGTCGAACCCTGAATATTTCATAAAAGATGGTATACCAATGATTCACCTGCTCACCCCCCTAGTATGTCCTAATCACTCTGGGCCAGATTCACAGAAAAAGTCTGCTGATACTCCGGCGTACTTTCAAATTTGCCGCGTTGTATCTTAATTTGTGATTCACAAACAAGATACAACGGCATTTGGCTTCGTACGCCTTCAGATCTTAAGATGCAATACTTCGGCCGCCGCTGTGTGGAGATTGCGTCGTTTTCCGTGTCGGGTATGCTAATTATCTGTTTACAGCGATCCACGAAGGTACGCGCGTTCGTTACGTCGTTGCTAGTCGGCTTTTCGCGTCGCAAAGTTACATCTGCTATTGAGGTGGTGTAACAATAGACAGCCCATGTTAAAGTATGGCCGTCGTTCCCGCGTCGAATTTGAATTTTTTATTTTGCGTAAGTCGTCCGGGAATACGAAAGTACGTTACGCACGTCGCCATTCAAAACATTACGTCGGGCCGACGTCATTTCGCGCAAAGCACAGCGGGAAATTTCAAAACAGGGCATGCGCAGTACGTCCGGCACGGGAACGCGCCTAATTTAAATGATCCACGCCCCCTACCCGGATCATTTGAATTAGGCAGGCTTGCGCCGGGGGAATTTACGCTACGCCGGCGTAACTTTACAGGCAAGTGCTTTGTGAATCAAGCACTTGCCCGTAAAACTTGCGGCGGCGTAACGTAAATGCGATACGTTACGCCGCCGCAGATCTACGTGAATCTGCCCCAGTATATATATTCATATTTATCAACAATTTTTAAATGTACCGTATTTATCGGCGTATACCGCGCACTTTTTTGCCATGAAAATCAGGGCAAAATTGCCGATACCCGCTTTCCGAGTTTGAATACTGCGCCGGCATATACCGAGCGCAGTACTCTCGTGTATAGTCGGGCAGTCTCGGCTCCTGTAGCCAAGCCTGCCCGACTATACACGAGTGTACTGCGCTCGGTATATTCCGGCACAGTATTCAAACTCGGCGCAGGAAACAAGCGGGGAGGACGCGAGGATGCCGCAATTAGCTCTCTTTTATCAGTGGTGGCTGGTACTCAAAATTTTTGGTCGGTGGGGCAAACATAAACAAAACTTGCTGCCTCACTGTGCTCATCAAACACAGCCACTGTCCCATCAATTGTCACCACTGTGCCATGCCATCAAACGCAGCCATTGTGCCATGAATTGTCACCACTGTTCAATGCCATCACACGCGGCCTCTGTGCCATCAATTCACACCACTGTGCCATGCTATTAAACACAGCCACTGTGCCATGCCATCAAACACAGCCACTGTGCTATCTATTGTCGCCACAGTTGATGTCACTGTGCCCTTTAATTGTCACCACTGTTCCCATTCATGCCACTGTGCCAATTGTCCCCATCGTGCCTATTGTCACAACAGTTGATGTCACTGTGCCCTTTAATTGTCATCACTGTGCCCATTCTAGCCACTGTGCCAATTGTCCCCATTTTGCTTATTGTCGCCACTGTGCCCATTGATGTCACTGACTGTGCCCTGTAAAGTGCCCCCCCCCCCGGCACTTACATTTACTGGAGTCAGCCATCCACGTCCCTAGATGTCTTCTGCCGGACTCGATGAATGACAAGCGTCTCGGCCAATCAGGTGACCGGTAGCCAGAAACGTCCAACCTGATTGGCTGAGATAAGATTCCGGGACACGAGGGCTGTACTCGGAAAGCCTATCAGAGCCGCTGGCTCAGTTGGGCACTTCCGTACAGCCAATCAGCTGCCGTTTTTCAGATGGCCGGACATGAGC
This sequence comes from Rana temporaria, assembly GCF_905171775.1. Lineage (NCBI taxonomy): Eukaryota > Metazoa > Chordata > Amphibia > Anura > Ranidae > Rana > Rana temporaria. Next base: position 155,185,032 of record NC_053493.1, on the reverse strand, counting down.
GCCAACCAGCTGAATAGAACAGCGGCAACGATAATAACAAATTTTCGTGCAATGCATGAATCTGTTATTAGACTCAGTGACGGTGAGAGCCAAAGGGGGCGGCGCTCCAGCTCCCTCTATGGACGAACCACCACTGTCTTTTACCCCCCTACACTCCACTTTTTTCTTTGATAATACACGTAAATTAAAAAAAAAAAGAGTTATTTCTTCATTTTTAAATACATGTATAGTAAGAACAAAAATATTTATATCATATATGTTTGACATATTTTGATCACCTTAACGATATGAATTTTGTTTTGTTTTACATTTAGGAAGTAATTAATCTACAAAAAAGATTAGAAAAAAAATACAAACAGGCTGGAGCAGAAGATCCTCCGGCATTCCCAGTTAATCCCTTGAAAAGGCATCGATCTCCAGAAAGCCCGGGAGAGGAACCATCAGAGAATGTAATTGGTCATACAAACTGGTGTATGTGTGAAAATTGTAGGCCTATGCCGACACACGAGGAATCAAAATGTTGCGCAAACTTGGAGGACATGAAGACTAGATTAGAAGAAGGACTGACATGTATTACAGAAAACGAAGAATTTATAGAGTGTTGTCTGAATAAAATAATTTTAATGTACCAGATGTCAGAGCACTCCGAATCCTTCAAGAGAGATTACACAAGGGATGCAAACAGGTATGTAATAAATAATTTATTGGATTTAAAATTATTCGTATTCAATTGTCTAACAAGACTTTCAAAGCTAATCAATATTTTTAATTTGTAAACAATGTGGTCGTTCGCAATATAGTTTAGCGCAAACCCAACAGAAAAGTACTGTAAACGCATTTTTCAAACGTAAAAGCTGCATAACTTTTAACAATCACGCCGCTAACTCTGAGGCCTCGTACACACGACCGAACATGTCTGCTGACCTTCCAGGGTCGCGCACGTCGCCGTCGTCATCGTCGAGGCGACGGCGCGGCTACGTCACTGCGTTAGCTGTCCACGGGAAATTTGGTCTGATGGTGTGTACAGCCATCAGACCAAAATCCGCCAGCAGAAATGTCCAATGAAAACGGTCCGCGGACCGTTTTCATCGGACATGTCTTGTCGTGTGTACGAGGCCTAATAGGCATTTCCAATGTCAACCAGCTGCCGTTATTCTGATGGCCTGCATTCAACAGGGGGCCGTCCATCTGAATAGTTGCTGGCAGCGGAAAGGATAAATAGATTCATGCAATGGAAGAATCTATGTATTGTATTGGTGGCGGTGTGAGAAACAGAGTGGTCAACGCTCCGGCACCCTCTATGGACAAACGTACTGGTTGATTTATACCCTTTAACGCTAACAGTGCGTAAACCAACCACTTTTATAAAAAAAATGCGCCCATAGCTTGTAGATTTTAAATATTAAAGTTTCACATACAATGCAATGGGTGTCTCTGTGTGAAAAGTTGTCTTAGGTACATTTTAAGAAAATTTAATTTTAAAATTTCAGGTTTTATATTTAATTTTTATTATTTTGCTGTAACATATTTTTTTTAAAAGTAATTTATTTTAATAAAAAAAAAATGAAATGAGGTTCTAAACTAAAACTTATTTTTCACATTAATGCAATGGTGAAAAAAGATCAGATAATGTCATCGTTGACCCACCCCCACCACTACCCCCCCCCCCCAACCCGGTTTAAATAATCTGACCCTTCTCAAGTCCCATGCTGGCCCACAACATCCTCCTTGAGTCTAAGACTGGTCGTTCATTGACTGAAGTGGCTGGATAGAAAGTAGCGCAGCAATTGTCACTCGATGCTGTTAATCGTATACAATTTTAAAATATTATGGTTAGCGTACCTGTAGCCACAATCACATATCCAGTAAAATTCATTTATATTGTATGATAAATTATAATGTTTTAATAACTTTTATTTTTAAAGATGTCTGAGAAGAGGTGCCTACCGTATATACACAAGAATGATACATGGTTTCCTCGGGAAATTTCGAAGGATTCCGATCCCATCCTGTGTGGTATGGGCCATTCGCGATGCCTATCCCGATGTCGACCGTGAATACACAGGCTTCAAGTGGTCTTCAGACTACAATGCCTCCGACATGGCATTAGAATACTAATTTTATTTAAGGCGTTTAATTGTAATGTTTGATAGTTGTTATTTAATACTTAGTTTATTAAAGTTTTAATTTTGTTTTATTTGTTTATTAGTTTTTATTCACCAAAAATATATTTATTTAGTATTTTTGAAAAATTGTTAAAATATATATTTTAAATAAATGTATATAATGTCAAACTTAAAATGAGTAGATTTGTTATGTTATTATCTTAATCAAACAAAAAATATGATTAGAAACCACTGTACTCCTAATCACCACTTTACATAACTAATACAGGTAAAAAAACTATAGACGTAGGGTGATCGTGCATGATTATTCTAAATAATTCCTTACATAGTTCCAATCATAAACAATGCATACTAATAAAACTTATACTAATTAATTCTCTTATGAAAAAATATTAAAAAAAAAATGTATTTATTGTATTTTTTTTTAAGTATATATATTATTAACTTTTATTGCTAATAAATCAATTTTATTTTAACGGATACAAAGTCAAAAGCAATGAAAACGGTTTCATAATCCTTTTGGATAATAAGATATCGCGAAAAAAACTTTAATTTTATTATTTGAAACAAGACAGATATTTAGATAGCAGTTCGTCTTTTGGTGGACGTGGAAACGCTGCAATGTTTTCTGAATCTTTGACTTGTCGCGAATGCCATTCAAAGGCTTTTATTCCGGTAGCATGGTCAACAACATCACTCATAATTTCTAGCATGAAAGCTTGACTGGTCGGTTCATAAATTTTTCCTACATTCCAATCTTTTTTAGCCTTACTAAAACCGTACCGATACCGTAAAGCACCCTTCTCTTGGGTATTTTTTTGGGGTTTCTGAATAATTGCTTGTAAGCGATTTATGTTGTGATTGTGGTCGAGGGCAGCAAGTTGTGTTCTTGCTACCATGCCGTTCATCGAGAAGTGTTGCAGTTTTGATCGATATTTCAACACCATGCTATGAAATACTTCAAGCTTTCCAGTATGGTAAAATCCAGAAAGATGCTCAAGGTCCTTTTAGCAGTCTTGAGTCTTCAATTATCGATTTCAATTTATGGTGAGCTGTAGATCCTTGTGTGAGCCACTCATACTCTCTTTCTTCATCAGTAGGTATTGGCGTATGTGAACACTGATGGTATAATGAATTTCCATGCCATTCATGTAAATTTGATGCATGAAAATTCATCGAAAGCCATTTTTCTTTTAGTAGAAGGGTATTATGCTGGCAAGTACTGGATGACCACCATAAATGTTTTTTTGCCAAAGTAACCCAGCCAGCAAGCTTCCTACAGGTACTTTTTTTACTTGCAGCCATTAGTTTACCTCCAATTGATTTGGCCATATGCCATACATCAAATTGATGCCTAATTTCGGGGTATTTCTCCCTTATTATTTTTCTGATGGATACATGTCTGTCCGTTGCAATAATTTTGACGTTAACATGATCACTTAAATCACGCTCCAAGGCCTCAATAAACGCTATTTTTTCAAGCGAAACAGAGGTACGACCAGCTTGCAATTGTTCAACTTGGAAATCTACAATCTTATCTGTTTCTGCATTCATGAATGTGTAGGTGCAGTACTTTGCATTGAAGCCAGGTGAATCGCATTGCCCATCACCAATCAATGCAACACTCTTCTCCGCTATTTGTTGGATGTTCTGTGTTCTTTCCTTTAACCAGTGATGTTCAATAGTTGGGAAAATGAATTTTCGTTGATTGATGCAATGAGTGGTAGCGGAAATACCATGCATTTTTAAAATAGAAAAAAAATTCTTGACTCGTCCAAAATTGAAACCGCTACATACAATTGCTGAAGAAATAAGCAAGTTTCCAGCTGCCATTTTTCCAATAAAGGGTTGGCTTGTCCACAATTTAAATCGATGTTTTTGACTGCACTCCGCATATACAATTAAAGCAGAGCCTTTAAGGACTTTTTTGAGACCAATTATTCTACCTGAACAATTAGGAACTTTTAAGCAATGCGATTGTAACAATAATTGATCAAGGCATTCCTCAAACACCAAAAAATCTTTTTGATTTGCGAGATTGTCTGCTTTGTTTACGTTGTACACACCTATATATGAAAGATCTTTATCATCTCCTTCAGAACTTATGTTCTCTTCATTCGATTCGTCATGAATAATTTCATCCTCTTCTTCTTGTGAAGGACGATAAGAACGGTCTTTGTCTTTGTTTTTTATTGGAGTCATTGTAATGTCCAAATCAGTGTTTTCTATCTCATGTAACATCAGAGTCTCTTGGACAGTGCTTCTAATTGGTGATAACCCAAGAACTAAAAGATTTTGATCATGATGTATTGTGGGCACCTCTATTATTTTCATGTTTTCAACAGCACTTCTAGCTTGTGTTGTAAAATTATCCGAAAATGAAGATTGCAAAATATCGTCGTCATTTGGTTCAAATTTTGAAATATGCAAAATTTGCCTTTGCAAAGTTGGTAGTAGAGTCAATTCTGTCAGTTCAACCAAACAACACTGGGTACCAACTGAGACTGTAGACCAAATTATGCATGCCTGTATCCCCTTTTTTTTAACGTTCATTTTAGGGTTGAATTGGGTACCACGATGAACAATTTTATATCTTCTTTTGATTTTCATTTCTTTTGAATGATAGTCCAATTTTTCGGAAGTTTCAATTTCTACTTCATTATCTGATAGATCGAAATAATACTTAGGTTCATTATCAACATAGGTGGAAATTAAACTGTCTGTCAATGTAAAGTTCACAGAATCAACCGTTACCATCTCTATGTCACTAACTGCAGTTGATGAACCCCTCGAGTTATTCTGTTGTTCAGGAAGAGATTGCATTGATGTTTGAGTGGATGCATAGCTATTTTGTAAAACATTTGTCCGAGATTCTGAAGACATATCCGTTTCGGTTCGTTGACGTTTAGAATAACTGTGTTTTAACTCAAGATGAGTTATTTTTCTCGTTTTTTCCAAGAGTAGAGAAGGATAAGCCGTTATCTTCAGATATTTTTTAGTCAATTTTTGCTCAAAATCTGTTTCATTGAAATGTTGGGAACAAATTTTAAATTTTGATTTTTCATTACTATAAATTGTTTCAACGAATGATTCTAAATCCTGTCTTTCAATTTGGATTTGTTGAAGCCATTTTCTGATTCTCTCACGATTGTGAGGAAATGAATAAAGTTTAATATTGGCAGTTCTGGGATTCGAACTGCAAGAATTGATAAAACACGTAGGCATTCTGAAAAATAGAGAATGAAAAATAGGTTTATTATATAAAAGTAGATAGAAAAAAAATAAAGATTTCATGAAAGACATAAAAAAGGGTAAAGGACAATCATAACATTGAGCGAGGGATAGCATGAATGGATGGATGGATGGATTTTGAGACATAAGACACACTGATGTGTTAACAAGTGATGGGACGATTTGATATATAATAAATATATACAGACTTATGCTGGATAAAATTACAGGGGTTTATGTGTATCACAGAGATTGGATACACCGATCTGTGAGAGAGCGATAGGATGAATGGATGGGTGAATATAGGATTGATAGTAAAGACTGATGCAATATAGAGGGAGTGGATGGATATTGGAGAAATAAGGCACACCAATTTTTGAGTGATTAAAAGCGGGGGTTCACCCTCCAAAAAATTTCTGACATCACATGGAGTCGAGCCATCATACTGACACAATGCATTTTTTTTTTCTCAGCACATACCTCCTTATCCCGATTTTCACCCCCCCCCCGGCTTTCCCGCTGGACTGGGCGTTCACACACACTGCCTGTGATTGACAGCCTTCCGACCGGCGCATACTGTGCGTCACAGGTGACCCGAACGTCGGTGCGGCTCTATACGTTGCATGCGCACCGACGTTCGGGTTATGTCGGCAACCTGTAAGGCTCAGTTTGCGCCGGTGGGAAGCATGTCAATCACAGGCAGTGATTGTGAACGCCCAGTCCCGCGGGAGAGCCGGGGGGTGAAAATCGTGATAAGGAGGTATGTGCTGAGAAAAAAAAAACACTGGCATTCTGTCCGTAGGATGATTTTTTTTGAGGGGGATGAATGGATAAAATATATATAAACAAGATAGACTCACGTGTGGGCAAGGTACTGGTTGGATGTATTTAATAAAAATAGGACACATTGGTATCAAAGGGAGGAATAGTGCCCCTTCATTGGTATCATTGGGATGAATATTGTTCCATCATGTGTGTGATTAGGATAAATAGTGCCCCTATCATTTGTATCATTGAGAGGAATATTGTCAAATCATTGTGAGGAATAGTGTTCCATCATTGGTGGCATTGGGATAAAAAGTACCCCATCATTGGTATCATTGGGAGGAATAGTCTCCCATCATTGCTGTCAGTGGGAGGAATAGTGTCCCATCATTGGTAGCAGTAGGAGGAATAGTGTCACATCTGTTTTATCAATTTGAGGAAGAATGTCCCATCATTGATATCATTGGGAGGAATAGTGTCCCATCATTGGTATAAGTAGGAGGAATAGTGTCCCATCTTTGGTATCATAGGGAGAAATAGTGCCCCATCATTGGTGTCAGTGTGAGGAATAGCGTCCCATCATTGTTATCAGTAGGTGGAATAGTGTACCACCATTGGTATCAATGGGAGGAATAATGTCCCATCATTTGTGTCATTAGAATAAAAAGTGCACCATCATTTTTACCATTGAGAGATATAGTCTCACATCATTGGTATCATTGAGATAAATAGTGCCTCATCATTTGTATCAGTGGGAGGAATAGTCTCCCATAATCGGTATCAGTGGGGGTAATAGTGCCCCATCATTTGTATCAGTGGGAGGAATAGTCTCCCATCATCGTATCAGTGGGAGTAATAGCGTCCCATCATTTTTTTCATTAGAAAAAATAGTGCCCCATCATTGGTATCTATGAGAGGACTAGTGTCTCATCATTTGTATCAGTAGGGAAAATAGTGGCCCTTCGTCAGTATCATTGGGAGGAATTGTGTCCCATCATTGGTATCATTTGGATGAATAGTGTCCCATCATTGGTATCATATTTATAAATAGTGGCCCATCATTGGTATCATTGGGATGAATAGTGTCCCATCATTTGTCATTAGGATAAAAAATGCACCACCAATGGTATCATTGGGAGGAATAGTTTCCCATCATTGGTATAATTGTGATAAATAGTGCCCCATTATTGGTATCATTCAGAGGAATTGTTGCCCACAGATGGCAAGACCCCCTTTTTTCTTTCTATTTATTTTCATTAATTTTTATTTTAGGGGTCGGTCCAAGGTTCCCAGGGTGTGGTGGGGGGGAGGGCATTGTGACAGTGATAGGGGAGCAGTGTGACATGTGGAGGGGGCAAGTGTGACAGGGATAGTGGAGGACAGAGATAACGGAGGCCTGGGATAGTGGAGGAAGGGGATAATGGAAGCCTGGGATGGTGGAAAACTGGGATAGTGAAGGACGGGGAAAGTGGAGCCCTTGGATATTGGAGGAAGGGGATAATGGAGGCCTGGGATGGTGGAAAACTGGGATAGTGAAGGACAGGGAAAGTGGAGCCCTGGGATATTGGAGGAAGGGGATAATGGAGGCCTGGGATGGTGGAAAACTGGGAAAGTGGAGGAGTCCTGGGATAGTGGAGGATGGTGACAATGGATTAAGGGGATAGAGGATGATGGATGGATAGCGGACAGATTGATGCCTGAGAGAGGGATGTGATGTGATGGATGGATGGATGGATATAATGAATCCTGAGAAAGGGATGTGATGTGATAGGATTAAAGGATGGATGGATGCATAGTGGATATAATGATGCCTGAGAGAGGGATGTGATGGGATGGATGGATGTTGGGGGAGGGGCCGATTTGTAGAATAATTACTAGGAGTCACAAACATTATTGCATAAGAAAAATACATTGACCTAAATTATATTATCATTTTTATATTCACAGCATCTATTTAGGTAAACTGTCAGGACGATTTTACCTTAGTTTGTTTGATTGGTGAAATTTCTCCTTCCTTCTGATGCTGAGAGACATGTGTGTTCCTATGGGCAATTTACAAGAAAGAAAAGGGGCGGGGTCCAGGCGGGGAGAAACAAAACTTATTCTAAAGAGAGGAGGTTCTATGGACTTACACAATGCTCACCCCCCCCCCCCCCCCCCAATTCTCTGCTGCACGGTCACACGCAGTGCTGTAGTTCAGAGAACGGGGACGAGCAGGACTTAGACCACAGTGAGAAGCTCCCATGAGAAATTTACTATGGAGCCAGAGAACCAGGAAGTGAGGATTTCAGCAAAGGATTACAGCTGCTTCAAAGCAAAAACAGACAATGAGGACATGAAATCAAGACTGCTAGAAGGTAAAGCAAGCTATTTAACCCAAATTTTTTTTTTTGTTTAGTGATCCTTTAAGCTGGCCCCTGGAGGGCATCCTGCCTCGTTGGAGATGTGCCTCCTCCTCCTCCTATCAGGCATCCACATAGAGTCAGTGACTGACCTCATCACCCCCTCCCTCCTCATCACTGTAGAAAACCTGGCAGTATGCTGCAGCTGGGGGAACATGACTGCCAGATTGCTGTCCTTCTTGGGCACCCCCTCTCTCTCTGGGCTCACGTTACTGCCTTCCTCTAGCTGTGTACCATCATCGGAGCCTTCAAAACGCTGCACATCCTCCTGCAGCATGTACCCAACACTGTGGTCAAAAAGTGCTAGGGACTCCTCAGGAGGACAAGGTGGGGATAGGGAAGGAGTGAGCGATGCCATTGAGCAGAGGGAAAAGGCTGCCTTGGCAGCTGCTTTGCCAGACAAAGTACCCTGAGCCTGGGTGAGAGGATGAGGACGGCTTGGTCATCCACTCTACCAATAATAAAAAAATATTATATTGCGCTAACCTACAAGGTGATAGTGATAAATGTAGTGAAACTCCAAAGTGTAAGGCAGCTAGCACAACATGGAAAATTGTGAAAACAGAATAAAGTAAAAAGTGCAGCGCCAATTGAAACAAATATGCCCTGTTGAGCAATATCATATAGTGTATCGGTTGGTGAATCAGCTAACGTACCCCAATACAAAGTGATTACAGTGAATGAGAAGTATCTGATATAGCCTCACCGACCTGGATGGTCAGTAAGGTATAAACTCTTCCCAAAATAAAAAATACAAAATGTTGTGAATCTCTAGGTGCAACAACCTAAGAAAATACCTAAAAAGACCATAACAGTCTCACAAGATATACAAATATTTGATCAATCACAAACAAACATGATATTCGTACAGTGAAAAGGAAATTCTATATAATATATGACATAGAATGCATAGTCCCATTCAATACACAGAGGTAATTCTATGTTCTCATAGGTAGAAGAAAAACACTCTTCTCTCTGATCAGTGGTGTCTCATCCCCAGGTAGATAATCTCTATAGTAAGAGTAAATGCCCTTACCAGATGTTGTAGACCCGCAGCTCACCGTACGGTGGGGGGTCCTCAAGGCTTGTGTAGGCCGATTGCCTTACCAGGGTAACCTTCCGGACAGTCCTGATGGTGTTTCAAATAGGGCCTTCCTACAGCAATCAGACCAGGAACATTCGATGGTGATGATCTTAGTGGCAAGTATAATACTCAGGGGATCCAGCATAAAAATATAAAAGGAGAGAAAACACCTCCTCATCGCGTAAAAAAGTATTTATTAAAAGTCAAAAAGACATGCTCACAGAAAATCCAAATGAATCTCAAAGAGATCTCACACCAAAATGTCCATACAAGTAAAACATCACTGCACAGCAACCACAGCAATCTTGGCAATCAATCTTCAAAAAGGTGGTGGAGCAATCAATGCGCAGTAAGGGTAGATATATTCAATAACCCAACCGGTTTCGTCTGAGTAGACTTCGACAGGGGTGCATATCTGAATACACCACCCTGCCTGCGCCTTAAATAGTCCCCTAGAGTACCCCCATGAGACCCAATTCCCCAGCACTCACCGTTCTCGGCGTGCGTTCCATCTGTAGTCACTTCCGGTGTCCATGCGCTCCAGGCGCCCGGAAATGACATATCAGAGTATCTCTAATTGGCTCCCACGCTCTCCCCTATCCCTGCGTTCCAGGTGCAAGGGAATGACAGGCCATCTATGCCCGCCCACAATCCGGATATCTTCTGTGCTGAAAACCTCCTTCAATGAATGGCAGGAAGTCAGACTAGGCCGCGCCGCCCCCCGCACAGACAGCGCATCGTACAGATGGAGCGCGTCACCATCTCATGCAAGCTCCACCCACATTGGACGCAGCCATATGGCAGGGGGTTAGACGGACGCTACCAGTGTGTAACTGATCGGTACATGCCCCAGCATGACCAAAACATGTCACAACCACAACATCAGCCAAATGGGTCAGATGGACTCATCGATCCTTGTGGGGCCACAGGGCAATGAATAAACCTTAAAAGGAAGGGGGTTTAGAGAACTTAAACTGAATAAACAGCAAGTAAATGTTGCCAATTGGATCATATATTTACTGTGCATAGAGAGCCTCCTAGTGGTGAAAAATGGTAGCTATACACCACCACCTCGTCTACTCACAATCATAGGCTCCCAAAGAGAGTAATTCAATTTTCATCTACGAGATCGGTCTCATGGGAATATGGGGGAGCAGACATTTGAGTCTGTCAACATATATAACAAAAGGAAGCAATTAATGTTAAATTGTTAGATAGTATAAACATCAATTATAGTATGCAAATGTCAAGATTGGTTAATAAAGGAGTTAACGTCCCACTCCACATTAAGGCCATGGGGCACGTAACACTTTACTGGTAAATCCAGAAGACCTCCAATCTGGATACACCACGAACACTAGGTTCCCCTCTCCAGTGGGGAACGAAGTGATTGATGATCTGAAAAGTGGTACCTTCAACCTGTTTGTTGTGTTGTTCAAGGTAGTGTCTAGGTACCGTATGTTTCGGGCACCCTTTTTTTAATTTTGGCAATGTGCTCACCTACCCATGTGGAGAAACTTCTTATGGTGCAACCCCAAGTGTTGTTTCCCACAAGGGCAGGTGATAAGATAGACAACGTGTCTATTCGCACATGTGAAAAAGTGTTTCATGGGAAACACAAGTCCTGTAACCGTAGATGTAAAACTAACAGTTTTCTTTCTGTTGTGGTTATGTAGACATACCTTGCATCTTCTACAGGGATAGTATGCCTTGGAGAGAGGGAAAAAATAAGTTTTTACTGGGGGGTCTGGAATATTGGGTGCGATTTGATTTTTTAGAGGCATGGCCCCTCTGTAAATCACACCTGCTTCCACAGGAAGAACTGGTCCCAACAGAGGATCATTTTTCAGAATCCCCCAATGTTTCCAAATAATGTTTTTGATCTGTCTATGTTGGGTTGAAAAAGTAGTAAAAAAAGAATGTTTAAATTTGTTATCTTGTACTGTTCTAGTTTTCTCTGCAGTTAATATAGACCTGTCCATCGCGGAGATTTTTTCGATTTCCTCCTCAATGGCAATGCTCGAATAGCCCTTATCTACGAACCTCCTTTTGAGTGTCTGTGCCTGAACTCTAAAATCTAGATTCGAACAGTTCCGTCTAATCCTGAGCATTTGGCTACGGGCACCGAGCCAAGCCAGGAAGGATGATGGCAACTATCCTTTGGGATGAATCCATTGCGGTCCATGCTCTTAAAATGAGTCTTAGTTTTAAGTTGGTTATTCTGCACAAAAATTTCCAAATCGAGAAAATGTATATTAGAAAAACTAGCCTCATAAGAGAGACTAATCCCAACTTGGTTGTCATTAAGGCCACTCATGCACTCTACCAAGTCTTTGGCATGTTGCGGCTCAACACGGCCAGCTGCCGAAAAAAAGTATGAGCGTGTCCCACGGCCACGTGCTGATGAGGATGCACCGTGTCCACGAGCAGCACTGTTGCCTCTAGACGCAGAGCCTGCTTTCCCTCTTTTATCTGCTCGTGACTCTCTGCCTCTCCTTGTTGTCCTTCCAGACATACTAATGGCCTGCAGAGGACACAGACAGGGCTCGAGTCCCTCCACTTATTTTACAGCAGGAACGTCGTTCCCTTTGCAGGACTCGAGCAGCCGATCCTCCCGAGCCCGTTCCTGTATGGGTGCAGTTCACACAGGCACTACAGGGGGCGCTCAAGCGCCAGAGTACTCCCCTCCCTCCTCCTCCTCCTCTCTGTCAGTTTCCTGCCCAAGTCTAGAGGACCAAGCCACAGCACATGATGGGGAACGAATTCAATGCTGTTGAATGCCTCTGATGGAGGCTGCAGTGCTAAAGCTGATGGAAGGTAGGAGACACGTGCCATCTGAGAAGTGAGTATAATTGCTCTTCTAAAGCAGTTAGCTGACAACCCTTACACCAAGCTAGCACTCTGAGTGTACCTACTATACTCTATAATTACATCAGATGTAATTTCTGGCACTCCACTATTTATCTATTAGTTCTGTGATTTCCCAATAGAAGAGCCCTCTCTCTGTATGTGTTTGGAGATATGATTATTCTGGTTTTCTCTCTGCATCTTTGTCTGCATTGTGGGGGGTGAGGTGGTGGTCTGTGCTAATGGATGGGGGGGTGGTTTGTGGGGGTTCTTCTGTGCTAATGGAGGAGTGGTTGTTTGTGGGCAGTGGCGTATCCAGGGTATGGCACCTATGGCAAGTGCCATGGGGGCCATATAAAGGGGGCACTCCTAAATAGCTGTGCAGCAAGGCTTTTCCTGCATAATTGTGGCTGAATAGGACCTGCAGCAGTGTGAACATCCAGCACATCCAGGGATTGGAGAGCAAGCCGTCTGGATGTGCAGTGCACTGTGCATCTCCAATTAAAGACTTCACCTGTCAGATCCAAATTGTGATGTCGGGTATGGGCGGGACTGTTACTCGGACCCACCCCCTCTGTCAAACAACCAGTGTAATGAAAGAGCCGTCTCACGTGCACTCCTTATCACATCCCATAACACTTCCCCAGTCCTCCCTTACACAGAGCACAGCGACCCCTCCCCTCTAGCAAGTTGTATCTAAGCCCCGCCCTCCCCCTACGTTCTTTCTGGCATAGGCATCAGGTGAATGTGAGGTGAGAGGAGGCTCCCTCTGTCAAACAACCAGTGTAATGAAAGAGCCGGCTCACGTGCACTCCTTATCACATCCCATAACACTTCCCCAGTCCTCCCTTACACAGAGCACAGCGACCCCTCCCCTCTAGCAAGTTGTATCTAAGCCCCGCCCTCCCCCTACGTTCTTTCTGGCATAGGCATCAGGTGAATGTGAGGTGAGAGGAGGCTCCCTCAGAGGAGGGACTACAGGTCCCAGCATATCAGCTGCTTTCTGACAAGGTTTGTGTGTCTGCAGCCCTGATGTTAGTGATGGCACAATAACAATGTACAGTGCTGAGGAGATCACTTTCTGTGTACTACATGCTGGTGGGGGGGAAATGATGTGTCAGGCTGGTTTCCCCCTCAGCTCTCTGTATGCATTAGTGGGATCTCTCATTGCAGATATTCTATCTCTCTGAAGATCTGTTCAGTGTGTGGGCTCTAGGGCCCCCTACAGGAGATCTGAGGGGATCAGGCACCTAGGGATATGTCGGTAAAGAGAACCTGTCATTGTCCAGATCAAAGTAAAAAAGTAAGTACTACAGTTGAGCGCCTCCATTGTTGACACCATCCCTGCACTCTGCTGCCGTCTGTCAGGCCCCGTACACACCATAGAATCCATCCGCAGATAAATCCCAGCAAATGGGTTTCAGCGGATAGATCCTATGGTGTGCACACGCCAGCGGATCTGTTTCCGCGGATATATCTCCCCTGGGATGGATTCCAGCAGATTGAATATTTGCTGACATGCAGAACATATCCATCTGCTGGAGTCCATCCCAACGGATGGATCCGCTGGTCTGTACAGACTCACCGGATCCATCCGTCCGAAGGGATCCCCCGCATGCGTCGTAATGATTCGACGCATGCGTGGAATTCCTTATATGACAGCGTCGCGCACGTCACCGCGTCATAATCGCGGCGACGGCGCGACACGTCATCGCCAGAGGATTTCGGCGCGGATTTCAATGCGATGGTGTGTACACTCCATCGCATGAAAATCCGCCGAAATCCTCGAGAGGATTTATCCGCGGAAACGGTCCGCTGGACCGTATTCGCGGATAAATTCTATCGTGTGTATGGGGCCTAAGGCACTTGGTGAATGCTTTGCTCTGTGCCAAGGCCCCGCCCACCATCCCTGGTGTGGGGAGACATTAAGGCTGGATGTTCACACTGCTGCAGGTCCTATTCAGCCAGAAGTTGACATGCATTGCTGGCTGGGACAAAGATATAAAGAGTCAGGATCAGTTAAATGTTCCCCTCCCCAGGTTTTTTTCAGCCTTGTGTAGCCCTGCACTCACAGATCACCACTTTTACTTACTGTCCGGGTTCACACAGGTGTGATGCGGGAACCCTGCGAATCCACTGCGGGTTCCCACATCACACCCAACTCGCATGGCAGTTCACACTGCCATATATGAGCTGCTGGGGAGTGTCAATGACACCCCCATTTCAGATCGCATATCGCACTGCGAACTGTCAGTTCGGACATGAATCGGATCGCATTGGTGTGAACACTCATGAATCCTGATTCTGGTGTGGACCAAAAAAAAAAAGTCCTGTGTGAGTTTAGTCCGAATGTGATTGCAATTTCAGCCATATTATCTGTAGGAGGCACAGGCCACAGGAGGACATTACTGGGGGTGAAGCCAGAGGAGGATAGTACACTGATTTGTGGGGGATGGTCTGTACCAATGGAGGGGGTGTCTGTACTAATGGGGGGGGAGGTTTGTGGGGGGGTCTGTCTTAATGGAGGGGGGTGGCTTGTCCTGGGGGGTCTGTACTAATGGAGGGGGCTCGGGTGGGGTCTGTATTGAGGGAGGTGGAGGGGGGGACACCAACCCTAATGAATGAATGAATGACTTGTATAGCGCTACTCATGCGAACTGAATCGCCTCTGGGCGCTTTTTCCAGACAGTGTCTGCTTGGCTGGTGCGGTCATTTTACCCCGTAGGATCGTGACACGCTTGGGACACACAGTCCTACACATAGATATACATATATATACTGGGCCAATTTGGGCAAGATCCAATTTACCTACCAGCATGTCTTTGGAGTGTGGGAGGAAACCGGAGTACCCGGAGGAAACCCACGTAGGCACAGGGAGAACATGCAAACTCCAGGCAGATGGTGTCGTGGTTGGTATTCGAACCAGCGACCCTTTTGCTGCTAGGCAAAAGTGCTACTCACTACACCACTGTGCTGCCCAGTAACACCACTGCAGCCGCAGGCTCTCCCCCCTCCCTCTCCCCCCGCGATGCTGTACTAGTGAGCAGCGCTTGCCAGCATAGCTGCCCACTATGTTTCTTCCCCCGCCTTCATATCGGATCTTGGGTGGGAGTTCCCACACTTATTTCCCCAGGACTTGACCCCTGCAGTACACCACGTGAAAGTACTTGCAGCAATATACCCTGCCTGTAGTATTATTATGAGCAGATCCCTGCTTCTAGGAGTAAATATGAGAAACAACAGCTTTATGTTAGGTGCACAATGTGCAGAGGACACGGACAGTACACACACCACGTAGCTTTAGGTGCACACTGCAGAGGACACACAGTACACCACGTGAGAATACTGCAGCTAGCACAATCACCTGCCTGTCTGTCAGTAAATTAGGAAGAGCGGATCTAGCTAAACTATACAGTGTATAAATATATATACACAACACCTGGGATGCATATATATCCTGTACACACTGTAATTCTAACTAACGAGTCTGCCTGCCTGCTCTATCTAACTCAATTGAAATGACATTGTCTCTCTCTCTTTCTGTCTCTATCTTTTAACCACCGACTTGCACACAACCTTTTATAGTGTGGGGCGTGTACTAAACCCCCTGAGCCATAATTGGCCAAAGCCACCCTGGCTTTAGCCAATTATGGCTCTCTGTTTTCTGCAAGCTGTGATTGGCCAAGCATGCGGGTCATAGTGCATGCTTGGCCAATCATCAGCCAGCAATGCACTGCGATGCCGCAGTAAATTATGGGCCATGACACACCACTCGAATTTGGCGCGAACGACCCGTATCTAGAAGAAACCAGGACATCAGGCTGGAAAGCAGGAACCAGGACACCAGGCTGGAAACAAAAACATGAGCTATACAGATACATTCCAATAACTGCTCTCTAGTGTATTCGCTCAATTCCTGATAACAGAAATCTCTGTCATCTGTTGCCAGGAGCGACAGATACAGAATATCTTCCAGATGCATTTTTTTTTTTTGCAATAGCAAGTGCCCAGAACAAATTTCTACGTGCAGCCGACCTCTTTGTATGGCTTCAGTATTTTGTCAGGGATGTCTAACACAGGCATCCAACACAGGTTTAAACAGATCAGTGGGCTGCACTTAAGGAAACAGACACAAGGTAGGTGAGAAATATATATTTATTAAGGATAAGGCACACGTGCAAACCAAACAACAGCAAAGCATACGCAAAAACACAGCAACCCTCAAAACACCAAATCTGACTAATATATCCAAAAACAAGAGCATATATACAAAAACAAGCAGGGATGAGAGACAAGGGGAAACAGGCAGCCAGATGGAGGGAGCAGTGGCAAGGGGAAGCTGGGATCGGGGGACGAGACTCAGGGTCTGGGTACAAGGTGCAGGAAACAGAGTCCAGGGCAGGAAGCAGATCAGGAACATATACAGGAAACAAATCAGGTCAGGCAGGAACAAGGTTAGCAGAGAGGATACTGAAGCACTAAACCTCAGTGAAGGGTGGGCTTATATACTCCCAGCAGGTTCACATCAAGTGCAGCTTGATCAGTAAAGGGTCTATCTACTGGGAGACACCCACTGGTGGCCACCAGAATTGCACCCTTAGTTGCTGGAGGTAATAGTGCCACCAGCAGGTGACCAAAGTCACAACACGGATCATGACAGCAGCATTGTGACTGGCGGTGTATTTGGTTACTGCTGAATTTTTGCCTCTTTCGCTGCGTTACCTCTGCTACACACATTAACAAAATTTCCTGAAAAAAGTTTCATAACTGGTGCGATAAACCAGTGGCCCCCCCAAAACGACAGATTGAAGTGGGGTGTTATCTAAAAATATACTTTCATAATAGTGTATTTGGGTACTGCAGAATTGTTGTCGCTTTCGCTGCTTTACTTCTGCTACACACAGTGACAACATTCCCTGAAAAAAAAGTTTCATAACTGGTGCGATAAACCAGTGGCCCCCCAAAACGTCAGCTTTTGTTATATACCTTCTTCTACATATACTGCACTTCTCTATAGACTTTACCTGTCATTTTTTAAATGGCCCTGTGACAAGAGGAAGAGGCAGGCCCTTCCGCAGGGGTGGTAGGGCAGGAGCACCAGGCCAGAGACAAAGTGGGAAGTGGCACAATGTTCGTTCGATTACGTCAAATGGCGCACCAGACTTGGTTGAGTGGCTTACCACCACCACCACCATATACCCTCTGCTTGAGTCACAGGAATTATTTTCCGATCCATCAGAAGACATTTCGGATGCGCAGCCATTCTTGGCATTGGATCAGAAAGAGGAGGTAGCAACAGCCGGTGATCTGCCGTGCTGGTTCCAGCTGTGGTATTTGTTCCCCGAGCAGTGCGCAGGTGTACGAGGAGCCGACGGAAACAGCCGAGGGGGAACAGCTGTTCTTGATTTGTAGATGCGCTCGCTCCCGATGACTTCCCACACACGCCGCCGATGCTAGGTGCACGCTGCCGCTCAGCAGGAAGATTGAATGTAAGATTGAACATGTAATATTTTTTTGATTTATTGGCAGGTGGGCAGGAAGGGGAGGAATGTGACAGTGAACGAGATTGAACATTTTTGGATTGGTTATACATGATTTTATACAGCAGCAAGGGGCATCAAGTAATACATTTGGATGGGTCATGTATTGGCGGGATGGATGGGTCAGTTTATTTTTTCCTCATTAAATTCTGTGCGACGCCATTTTATTCTCTGGGGTCTCTGTTGAAAAATATCTATCTTTATAATGTTTGGAGGTTCCAATTAAGATTCTAGCAAAAAAAAAAAAAAAATGTCTGTTTTTTTTTTTTTTTACTTGTAAACAGGAAGTGAAAAAATGTGGATAAGGGGGCACTAGTGAGCCAATAATACAATCAAAAAATATACAAATATGTACATAAAGTGCATGTGCAATGATAGTGCTGAATAGAACAATCAAAGTGCAGTAATCCTAAAAACTCGTGATAGGATAAATAGAAGGAGTGTGCAAAGCCACACAACAAAAGTCCATGAAGTGAATAAATGGTCTAATAGAGATGTCCATAGAATTCTTGATTTCACTGTGCGTGTGATTAAATGGATTCGTAGGATTCCACCTCCACCGGTCTAAATCACCCAAGAGTGTATAGAAAGATGGACCCTTACCGCATGGAGTTGACCTAGTTCGCTAGAAAGAGGTCAAATACAGCTTTTTGTCACCAATGGACAAAGTTTAAACGCCTGGAGTTCCTGCTGGTCAGCTGGTATGGAGCGTCATAAGATATAAAAGAGAGATATCGCCAATGGTATAATAATGTTTATTAAAAAGATTGAAAAACACACACAATGCCGAATGGAGGCTTACTTTAGCAGTGCCCACATCCCGGCACTGAGGCTTTAGGCTTTGTGGATCAGAGGATCTGATGCCCGATCGCTGGAGAGGGTGATGTCCACGCTGATGGAGTCTACGGCGTGCGCTTCACCTTCGCAGAGCCGGAAGTTTACTGTGCGTGGTCTGCGTGTCGCCTCAAACAGGCGACACGCAGACCACGCACAGTAAACTTCCGGTCCGGCTGGTTTCTCGGCTCTGCGAGGTGAAGCGCACGCCGTAGACTCCATCAGCGTGGACATCACCCTCTCCAGCGATTGGGCATACGATCCTCTGATCCACAAAGCCTAAAGCCTCAGTGCCGCGATGTGGGCACTGCTAAAGTAAGCCTTCATTCGGCATTGTGTGTGTTTTTAAATCTTTTTAATAAACAGTATTATACTATGGCGATATCTCTCTTTTATATCTTATGACGCTCCATACCAGCTGACCAGCAGGAACTCCAGGCGTTTAAACTTTGTCCATTGGTGACAAAAAGCTGTATTTGACCTCTTTCTAGCGAACTAGGTCAACTCCATGCGGTAAGGGTCCATCTTTCTATACACTCTTGGGTGATTTAGACCGGTGGAGGTGGAATCCTACTAATCCATTTAATCACACGCACAGTGAAATCAAGAATTCTATGGACATCTCTATTAGACCATTTATTCACTTCATGGACTTTTGTTGTGTGGCTTTGCACACTCCTTCTATTTATCCTATCACGAGTTTTTAGGATTACTGCACTTTGATTGTTCTATTCAGCACTATCATTGCACATGCACTTTATGTACATATTTGTATATTTTTTGATTGTATTATTGGCTCACTAGCGCCCCCTTATCCACATTTTTCATATTTTAGATTCAAGTTTGAATTTTTGTGGGGAGCAGCTTTATTCATTTATTTTTCACTTAACTAATTTTTTGGCGCGAGATCCCTACCCCATTGTAAACAGGAAGTGTCGGGTTTCGGTCGGGGCACTGCGGGGGGTAAAATTCCCGCCCATCTCCGACCCCCCTTTGAAGAGCGATGGAGGACGGATTTAGCGCACAGCTGCAGCTTTTCATTCTCTGAGAGATTTGGAGATCAGCTTCTCACACCTGGAGGGGAGCCGCCGCCGCCGGACATGAAGGTCGCATGTTATCAACGGAACATAGATGAAGGTGTTCTATAGTCTTCTCTTGAATTTAGGGTTAGGTGTTGTATAGTTCTACTCTAAGGTGACAACACTCACTCGCCATACTGTATCTATGGAGGGGGGTCCCTGTTGTCACCCTAGGAGAGGACTACTCCAGAACATAGATGGATGTGTTCTATAGTCCTCTCTTGAATTTAAGGGGAGGGGTTCTATAGTTCTACGCTAAGGTATACTGTATCTATGGAGGGTCCCTGTTGTCACCCTAGGACAGGACTACAGAACACCCCCCTCTCCTTGGCTCTAGTTTATAGATGAAGGTGTTCTATAGTCCTCTCCTGAATATAGTCCTATTCTAGAGGGACAATGCTCACTCGCAATACTACATCTATGGAGAGTCAGTGTTGTCACCCTTGTACATGACTGCTGAACCCCATCTCCAGCACATTGATGGAGGTGTTCTATAGTCCTCTCCTAGGGTGAAAAAGATGCTTCTACATAGATACAGTACAGTGAATGAGTCTTCTCACCCTAGGACAGGGCAACAGGTGCCATGTTCTAAAGAGGAGGATGGGGGAGGTGTTCTATAGTGCTGCTCTAGGGTAACAATGCTTGCTCACTGTACCATACATATGGAGAAACAGGATTGTTCCCCTTAGGACAATACTAGAGAACACCCCCTCTTCTGATTATAGGGGGAGGTGTTCTACAGTCCTATTGTAAGGTGTCAATATTTATTTTATATTTACATATTTAGATTTATTTTATTTATATATATATATATAATCTAAATATGTAAATATAAAATAAATAAATAATTTTATATATATATATATATATATATATATATATATATATATATATATATATATATATATATATATATATATATATATATATATATATATATATACTTAAAAATAAAAGAAAAATATGTAAATATAAAATAAATAAATATAAACAAATAGGCAAATCGATCAAATCCAATTTATTGTCAAGCGGTGACATGCTACGCATTTTTCCGGGCCCCCACGTATAAAAAAAAATGCATTATAAATAATATAAATAAATAATAAAATAAATGTAAATATATATATATATATATATATATATATATATATATATATATATATATATATATAGAGAGAGAGAAATTAATATAAATATGTAAACATAAAATAAATTTATAAAATACGTAAATATTAAAAAAACATTGTAAATATAAAATATATATATATATATATATATAATGTAAAAACATATTTTTTCTGGAAGGCAAATGGGTCAAATCCAGATTTATTGTCAAGCGGCGACATGCACTCATTGTGTAAGAGTTGCCGATGAAGTCAGGGCCAAGGTTGTGCAATCCCCCCCCCCCCCCCCCTAATTATACCATCCCCACCATACACAGCTCACAGCGCAGGCGGATGGCAAACGTGGCAGAGCGCATCAACAGCTGACGATCAGCTGTTGCGTTCGGCTATTTACGTAGCCTGTTACTGCGCATGCCCTGAGTCTGCGCAGTCGGTTCTGGAACTTAGCAGATGGCGGAACAAGAAGGATAAGACACCGGCACTTACCTTTCTGGGGTCAGCTGTGCTTCTACTGTCCCTCGGTGTCTTCTCTCGCCCTCGGTCACACTTCAGCCAATCAGGTTTCCGGTAACCAGAACCGGTGAACCTTATTGGCTGAGACACCTGTCACTCTTATCCAAGGAACGCACTCCCCGTGCGTCCCGAGGATAAGCATCTGGAAGCCGTTTACAGCCTATCAGAGCCGCTGGCTCTGATAGGCATTTCCACAGCCAACCAGCTGACGTTATTCAGATGGCTGGCCATCTGAATATTTGGCAGCAATACATAGATTCATGCAATGTATAAATCTATGTATATTGTGTCAGTGCGAGAGCCAGAGGGGGCTGCGCTCCGGCGCCCTCTATGGGAGCACCGTCACTGCTCATCTACATGCCACCTACCCCTATACACTATACCCCTGTCATCTACATACCACGCACCCACATAATTTTGGCACGGCTACGCAAAGTGACGTGTATATATACACGTCACTTTGAAATTCGCTCTATGATCCTGCCCACGGGAGACACGGACTCGATGTCCGCCGGTGTCCCGCGATGGTGTCACGGAGCGGTTAGTGTAAACACAACATCTCTCTGTGCTTCCCCTGACACTGTCACTGATCGTCTGTCCCCTCTCATCAGTGACATGTTACCAGGGCTGTCTTAATGAGAGGGCACTGCCCAGGGGCCCCAGCTGCATGGTGGGCCCCCTGCACTTTCCCCAAAGCAGCTGGTCCTTGAGCCCACGCTGCCCTGGAACTGGGGACCCCCATGATGGCACTGAGAGTGATAGATGCAAAGGTATGGCAGACTGCCTCCTACCTACTTGATGTCTGTTTACCTTCACTGTCATCATTATAGGGGCCTCAGACCATTACTTTGCCCAGGGGCCCATGATGCTATTAAGACGGCCCTGCGTGTTACAGAAAGCCATGACCCCCACAGTTAGAACACATCCCCTAGGCCATGGGTGCCCAACCATTGGCCCGGGGGCCACATGTGGCCCTCGGCCTCCTGCTCTGGGATAGCAGGTTGGCAACCCCAGATCACGGTTTGCCGACCACCATCCCAGAGCAGCAGTTTTGTGAATGAAGCCGCTGGTAGAGGAATCAAGCACTGAGCCATAGACTTCTGTCATTACCTGCGGCTTTGTTGCGCTTTCAGAAAGTGCGCCACACCTGGAGGATATAATAGAAGTTTATGGCAAAGTGCAGCTAACCCGCAAAAAATACACAGATGCACTGCACCTGCAGTTTGGGCAAATCGCAGTGCATCAGTGTGAAAGCTGATTTTCACATGATCGGTCCGACCCAATCAGACTTAATATTCACCTCTATGGAGCAGTAAACAGACACAGACTTGTGTCTGTTGACACCCGCCTCCCTAAAAAAAAAATATATATAATAGAAAGGGATCTGCCCCCTTTCGTCTTGGCTAAACAGATTGGATTAGAGGGCCCATAGAGTAGAGTAGGCTGTGTCCATGGACACGGACATGTCATCCTCCTGCTCCGCTCATTGTGGTCTGCAACCAGTTACCAATTCGCTTAGGCACCATTAACCCCTCCAGTGCCACCTAGTGGTTAACCCCTTCACTGCCAGTGTCATTTTCAGAGTAATCAGTGTATTTTTATAGCACCGATTGCTGTAAAAATGACAACGGTTCCAAAATGGTGTCTAAGGTGTTTGAATGTGTCCGCCATGCAGTCGCGATATTAAAAAAAAAAAAAAAAAAGCTGATCGCCGCAATAGCTAGTAAAACAAATTTTATAAAGGCCATAAAACTACCCCCAATTTTGTTGACGCTATAACTTTTGCGCAAACCGATCAATAAACGCTTATTGCTTTTTTTTTTTTATATATATATATATATATATATATATATATATATATATATATATATATGTAGAAGAATACATATCGGTCTACATTGCTTAAAAACTTTTTAGATATATATTTTTTATTGGGGATATTTCTTATAGCAAAAAAAAAAAATTCCTTTTTTTTTTTTTTTTAATTGTCGCTCTGTTTTGGTTTATAGTGCAAAAAATAAAAACCGCAGAGGTGGTCAAATACCACCAAAAGAAAGCTCTATTTGTGGGGGAAAAAAGGACATAATTTTTTTGGGATCCACGTCGCACAAACGCGCAATTGTCAGTTAAAGCAACGCATTGCTGAATCGCAAAAAGTGGCCTGGTCTTTTACCAGCCAAATGTCCCGGGGGTGAAGTGGTTAAAAACGTTGTGAGATCACTGTGCGTGACGCAAAGTGCATTGTTTCCCCAACCCCCCAAAATCAATGTACCTCACACTACATCAGAATGTGCAAGCCCCTCACTGTCTGAGACAGTGAGTGAGACACATACATATACAGTAAAGCCTGGTGCACA
Source organism: Rana temporaria (assembly GCF_905171775.1). NCBI lineage: Eukaryota > Metazoa > Chordata > Amphibia > Anura > Ranidae > Rana > Rana temporaria. The sequence continues at coordinate 155,161,130 of NC_053493.1, read as the reverse complement.
CGGGACCATTGTTGGCCAACCAAGCCTCAGATTTTTTTTAACAAAAGGTTGTGTGCCAGAATCTTGCCTTACATACTAAACGTTACACAATTGTGTCCCAAACAATAAATTGAAGTACTACGAGGAATTTAAGCGGTAACCTTTTGGGCCCCCTCTGCCAATTTCAGGTTAGGTCAGCATTTTGCAGAGCATGCATGTTTTTACTTTCGACCTGTGTGATGGATACTTTATGCTAGAATAAATGTTGACAGTCATAACAGCCAAAAACCTCCCAATAACCATACGTAATCAGTAAAGATGATAAGAATTTCACTTTTATTATACACTATTATTTAACAAACTAGTTTAAAAAAAAGTTAAATTAACTTTATAAAAAAAAATATATATATTTGCAACCTGTCCAGGAAAGGGCGTGTACAATATGTACGCATTAATTTCAAAACCGTTAATAAACTTGGGTTTTCAGATTTCAGGTTTGTGTTTCTCATCCATCTTCCAGCACCTGTTCAGCCATGATGATCTAAAATAAAATGTAAGTCGAAATGTTAAGTGGTGAAACCTGTTACCTGTTACCTGTTACTACTTGCCGACCGCCCACCGTCGTTATACGTCATCACTTTAGAGATGAATATCTCGGTAACGGTAGCAGCTGCTGCCACAATCGAGATATTCATCTCTTCTGTGGGCGGCCGTGTTAACGATAATGGCGGTCTCCGCGGCGAATCCGGCGCGAGATCGCCGTTATCGGTGGCGGGAGAGGGGCCCCCCCCCCTCCCGCCGCTGTTCCGCGCCCTCCGCCGCTTACCGGAGCCGTCGGTAGCGGCGGAGGAGATCGCGACCATCCGGCAGCTGAGCGGGGACGAGACTGAAGGAAAAATCTCCTTCGCCCGTCCCCATAGCTCCGCTGGGCGGAAGTGACGTCAAAACGTCAGTCCCGCCCAGCGTCTTAAAGAAACATTTTTTTTTTTGTCATTTGAAAAAATGACATTTCCAAATTTTTTTTTTTTTTTTTGCATTTAAGCCTAAATATGAGATCTGAGGTCTTTTTGACCCCAGATCCCATATTTAAGAGGACCTGTCATGCTTTTTTCTATTACAAGGGATGTTTACATTCCTTGTAATAGGAATAAAAGTGATAATTTTTTTTTTTTTTTTTTTTCCAGTGTTAAAAATTGTAAAATAAATAAAAATAAATGCGAAAAGCAAAAAAAAAATTTTTTAAAGCGCCCCGTCCCGACGAGCTCGCGCGTAGAAGCGAACGTATTCGCGAGTAGCGCCGACATATGAAAACGGTATTCAAACCACACAAGTGAGGTATCGCCGCGATCGTTAGAGCGAGAGCATTAATTTTAGCCTTAGGCCTACTCTGTAACTCAAAAAATGCAACCTGTAGAATTTTTTAAACGTCGCCTATCAAGATTTTTAAGGGTAAAAGTTTGACGCCATGCCACGAGCGGGCGCAATTTTTAAGCGTGACATGTTGGGTATCATTTTACTCGGCGTAACATTATCTTTCACAATATATAAAAAAATTGAGCCAAATTTATTGTTGTCTTATTTTTTCATTTAAAAAAGTGAATTTTTTCCAAAAAAAGTGCGCTTGTAAGACCGCTGCGCAAATACGGTGTGACAAAAAGTATTGCAATGACTTCCATTTTATTCTCTAGGGTGTTAGAAAAAAAAAATATATAATGTTTGGGGGTTTTAAGTAATTTTCTAGCAAAAAAAAATGGTTTTGTCTCGTAAACACCGACTCTGAAAAACAGGCCCGGGGCTAAAGTGGTTAACTGCATGAAAACTTTGTGTACATTTGCTAGTGATATGACTGACCTTTATACTCCAGTAGGGTGCATGCTATTTGCAGTCGTGCATCCAATATTGCTTGTTCTGAGGTCTTTACATTGCCTATCGTCCCACTTTGTAGGTAGTCCTTAGCAAACTCTAAAACATGAAAAGTGTATATCTTATTTTTTTTTTATACAGACACACATTATATTATTTATATATATATGTATACACACACACACTTTTTTTTTTTTTTTAAATAACAAAATTGTGCCATCTTCGGTGCGGTCACATTACTCATGGCTGCTTTATATGTCTTATGCTGGAGGAGCCGCAATCTCCCTCAGGGAGATCCAAAGTCCACTTGTCTCCTCCACACAATCTGTCTCGTGGGTGTAAAGCGGGCATAAGTCAAGTGACTAACCTGAACACAGTGCAGTTTAGGTATTTAGAATGCTAGCTTAAATCCATTTTACACTGTGTGCTATGCCAGCCTCTAATACAGCAGCCAGATTTATGGGTTCAAAGCAGAAATGGCATACACGAATTAGCAGAATCAGGGACGTTTTAAAGTTTCAAGTGGAGCAGATAACAGCACAAGCACTTTGCAGTGTAATCTGCTCTGGAGGAGCGACGTGTTTTATTTAAAGGGGTTACCAATATAACATTTCATTGACATAAATGAGTGAAAACAAAGCAATTACCATCAAAATAAGAACTCCACAGCTACTGGTGTCCTGTTGTTTGCTGTGGTTTAGAAAGCCTATTTTCCATTGGACAACCTGATCTTTGCACTTGTCCTTCTGCAGGAACAAACTATTTTTGAAAAAAAAAAATGATATATATATATATATATATATATATATATATATATATATATATATATATATATATATATATATTGATATATATATATATATATAATGCTAAAAATAGCGCTTTGTTTTTAATTTATTGGTGTTAAAACTACTTTTTTACTAGGCACACTTACCCCCAGTTCTTGAGCAATGTGGCTGCATATACAAGTTCTGCTCCCATTGGGTCCATGATAATCATGACCTGCTCTGTCATCCAGAAAATCTAAAAGAAATTTTTAATTTTTGGGTAAACAATTCCCAAATTTGGCCTCTATAAAGCAGATGCAGTCTGCACGGTCATTGTGTTAAAGTTGAATATCTATATACACATAAGGTTGAAACCTGGCAAGGATTGACCAAGCCATTTGTTGTTTCGAATTGTGTCCATTGTTATGATGAGGTAACCCAAGTTTGACATAAAATTGAGATTAATACTATTTACAACTTTTGCTTAGTTATTCTGATTTAACTTTAAAGATAACATGGCAAACCTATATACATGACAATAAACTAAGAGTGTGAAAAGCATGAGTAAAGAAAGGTAAAAAATACCACTAAAATCCAGTGATCTCCAACGTTTATGGGACACACCCAAATGTCCTCTGGAAAAATATCCTGTGCAAAAGTTAGTAATAAATGTGAAATATTTCTTAGCTATAGCTGTAACCACGATGAGTAACCCACCTTTCCAAGTTTTTCTATTTGCCCATTGAACAATGAAGTGGCAACAACGGCACAAATTTGACGAATAGATTTCTGTGTAATAATAAATCCAAAATGATCATGCTGAATAATAAAGAGAACACAAGCACACACAGTTCACAGAAGTCACACTTACGTGCTGGTTTTTAAGTATGATATATAGGTAAGCGTCAATTACCTGTATTGGATACAAAAGAAAATCCCTATAAGAACACATTTGATTTCAATACATTTTCACCATTAGTGAAATAGTTTCTTACCTCATCTACTAGCCATTTTTTTGCACGTAGTGTTTGAAATGAGGAGCCAAACAGCGAATAAGGTCCCACGACAGCTTCCAGTGACTTCTGGTCTTCTTTCTGCCATAAATCTTGAACTGGGGAGGCAGCGGAAAAAAAAAAGTGATTAGCATACATTTCAGGACTAGATAAAAAGTAATGCCAAAGATTGGCTACTTTAACCACAAACTATAAAGGCTATACCAACAGGGCATGGCCGACCAACGGGGTCAAACTAGTAGTGGTGCAACGGATCATCATTGATCCGTGATTCAAACCAAAGATATTGATCCGAACCGCACACACGTGATCCGCAGATTGATTTTTGAAAAAAAAAGTTGTGCACATTTTCAGTCCACACACAGCTGAAAGTTACATTTTATTATTTTTTTTTTTTTTTGCTGATCCGAAAAAGTATCCGATCCATGACTCTGATCCAAGTAACGATCCGAACCGTAAGTTTTTTGATCCGTTGCACCCCTACACACTAGCAAGAGTGCCATAACACAATGCCAAACAGTGGCAACTTTACCCACAAACTCAAAAAAGGCCATACCAACAGGGCATGGCCAAACATATGACCAACGGGATCAAACTATCTAAAACTACCTCTCTCTTTTATGGTGCGCACGACATTCCGTGTAGTATCTCTAGAGGGCTTAACATTTAAGATTGACATTCAATTACATGTATAAACCATAAATAAAATTATATAATGCATGGAGGTTAAACAGTGACAACATTTTGTGGGAACAAAACCATTACATTATATATTTACATAAATCTTAAGCAGATACCGAGTTTATGTGTACCTCTTTCAAATGTTTTTATTAGTTTCATCAGATACAGGAGTAAACAACAGTACATTTGTCAAAGTACAAAGTACTAACAGTGATATAACATTTCACAAATATAGTGATCATAGAATTGTTGAAGGTGAGGGAAGCATACCTGTTAATCTGGATTTGTAGAGAGGGCCTATCGTCCTACCACTGAATGTGGACAAGTCAGCCCTTTAGTCGGGTACAATGCAGGCACTAAGCTCCTCACCTCCCCATAGAATAAAACGCCATCATTAATTGAACCTGTTGTCTGATAAACATTTTTCTAGTACAGAGATTAGGTATATAACAAATCCTATTCAGTTGAAACCAAGGTTTAGAGTGACACCGAATAGGATGCATTAAGAAGATTACACATATAAATAATAAGTGAAATAAAATATAATGTAAAATAAATATAGAACATAAGAAAAAATTAGCAAAAAGCACACAAGTGTACCGAGGTTAGATAGGAGTTATGAATGTATAGGCAATATAACCTGAATGGAACCTGTAGAGCTATGTTTTTAGTTGAAGCCCTATTTTATGTTGCCCGGCCTATATGACCAGGGAGCCCATTGACTGTTAAAAGCAGGGATTGACTGGGATTGAATGGCAAAGTGTTTTTCATACGAATATTGTACATTGACTCTTTGGACTACTTCAGAGATATTCGGAACTGTAGTGGACTTCCATTTGGAGGTCATAGTCAATCTGGCGGCGATCAGTATATGGGTCACTATGTTTCTAAAGGGTTTTGGGAAGCTATTAATAGTTAATGAGAGAAGAGCTAATTGAGGGCTAGGTGACACAGATGAGCCTGTGATAGACGATAATAGTTTGAATACCGCCCCCCAGAAACTGCGAATCCCCTTACAGTCCCACAATATGTGGAAAATGTTGCCCTTGGAGCCACATTGTCTCCAGCAAGAGCTAGTGTCTAGGTGGAAGATCATGGCAAGTCTCACTGGTGTGAGATAGGACCTGTGGAGAATCTTTAACATGATGTCCCAATGATTAGTGCAATGAGAATATCTATAGCTTGTTTGGATTGCGGCCCTCCATTCCATAGGGGAATGGGTGGATCCAAGATCTTTTTCCCAACTTGACATACTAGCGGTTTTAGTGAATGACTCATAGCTTTGAAGGAGAGCATAAAACCACGACAGGCCTTTAGGCCTATGATAGTTGGATAATAAATAGCTCCATGCACCACCATGCACATTGTATGCGCAGTTGGGGCGCTTGGATCTAAAGTGCAGTATCTGGGTCTTAGCGTAGGTATTAGATGAAGGGTTCTTAAGGAGCAAGTCCCCCCAAGAGTGTATCCCCTCCCCTAACCATGACTGTATATTAAGGTTCGGGATTAGATGTTCATAAATTTTAATGTTGGTAATTTCTTGGCGCAATTTGGATTCTGAGTTTGTGACTTTATGCAGTTCGTCCCACGCCGCGAGTGTTGCCACCACCGATGGTAGTGAGGGGGAATCGAAAGGTATATTGGTCAATTTAGCTAGCAATAGTGAAGGTAGATCCCTATTTTGAAGAATGGTCTTTTCTAAGTGGACCCAGAGTTTGGTAGACTACGGCTCAAACCATGCCTTCATTTGGTCTAGGATAGCAGCTGTGTAGTAGTGGCGGATATTTGGGAATCCTGTCCCTCCATTATATCTATGTTTCTGAGCAATAGAGTAATTGATCCTGGGCATTTTACCTTTCCAAATAAAGTGCCTAAACATCTTGTTTATAGCCTTAAAGAAGACCTCAGGAAGGCATATAGGAATCGTCCTGAAATAATAAATTAGTTTAGGTAGGAGAGTCATTTTCAGGGCCGCAATTCTACCCAACCATGAGAGTTCATATGAACCTATGTGTTGCAAGTCGGTTTTTACTGTGTCGATTAGGGTAGGGAAATTGACATTGTACATGGATGACAATGGTGATGCTAATTTTATGCCTAGGTAGGGAATAGATTTAGTCATCCATTGAAATTGATACTTGTCTTTAAGTAGGGAGATTTGGCGCTTGTTCATATTGATAGGCAATAAACAAGATTTTGTAACATTCAATTTGTAGTATGACACTTCACTATATTTCTGCAGAACTGTACTAATCCTAGCCAGAGAAGAAGCCGGATTGGAGAGGGTCAATACCACATCATCGGCGAATAAGCCAATCTTATGAGAGTAATTTGCTACTTTAATTCCTGTTATATTATCATCTGCTCTGATAGCTTCCGCCAGAGGTTCCATCATCAGGGTGAATATTATAGGCGACAGTGGACACCCCTGGCGGGTGCCATTTGTAATAAAGAAAGTGTCAGATAGGGCGTTGGACGTGAATACCCTGGCTGAGGGCCGAGAATATAACGCTAGGACTGCTGATAATATTGTCCCTTGAAAGCCAAACCTTTGTAGAGTCGCACTAAGATATCCCCAGTGGACCCTATCAAAGGCCTTCTCCGCGTCTAATGCCAATATTGTCGTGGGAAGTTTTTTAGTTTCTACCACATGTAGAATGTTAAGCAATCTTCGTGTACCATCAGGGGCCTGTCTACCTTGTACAAAGCCCACTTGGTCCGGTTTCACCAGACCAGGGGTAAATTTGGCTAGTCGGTTCGCTAAAATTTTGGCGTATATCTTTAGGTCTGTATTTAGGAGAGAGATAGGCCTAAAATTTTGTGGGGAGTCCGGCTTCTTACCTGGCTTTGGTAAAGTGACTATTGTGGCTTGTAACATGTCCTCAGGGAATGAAGCAGTAGAGGCAGCGCTGTTGAACAGGGTACTCAAGTAGGGGGCCAGGGTCTGTGAGAATGTTTTGTAATACTCGGATGAGAATCCGTCAGATCCGGGGGACTTGTTTTTAGGTAAGGCTCGAATAGTGTCAGAGACTTCTTTAGGTAAGATCGGGGCGTTAAGTGATTCCAGGTCCACCCCCGACAGAGACGGGAGAGACACTGAGTCTAAGAAGGCAGATATAGAATGTGTAGTAGGTTGGGGAGTGGCGCTATCTAAATGTAGGTTATATAAATCTCTGTAGTACTTCATGAAAGCATTAGCTATCTTGACCGGTGGTGTTCTACAATACCTGTATGAGGGTCCTTGATAGCTGGGAGATTTGATTTACGTTGCCGCCTAGAAATATAGTTAGCTAGCATTTTACCTGCTTTGTTGCTTTGAGCATAAAATTTAGCCTTTGTGCGTCTTAATAAATTTTGGTGATTAGAGAGGAGTGTTAAACGTACTTTTTGTCTGCACTCAAATAGTTCAGTTTCTATTTTATGTGAGGGGTTTTGTTTGTGTAGAGTTTCCAAATTTTTAAGGTCATTGAGTAAAGAGTTCAACAGCTCTCCCTTATGCCTTTTGTTTTGTGCTGCCGCCTGGATAAGTAGTCCTCTACTAAATGCCTTATGGGCGCACCACAATGTAGTTATGTTGATATCGTTTGTGTCATTTAGATCAAAGAATTCAGAGATCTGTTGATTCATTTTTGAGGAAAGGGCAGGGTCCGCTAAGATCCCAGTGTTGTTCCGCCACATGTAGGTCAGGGAGGCAGAACCCTGCTCCTTCAATTTTATGGAAATTGGGGCATGGTCTGACCAAGTAATAGAGTGGATTGCAGTGGACACAGTCCTCTGGAGCAGGTTAAAATCGGAAAGAAAAAAGTCAATCCTTGAATATGCTCGGTGGGGAAACGAATAATATGTGAAGTCTTTTTCCGATGAATGCATGCATCTCCAGGTGTCATAGAGTTCTCTTTCAGAGAGAAGAGGCTGAAGTTCCTGTCTGTTAGAGGAGTTCTCACCTGAGCAGTCCATATGCTTATTTACAACACTGTTAAAGTCTCCACAAAGGAGGAGAGATCCCTTCTTAACTCTGTCCACTTTTTTTAAAAGGGATCTTAGGAAGTGATGTTGCCGTCTGTTAGGGGCGTACAGGTTTACTAGAGTATAAGTAGATCCGTTCATATCGCAAACCAATATAATAAACCTTCCATTAGGGTCGGTAATTACCTCACGTAACTTAAAGGCGACTGAGTGCCTTATGGCTATTAACACCCCTCTCTTTTTAACTTGAGCAGGTGCATTGAAGATATGGGGGAATGCAGTATGGGAACATTTAGGTTGTCTGGATGCCATAAAGTGAGTTTCTTGCGCACACAAAACCTCCCCTTTAAGTTTGTCAATTTCTCTCCACATTGCGGACCTTTTATACGGGCTATTCAATCCGTGAACATTCATGGAAATAATGGACAAAGTCATCATCCTGGAAAGAGGTGGTATGCTAAATACAAAGGCATTCCTAGTTCAAACCCATGTAATTCCAACTTGTTACCTGTAGGTGGCGGTGGTGTTGTAGAAGTCGGTAACCAGTATAGGGCTGAGATGAAAGTGACTTTTGGTGTGGATTTCCTGTCTGTAGGTAAGGCAAGTTCTTTCAGAAGTTCCTCAGGTACGGCAGTGAAAAATAAAAGAGACAAAAAAGAAATAGAAAAAAACAAAAACAGAGAGGTAAAATGGTAAAAATAGTCATACGGTGCGAATAAATCTCGCATTGTAACAATAGGGGGGTAATAAGCTCCAAGCGAACCAAATTCAGCTGTTTCACAGCCCACAGAGCGATAACTTAAGAACAATCAAGATGCCCACATTGTGGTTTGAGTTAGGCTGTGCTCCACTCAGGGGACATCCTAGCAGGTGCTTGTTTAGTTGGTAGGACCTGGGCTCCCTCTGGTAGTAAGTCCCATCTTTTAGCTAAAGCTAGGCCTTCCTCTAGGGTTTTAATAACCAGGGTACGGTTATCTTTGACAATGAGCAGCTTGGTGGGGAATCCCCAGGAATAAGGGATTTTGTGGTTTTGCAACAGCTTGGTTATAGAGGAGAGCTTTTTGCGCACCAGCATCGTGTGCTGCGACAGATCCGCATACACAGTGATATCAGAGTATGGGGCTGGTAAAGGGTGATTTTTTCTTGAAAAGCGCATAAGGTCATCCTTCACATGAAAGAAATGAATGCGGGCAATCACATCTCTTGGGACACTTTCAGGTAGAAATTTGGGTTTGGGAAGGCGGTGAGCCCTATCCACAATGACCTCTCCGTCTGGGATATCGGGCAAGATGGCGGCAATGAAATGCTGAACATAGCGTCTTAAATCAGCAGGGGTCACAGACTCATCCACCCCTCTCAGTTTCACATTATTCCTTCGGGATCTGTCCTCTAAGTCTGCGATTTTCTCCCTCATAGCCTGCATCTCCCCTTCTGCTTCATCATGTGCATCAACCAGTTCATTGTGTGCAACTGCAAAGTCGCCCATCTTGTCCTCTACATGACTGACTCTATCACCGATGGAAGTAACATCAGACTTAATTTGTGAGATGCAGTGCATCATGTCCCTGTGTAGAGACCCCCGCAAGGTCACCAGCATATCCTTCATTATAGTGTCGCTCAGCGGCATCCCAGATGTGGGGAATTCATTGATTTGTTCAATGAAAACCCTCGTGCTGTCCCGTGAATCACATTCATCGCCCTGCTCACCTGCATATGTGTGGCTGGTGGATCGTTTCTGCACCGATTTTTGCGGGCTGGAGACCGGAGAAGGGCCCGGGGAGGATCCTCCGTTGCTGGCTAGGGATGCTGATGCTCCGCAAATGGGAGCCGGGCCGCGCTGGTTCCCGCTGTTCGGCGATCCACGCCGCAAGTCTGAGGCCTCGGCGCCATCTTGAGGCCTAGGAGTGCTTATCGACGGGTAGAAGTCGGTGAGTTTCCGAGGCTTGTGCTCGTTTTTTCTTTTCCCCATCTTCGCAGGAGTGCGTCTGGGACTCGCTGGGTCACTTCTAGGGATCCGTGGGGCTGTTAGAGTCGCTAGATGTAGCTGGATTAGGGTTCTTGGCTCGGAGCTCTCTCCTTACACAGCCATCCGCCTCGGCTGCTGGCCACGCCCCCCTACGTGTACCTCAATAATGCATGGAGGTTAAACAGTGACAAAATGTGGTGGGAACAAAACCATTAAGTTATATATTTACATATATCTTAAAGGGGTTGTAAAGGTTTGTCTTTTATTTTCTAAATTGGTTCCTTTAAGCTTGTGCATTGTTGGTTCACTAACCTTTTCTTTTGATTTCCCTTCTAAATGTTTTTTTTCTTTGTTTGAATTTCTTACTTTCGGTTTCTCCTCAGTAAGCTTTCCACCATCATCTGAGCGGTGGAAAGTCATTGAGAACAGCTTACTGAGGAGAAACAGGAAGTGAGAAACTCAGACATAGAAAACAAAGCAAAAAAAAAACATTTAGAAGGGAAATGAAAGGAAAAGGTAAGAGAACCAACAATGCACTAGCTTAAGGCAAAATATTCAGAAAAACAAAACAAAACAGAACCTTAAGCAGATACAGAGTTTGCTTGTACCTCAATCGTGACCATTGTGTTATGTTTCAGTACTTCCGGAGCAAAAGTTATGACAGAAGGTCTCTGAAGAGGGGTAATATTGGTACAGCTGTGACCTGTAGGTGTCTTCATAGCATTATCATCGCCTTCCTTGTCACTTTTTGGCCTCCGGAAAGGCTTTAGGTGGTCCACATTGTGTTTTGTCTTTAAAGGCACTCCATCGGTATTCAACAATGTGACCAGCTTCCCAGATATTGCCTGAATTGTGTAAGGGCCATTGAAGTCTGGTTCTATCCTTCCTCCTTTCCTGCCTTTTTTCCTCATATTGAACAGCATCACCTCTTGCCCAATGGTATAAGTTAAGTTTTTATACTTCTTCTGTGTTTTTTTAGCATGGGCTTCCTTTTGTCTGTTCTGAGACTTGGAGATATTTTCCTTCGTGGTGGCTTTCACCATCTCCATTGCAGCCTTCTTCTCCTCCATGAAGGAAACATAATTAGTCTCATTTGGGAGAATGATATTGGAAAGCTTTAAAAAAAAAAAAAAAAAATTATATATAAATAGTCAGTGGTTTCAATAAATAAAAATATATTTAAAATTAACCTAAAAGTAATAAAAATAAAAACGTAATAAATTCTCAAATTCAGGTGCACACGTCACATAAAGCTGTATTGACTTTGTATGTCTAGGAAGAGAACAGGCTATAAACTTATAGATAAGCCATGCATCTTTAAATCACTGCAACTCCACTGAAAGTTTGCACAGAATTGCAGCATAGTTGGAAAAAACTAACCGGCATTTCAACAGGAACTTCGACGGGAAACACTGCCTCCCTTCCGTACATTAATTGAAATGGGGAAAATTTTGTGGTTGTTTGAATTTTTGACCGCAAAGAAAATAATGTAGGTTCCAAATACTTGTCCCAATCATCCTGCTTCTCATTGACCATTTTCATTAGAGCTCTAGAGTGACAAAAAAAAATAAAAATGTATAATCATACAAAACAAGTTTACTTACCACGACATTTACAGCCCTCTAGAAAACAGTCATGCAACCAGCCTCATACTAAAGACAAGTCCTATGCTTAACCACTTGCATGTTAGTCCACCCAGTCAGTCACTTGTCAAGACATTGGTGTAGGATAGTAAGAAACCTAAAAGATGGTTTATTCTATCACAGGTACAAATATATACAGTCAAGGGACGATCACCCTTCTTTGAATAATGACACTATTGGGGCAAAACTACACTCAGTAACAAGAGACGTATGTATATGCAAATTATGAAGGGTTTGAGGGGAAAAAAAAAAACACCACCACTCACCTCCACCTTGCAGTCAATAGCTGACCCTGGATTATTTTACCATTATGCTACTAGGTTACCCTATGGCCCCAATAGACACAGGGTGACATTTGCATAAGACTTCCGAATATAAAAAGTTCACAAATCAAATGCAAACAAATTTCTATGAGAAGAAAAAAAAAAAAAAAAAGAATACGTAAATGGACATACAAAATTAAACTTACCGCTTTATGTTGTCATTTGTTTTTTCATCAAGCCCATTCGTTTGGGGATGGTATGCAGCTGTCACACTCCTTTCTATCCCCAAAAGCGTACAAAGCCCACTGTTGAGCTGTCAAAAGAAGGATGTTCAAAACATGAATGTAGCAACCTAACTCTTATAGTTTTTCTACTACAATGCAATTTTTTTTTTTTTTTTTTTGTACACTTACCTGATTAACAAATTCTCTGCCTTAGTCAGACAGGATTCTTTGGGGACATCCGTGTCTATAGATCATAGAGCAAAGGTGTTGTCCCACTTCAGCAGCAGTTTTAGTTTTTAGTGGGAATGCCTCCACCCACTTTGAAAAATAATCTGTTGCCGTGAGTATATATATATTTCCGTTACCGGTTTTGGGCAGAGGTCCCGTTAGGTCGATGCCAACGAGTTCCCACACATTTGACACCTAATAGGATTGAATAAATAATTTCCAAATGTATGAATGATACATGTTGACGCTTATATCTATTTTGTAAAAATAAAAAAAAACAGTTTTAATAATTTACCTTAATACACTGCAGTGGCTGGCTACCTTTCAATGGTTTTCCCACTTTCTGACACTGCTCACATTCGAGAATCTTGAAGAAAACAATTGTTAAAATGTGTACAGCTTGTGTGTGTGTGTGTGTGTGTGTATATATATATATAATTACACATTTTTTTTTAGATTGCATACCCAGTTTTCAATGTGTAGAGTCATTGCCTTCCAGTAAAATCTGGAGCACACTGCAGAGCGCGTTTTTCGTATGCCAGTATGACCGCCCATAGGTTTAGTGTGAAATTGATGAAATATGCTCTTTGCCTCATCTTTGCTGAATGGCAATTCTTTTGCCATAGAAGAGCTTTCCGTCTATAAAACAAAATAGACATTAAAATATGCATTCATGAAAGAGCTAATCTATAATCTGTAGTCATGCATTCTACTTTTTAACACTGACCATTTATCGAAAATTTTAAAGCGTACTTCCGAAGGGCGCGTTGATCATTTGGTGAATACGCCGATGGGTACACCCCCTGAGCGAGGTAATTATATAACGCTTGCCACTTGTTCTCCATACCTGAAAATATAACAGAGCAATATTAGATAACGTTAACTATTAGGGCTCTTTCACACGTCCGTTCAGTTTTTTACATTATTTTTTTCCCCTTCAGTTGATCCGTTTTTTCATCCGTTTTTCGTCCGTTTCCGTTCCGTTTTCCGTCCGTTTTTTGATCCGTTTTTTTTTTTTTTTTTGGTTTTAGAACTTTATTAATCATCTTTTCAAGAATTTTCCCATGATTCTTTGTTTCCCCCAGCGTGCATTGTGCTTTCCTCTTCCTGTATGTTAACAGCCGGCTGTTTTGTTCCTGATCCATTGCTGTATTTCACTGTACTTTACTGCTGATTACGATGAATTTGGGGAATTATTATCAGAATGTGACATCATTTGTCATGCTGTACTATGTGTGGAGAAAAAAAAGCATGACCAGGAAGATGTCTGCTAGGGGACGCAGGTACTGGGCACATCCCATGCTCCTCAAAAGGCCAAGTGAGGGTTTCTTTGCGCTGCACTATGCAGATTTGCGACGTTACCCTCCTAAATTTTTTAATTTCACTAGAATGACGATCCCAACGTTTGATTATTTGCTTGAAAAGTTACATCCACGACTATACCGGACAAACACAGACATGCGACGTGCTGTGCCTCCAGAGGAGCGACTTCTCATTACCCTCAGGTAAGCCAGCCAGCCATTTAGCTTGATTATGTCCAGTGTAATGTTGGATTCCTTTCGTAATTTCTTCTACTCTTCTACTCTTCCTAGGTTTCTTGCATCTGGAGTGTCTTATACGTCACTAAACCATTTTTTTTATTGGGAATATCAACCATATCAGTGATAGTACATGAGACCTGTGAAGCAATATGGGAGGAGCTTTGTTCTTCTGCAATGCCGGTTCCTGATGCTACCATGTGGCAGGAAATTGCGACTGACTTTTGGAAAAAAACTCAATTCCCCAATTGTGTTGGAGCCCTGGATGGGAAACATATCAGAATCCAGATGCCACCAGGATCTGGCTCGCAATTTTTCAATTATAAAAAATACTTTTCCCTAGTGCTAATGGCAATTTGCGACAGTAACTACAAATTTATAGCCGTTGATATAGGAGCCTATGGATCGAATGCCGACGCAAAAGTATTTTCAGCATCAGTAATGGGGAGAAGAATACTGGAGGGACACTTTAATTTCCCAGCAGATCAACCACTACCATCAACTGTAGGACCAGATTTGCCACATGTTCTAGTTGCTGATGAGGCATTTGGACTTTCTCATGATCTTTTAAGGCCTTATGCCAGGCAGAATTTAACGACCCCAAAGAAAATTTTCAACTACCGCTTGAGTCGTGCAAGGCGCCTTATTGAATGCACCTTTGGCATTTTGAGCAGCAAATGGCGCATATTTCATAGCGCTATACAACTTAGCGTGGAGAATGCCCAACTGGCAATCCAAGCCTGCTGTGTCCTCCACAATGTCATCCGCGAGAAGGAAGGGATTTCTGTTGAGGAAGAGGACGAGATAGACCTACCTTCTGTGCGCTTTTCCGGACTGCGACCCAACAATTCTGCCATTACCATGCGTGACAATTTTACGAATTTTTTTAATGTCCCCAGAAGGAGAGGTTCCGTGGCAGTATCAGTATGTGTAAAAACAGTCACGAGGAACTTTATGATGTGCACCTTGCTAGTAACATGTTTCGCCCCTTTTAGTTATTTTGCATGATCTTTATTGTCATAGTGAAAACGCCAGTTAATTTCTACATTTAAGATTTCTACAAGTGTATGCTTTCATGCTTCAATTGTCATTATGTCCCTATGATATATCAGTTTGTTTCTTTTCACATAAAATACCAAAAAAAAAAAAATTTTCATGCAGTCTACTATTTTTAATTGAACTTTATGAACGCAACATGTAGATTGTAACTTATAGTAAAAGATTAAAAAAAAAGAAATACACATCGCAAAAAGGGGCAAAAATCAATTTATTAAAGTATCGTATCAAAAATTTCCAAAAAAAAAAATTATAGATCTTGGTAATAAGGGGTGGGAAAAAGGGAGGAATCAGATCGTGAAGTCCCCTGGGAAGGAGAGGGATCATAGTTGGGTGCCTGGGGTGGGACTGGAACATTTTGGGCAGTGGAGGCAGGGGCACGGTAATGATGGGGGATAGGGCTGGGTTGGAATCGGTGAGTGTAGGGAGCTGGTGGTGGGTGATCGGGGTAGAATTGGCGTTGGGGAGGGGAGATAACTTGGGGCACAGGGTCTCCTGACATAGAAGCCTTCAGACAAGTACCGATATAATGGCCAATTGCCAGGCGCATATCTAGTTTTCGATCCGGATTGATTTTTTGTAGCAGGTGGTACTGGCTTCTTAAGAAGCAAGCGTCCTCGTTGTTAGGGTCCAAAAAAGGATCGTTGGATTCAGGTCTTCTTGCTTTCATCTCCTCCATGAAGCTCAGCATGGCGTTGTCTAATTTGTTTTTTTGTGGACGCTTTCTCACAGTTGAACCAACTGAACGAATCTGAGGGGTGGAACACATATCTATTAGCACATTATCTTTTGACAATATTTCAAACAGTAGGCATTTCATGTTCGATACTTACAGGCACACTTGGGGTTGGTGGAATCGGTCTTGCAGCTCTAGTGGCATCTTCAGCTGCCTCACTTTCTGTCACTCCAGTTTCTCCCATGGGATCTGGCTGCGAAGCTTCGATCTGTTTCCTCCTCCGTTTCACTGATGTTAGTGGCTGTACTGTAAAATATTGGTTGGTAGATGGGTTAAAGGTCAATACAGACTTGTTTTAACAATACATAGATCCATGTGTGTGTATACTGCTGTGGTCAACCCTACATACCACTTTTTGAATACTTGGTTTGAACATATTTGCATAAAAAAAATAGACAAAGTTGTCTGACTGTTACCTATCAACACCCCCTGAAACACAGTCGGGGTTATTTACTAAAGGGAAATCCACTTTGCACTACCAGTGCACTATCAGAGCATTTGGAAGTCCAGTCGCTGTAGATCTAATGCCGCGTACACACCATCACTTTATGTGATGAAAAAAAATGACGTTTTTAAAAACGTCACTTTAATTGACTGTGTGTGGGGGAAAACGTCGTTTTATGTCTTGTAAAAAACGACCAAAAAAAATTGAAGCATGCTTCAATTTTATGTGTCGTTTTTTAAAAGTGCACTTTTTACTTCACAGAAATTGACCGTGTGTAGCAAAAAACGTCGTTTTCTAAGACGTTTTTTCATCCACGCATGCCCAGAAGCTACTTATGAAGCAAGCTTCAATGGTAAAACGTGGTGGAACGTAACCTCACTTTGCAAGATCATTGTGAGAAAACGATGGTGTGTAGGCAACTTTGTCTTTGAAAATTGAAGTTTCAAAAACGTCATTTTTTACTTCACAGAAAGTGTCGTTTTTTTTCATCACATAAAGTGATGGTGTGTACGCGGCATGAGAGGGACATGCAAGGAAAGTAAAAAAGAGTATTTTAGCGTCCACGTGATTGGATGATAAAATCAGCAGTGCTTCCCCTCATTTCAGATCTTCCCCTCAGATCTACAGTGACGGTACTTACAAGTGCTCTTGCAGTGCAAAGTGGATTTGCCATTAGTAAATGACCCCCAATACCTACCAGTCACTCAAGGAGTGATGGCAGCAATGAATGAGGGGAAAGAAGACCTATACGGGGACTTTCATCTCAGGGAATCAATTCATTAATAATGAGCTACTATGATATGCATACTAGGTCATTATGCATTTCTGTTAATTCAGATATTTATATGTGTGGATCAAGTTTATTATTTGTAGTTTACTTGGTCAAATAATGTTATAAAGTGGCTAGGTACCTTCTTACGCTCATCACGTTGCGCAGGAAATCCAGCATTTCAAAAAATGCACCCTTTTTATACTTGGAGGCTCCAGCTCCACTGCAGGACTTTGTCTCCTCCATCAAATCTCGCCTATAACGGTCTCTCAATGAGCGCCAGCGGGTGACGATACTCTCTCCTTTGAAGAAACAGAAAATAAAATACACCCATAGAACTACTAAATGTACGTATACTATTTAAAACAACACATACTTGGAGAACAGTTGTGCCATGATAGCAGTGGTGTAATTAGATTTTGTGCTGCCCTGGGTCTTGAGGCAGGTGACGTGGCCAGTGGCCAATTCACAACTTGTGGCAGGTGAGGTGGCGTGGCCAATTCACAACTTGTGGCAGGTGGCGTGGCCAGTGGCCAATTCACAACTTGTGGCAGGTGGCGTGGCCAGTGGCCAATTCACAACTTGTGGCAGGTGGCGTGGCCAGTGGCCAATTCACAACTTGTGGCAGGTGGCGTGGCCAGTGGCCAATTCACAACTTGTGGCAGGTGACGTGGCAGGTGGCGTGGCCAGTGGCCAATTCACAACTTGTGGCAGGTGGCGTGGCCAGTGGCCAATTCACAACTTGTGGCAGGTGACGTGGCAGGTGATGTGGCAGGTGACATGGCCAGTGGATATGGATGTTGACATATGGATGGACTACAAGATAACAACCCACCCCCCCATAACCCACAAACTACTTACCACGTTCAAATCTTTCTCTCTTTTTTAGTGTCTGCCAGTTCGGTGTCACCGCCTGAAAGACTTCCTCCCATTTGTTGTTAGAGACATTACAGTCGCTATACTCTCGACACCTCTTATCCCATATTGCATGGCGATCCTGTACCAGGTGTATTAGCTCTTCTTGGCTAACATCCTTTGCCATTTTATTGATTTAAGGAGGACAGTCACACACAGGGAATTGCTCTAATGTCCAGGAACTGGGCAGCATGTGCTGGGAACATGTGACTTGGGAATAAAAACACTACCTGGGTGAAAGGTTATTGTTATGTATGCATATTGCATACATATTAAAGTTTGGTGAATTTGTATTTTTTATATATTTTGGTGAAAAACGGACGTTAGCGGAACGGATGAACGGATCATCCGTTAATGTCCGTTTTTCGTCCGTTCCGTTTTTTAGACGGAAGAAAAATAGGGTTTTCTTCCGTCCAAAAAAACGGAACTTAACGCAGACGGATGCTAACGGACGTTAGCGGATGCTCATCCGCTAACGGACGCTAGCCCATAGGGAAGCATTGCGGTCCGTTAACGGACGTCCAAAAAACGGACGAACGGAACGGACGTGTGAAAGAGCCCTTAAAACCTGTACTCACATATTGGTAAGATCATTAATAAAAGTCAATGCGAAGTATGTTTTGCAGCCACCTAATTGTAAATATAGTGAACATTTACCAGCTGATAAATAAACTAAGTGTAAAAAAAAACAAAAAAATACCCAAATTTAATTAATAAAAATGGTCTTTAGAAATAAGACACACACGCACGATATTACGATATTGCTCACTAGTTGGTGGAGTCAGATATATTGGGACTGCAATGCAACTGACTGAAACCAAATGCCTGTGAGAAAAAACAAAAAAATAAGGAAAGATGCATAGATAAAAAATGTATATTAAATGCTATATGGACCATCAACATTTCAAAGAGCATAACAGTAATCAAATGATACTCACTTGTCGAGGAGTCTGCAATGCAAGGCCTGTGATAAAAAAACAAAAAATAAATAAAACATCAGAGAAGATGCATAGATAAATGTATATTAAATGCTATATGGACCATCAACGTATCACACAGCAGTACAGTATTAAATATCACTCGCTAGTCGGGGAGTCTGATAGATCAGGACTGCAATGCAAGTGACCAAAAACAAATGCAAAGCCTGTGAAGGGGAAAAAAAAAAATGTGCTTTGAACTCAAGATTAAGGATGAGCTCTGGCGTGTTCGCATAGAACACGGGCAGAGCCCGCCAGGAAGTGTGCACGGCGCTGCGCTAATCACAGCCAGGGAGACATTGTCCCAATCCCTGCAGCCGAGCATCGGGACAATGTCTCCCTGGCTATGATTAGCGCAGTGCCCTGCACACTTCCTGGCGGGCTCTGCCCGTGTTCTATGCGAACACGCCAGAGCTCATCCTTACTCAAGATTAATGCCACACCACACTGATTACAACAGAACTTTTAACCCAGAAAATACAACAGAACTTTTAACCCAGAAAATATGCAGAACATAATTTTTTGATTTTAAATTTCAATGGGTATCAGAGTAGATCTTATATTTTATTCATTTGTATTCACAGATCATAGCAATGAGAGCACATCCTCCCCATCACATAACTTGGCAACTGCTAATCATACATACATACATATAATAAATGTCAATGTGCACCGTAAATCATCTATAAAATACATGCCCTGTACACAGTCAGCCCTGAAGGGGGATAAGATAGAAGCATAAAGGTGTACTTACAAAACCGCAGAAATAAGAGGGTCCTTCAATCAATCTGTCACAAATCATCAAAATCCGCGCTAATACTGTGACAAGTTGTTTGTCTTAAATAGGTTGTGAATTCCCACCAAAATAAAAAAACATTAACATTGAAAATGCCGCCCATTAATATTTTAAAACCATCCCCGCAGACGTGTAGTTTATTAACCACTTCATTACTGGGCACTTAAACCCCCTTCCTGGCTATACCAGTTTTCAGCTCTAACGCATTTTGAATGACAATTGCGCGGTCATACAACACTGTACCCAAATTATTTTTATAATTTCTTTCCCACAAATAGTTTTATTTTGGTGGTATATGATGACCCCATGCGTTTTTTTTTTTTACTTTTTTGTTATAATATCGCAATTTGTGGTAAAAAAAAAAGAAATGTCTCTGTTTTTAGGACATATTCCTCTAAATATTTTTAGTAAAAAAAAATCTCTATCAGCGTACATTGATTGGTTTGCGCAAAAGTTATAACGCCTACAAAATAGGGGATAGGATTATGTGTTTTTTATTTACTAGTAATGGCGTTGATCTGCGATTTTTGTCAGGCCTGCGATATTTGCGATATTGTGGTGGACATATGGGACACTTTTGACGCTATTTTGGGACCAATCACATATATACAGCTAACGGTGTTATAAATATGTACTGATTACTGTGTAAATGTGACGAGGGAGGGGTTAAATGTGTACCCTGTGAGTGCTTCTTAGTGTGGGGGAGGGGGCTGACTGGTGTGTTTGTTTTTTTACTAGTAATGGCGGCAATTTTTTTCAGGCCTGCGATATCGCGGTGCACATATCGGACACTTTTGACACTAATGGCGACGATCTGCGATTTTTGTCACACCTGCGGTATTTGCGATATTGTGGTGGACATATGGGACACTTTTGACGCTATTTTGGGACAAATCACATTTATTACAGCTAACAGTGCTATAAATATGCAATGATTACTGTGTAAATGTGACTGGCAGGGAAGGGGTTAACACTAGTGGGCAAGGAAGGGTTAAATGTGTACTCTGAGTGATTCTTAGTGTGGGGGAGGGTTCTGACCGAAGTGTGTCTCTATGTACAAGAGACACACCATCGGTCTCCTCTCTCAGCGTACATTGATTGGTTTGCGCAAAAGTTATCACGCCTACAAAATTGGGGATAGCATTATGTGTTTTTTTGTTTTT
This sequence comes from Rana temporaria, assembly GCF_905171775.1. NCBI lineage: Eukaryota > Metazoa > Chordata > Amphibia > Anura > Ranidae > Rana > Rana temporaria. The sequence continues at coordinate 155,140,142 of NC_053493.1, read as the reverse complement.
TAATAGTAATGGTGGCGATCTGCGATTTTTTTTTTTTTTTTTTTTTTTTCAGGCCTGCGATATTGCGGTGGACATATCGGACACTTTTGACTCTAATGGCGGCGATCTGCGATTTTTGTCAGGCCTGCGATATTTGATCTGCGATTTTTGTCAGGCCTGCGATATTTGCGATATTGTGGTGGACATATGGGACACGTTTAACGCTATGTGCTATAAATAGGTACTGATATGGGACACTTTTGACGCTATTTCAGGCCTGCGATATTGTGGTGGACATATGGGACACTTTTGACACTATTTTGGGAACAATCGCATTTATACAGCTATTGGTGCTATAAATATGTACTGATTACTGTGTAAATGTGACGAGGGAAGGGTTAAATGTGAGTGCCTGTGAGTGCTTCTTAGTGTGGGGGAGGGGGGCTGACTGGTCCAATATGTACTGATATGGGACATTTTTGACGTTATTTCAGGCCTGCGATATTGTGGTGGACATATGGGACACGTTTAACGCTATGTGCTATAAATAGGTACTGATATGGGACACTTTTGACGCTATTTCAGGCCTGCGATATTGTGGTGGACATATGGGATACATTTAACGCTATGTGCTATAAATATGTACTGATATGGGACACTTTTGACGCTATTTCAGGCCTGCGATATTGTGGTGGACATATGGGACACGTTTAACGCTATGTGCTATAAATATGTACTGATATGGGACACTTTTGACGCTATTTTGGGACCAATCACATTTATACAGCTAACATATCAGACACCTTTGACTCTAATGGCGGCGATCTGCGATTTTTGTCAGGCGTGCGATATTTGATCTACGATTTTTGTCAGGCGTGCGATATTTAATCTGCGATTTTTGTCAGGCCTGCGATATTTGATCTGCGATTTTTGTCAGGCGTGCGATATTTGATCTGCGATTTTTGTCAGGCGTGCGATATGTGCGATATTGTGGTGGACATATGGGACACCTTTGACGCTATTTGTGGTGGACATATGGGACACTTTTGACGCTATTTTGGGACCAATCACATTTATACAGCTAACGGTGCTATAAATGTGACGAGGGAAGGGTTAAATGTGAGTGCCTGTGAGTGCTTCTTAGTGTGGGGGAGGGGGGCTGACTGGTCCAATATTCCCGCCAAAATAGTTTTAATAATATTCCCGCCAATATAGTTTTAATAATATTCCCGCCAATATAGTTTTAATAATATTCCCGCCAATATTACTTTGAATAATATTCCCGCCAATATTAGTTTTAATAATTTTGCCGCCAAGTTATTTTCAACATGGTGCGTCTTATTCCCCGCCAACTCGTGCGAGTGCCGCCCAGCGTGTCCGCCGAGCGCGCACTCAATGTGTCTGCGAGTGTGTCTTCCAGCGTGTCCGCCGAGCGCGCACTCGTGTCGCCCAGCGTGTCTGCCGAGCACGCACTCAATGTGTCCGCGAGTGTGTCTCCGCCGAGCGCATTAACAGCTGACGATCAGCTGTTGCGTTCGGCTATTTCCGTAGCCGATTACTGCGCATGCGCAGTTGGGTGTGGAACTTCCCAGACGGTGGAACTAGCTTGGTAATACACCGGCACTCAGCAGTCTGACAACAGTACTCAGATCAGCACAAAGGAGGTTGGTGCCCGTAGTTGCTGCCTACTCATAGATCTCTAGTGTTAGTGATTGGGAAGGTGACATTGATGATGACGTGTCTACAGACGTCACGTGGGTGCCCACAAGAGAGGAAGAGGAGGGGAGTTCAGAGGGAGAGATGGACCAGCAGCAGGTCAAACTTACCTTGCACAGGTGGGACAAACCAGACTCCTAATGTATCAGGAGCGAGCCATCAACCATGTACGGTCCAATCTGGTGCTCCTAGGACGCCGGCCCATGGCTCCGCAGTGTGGGCTTTCTTTTTTCAACGCATAAGTCACGGTAAGCCCAACACTCACCTAGGGACGGCCGCCTTTAGAAGGCACCTGGCCTCCCATCACCAAACCCAGTGGGAGCAACGCCATCAGAACCCACAAAGCCACACTTCTCACCGTCCAGCCTCTTCTCCTTACCCTCTATGCTCACAATTCCACCTTCCATAATGTCATCCTCACGTTTTTTTTTGCAAAAAGGCAGGCTTCCGTGGCCCAAATGTTCGATCGTTAAAAAACCAAGACGCCGGATATACGATATACGCCGATACCCGCGCTAGGTTTGAACCACTGCGCCGACATATACCGAGCACAGTACACTCGGGTATACTTGGGCAGGCTCAGCTCCTCTCGCGGTCACGTCCTGTGCGTCCTTTACGTGAGAGGAGCCGAGCCTGTCCGAGTATACCCGAGTGTACTGCGCTCGGTATATGTCGCCGGAGTGGTTCAAACACAGCGCGGGGATCGGCTGAAGAACACAGCGGGGAGGACACCACGATGGCCGCAGAAGGACGCCGGACTGGACAAGGCCGCCGATGGACGCCGGGCAAGACACCAAAACTGTAAGTATAAAACATTTTTTTTCCAGGAATTTCAGTGCAACATTAGGGGTGCGCGCTATACGCCGGAGCGCGTAATAGGGCGATAAATACGGTATGTAGTTACCATGTCCTGCACACCATTTTTTTTTAGGGAGGGAAGTCTGGTGGGTCCCACTACGCTGTCTATTGCCCAAACCAAAACGGCGACTTTGGTGGACTGAGGAGTGGTTGCACTATTGCTATGGCTGCTGGACAGAGACACAGATTTATGTTCCTCCAGCTCTGCTTCTTCGTGCTCACGTCAAAGCCTTGAGATTGTGTGATGTTTCTCTCTGACCCTCTCTACCAATTTATCTCGCCAGAAGGTCAGGGAATTGGATCTCAGGGCCATCTTGCAGTTCATCCGTGGATCACGAAGAGTGGCCAACATTACTTCATGGCATTAGTCTGTGAGCTCTTTCAGCCGCCTAGTTAGTTCAACCTTACACCTCCTGAGCAGGGCCATTACTTCTGGTACATGTCCCCCAGGCAACACCTCCTTATATGACAGAAAAGCATCTATGTTATTAACCAGATATGACACAAGTGGTAATACTTCCGATATGCAGGCACTTTCTTGGCTCAGTTGTTCCATGACAGCCTTGAAAGGCTTGAGTACTGCCACAGGCTGAGCAATCATTGCCCAATTTTCCCTAGCAAGCGGTCTGCTAATACCAAAATAATGTTAGTTTGACATGGCATGAAGGGCCTTCTGCTGTTCTAGTATGCGTTCCAACATATCCAAAGTTGAATTCCATCTCGTGACAACATAAATTTTGAGGTGGTGCTCATTCAGACCTTGTATTCTTTGCTCCTTTCTGAGGATATGGCTATCTTTCACACTACAATGAAAGTGTGCCGCAATCTTGTAGTGTGGCCAGATGTTTTCAGATGTGTTGTCCTCAGAAAGGGCATCTTTCACAATGAGATTAAGCAAATGGGCTGAGCATGTGAAAGGTGAAACTCCTGCGCTGTCTGTGAATACAAAGGGGGGGGAGGGAGAGTGAAAGGGGCACTGCTGCAAAACCTAGGAAGGTCTACCTTGATAGACAAAGTGATAATGGAACAAGTGAACGATGTCTGCACTGTGAAAACACACTATCAATAATATATTGCAAATGTGTGAAAGGGGGGGGGAGGGACACAAGTGACAGTGAATATGTGGGTATGCCGTGGTAATAACTATAGATAGCAAAAAATTTAACAATAACTCAGTAAATATAAAAGATACACAAATGCAAAAAAAAAGTCCAAGAAACTAAAGAAACCCCAGGTCTCCAAAAGTCTGGTAAGTCTGATGGTTGAAAAATGAGGACAGATATTCAATGAAGGGAGACCACACAGCCAACTCTGGTGAAGAAAGGATAGACCGTCACCTTAAAAATCTCCACACACACCTCTGGTGGTTCCAGCAGCTCACCTTACATCAAGCAAAAAGAGCCTGATACGAAAACCCTTATGGTCTGGTCTTGATGGTATAGATTGCTCTCACATTCCAAGGCAGTACATGCAAATATAAGGAACATAGAACAGGATGGTGTAATATTGATAGAGCCGGGGGGGGGGGGGGGGGGTCTTGCACATAACACACTCAGATGCACTCAAATGGAATATAAAATATGAGGCTTATCCCCACGAGCAGCGAGCTCGTCGGTGTCCTGCTTCTCCTCTCTCACCAGTTTCCATGCATGTCAGGCAGTTTCCATATATGTCAGGCTGGGATGTCAGGCTGGAAACACTATACAGCTCATGCAGCAGTGGAACAATCAAAGCAATAGGGAAGCAAAACACATCGCATAATCCAGTAAAAACGATCAAATTTAATTTAAAACAGCACATAAAACTCACATTTAAGTCGGTATTAATGGCATAAATCAACGAGTAGCGAACTCCTACTACGTCCGTCGGATGCTAGGGGTTGTCCAGCGCTCCAATCTCGACGCGTATCGTCACACATATGACTTCATCAGGGGATGACGTAGAGGAAATACCTACAGACTTATATAGTCTGCATAATTGGGAGCCCGGCGGCCATTTTCCCGGAGTCCTCAAGCTTAAACTCTCATAGGCGCTGCAAAATGCCAGCGCCATTTTGTTGGAGGCTCTATCTGAGTAAAGCAAATAGCAGCACACGACTATAAGAAAGTGGCCGGGGCTCCCAACATAATGTCATTCGCATTCTCAATAGAGTAGCGAACGGATGGAAAAGGAAAAAAGGCACAGAGAGAAAATAAAATATACATTACTACAAAATGTAGCAAATGAGCTGAGCAGCACACCACTCACGTATTTCCCATCCCGTACAGCTTTAAGCATATTTGCCCCAACATCTGCTTGCGCATCTCTGCCCAAGTACCTGCTTGCTCTCCCAACCACTGTGCCACCATCCTCTTCAGAGATTGCAGAATGTTGTGGGAAGTGTGTTGCTCATCCATGACCTCAGCATGGAGAAGGAAGTAACGGTGCCCTTGCTTGGCTAAGGTGGCTGAGCCTCTTGCCCCGGGAACATACTATGTCTTGCGGCACCTTAGGTTGACACCAGTGTGCCATCAGGAACAAAAAGGCATGCTGGCCACTTGGAACAATCCATAAATCTGTGGTGAAGTGCACCGAATGCCCAGGAGACTTTGCCAGCTCCTCCTTCAACACATGAGCTGTAAAGGGATGGCACTATAGTACTGCTAAATGTTGAACGAGAAGGTACTTTGTAGCCGGGGGCCAGAGCTTTCATAAATTGTTTAAAGGGCTCCCCTTTAACCAAATTAAAAGGAGCCCCTCCAACTGCTATGAGCTGTGCTATTAACCTTGTTACTTTACGGGACTGCTGGCGGGACATGACTTTTGCATAAAAAGCACCAACTTGTTCAAGGGTCGCCTGTGTGTATGTGGAATGGCGGGTATGTGACATTTGACTTGATGATGCTGTGACAGAAGTGGCATGATAAATCTGTCCCTTAGCCTGGGTACTACTAATGGCAATAGTCAAAGCTGAACTTCCCCTAGTGGTGCATGGAGGAGAAGCCACACCATGTTCCTCCCTTAGTAGCACAGGTTTGTGGTGAGACCGCATATGTAAATTCATGCCTGCGTTTGTAAGACGTCCTATCCTTTGCCCACGGCTCACCTCCCGACAGCATAGTTTACATTTGGCTTTGCGACCCTCACCATTTGCTATAAAGTAGTTCCATAGCTGGGAACGGCGACTGGAAGAGCCACTGGACGCAGGTGCTGAAGATTGCTCTAATGAGGTTTCAGCAGCCTACCCGGCTTGGACAACTGGTTTCTTGATAATATCCACCCCTATGTTCCTTGCTGTGGTCTGTGACTTGATCACAGGGGTATAAAGATAGAGGGAATGGTGGAAATGTCAGGCTTTGGAGGCCTACCCTGAATGGTGGAACCGGTGGCAGAACTTTTACATACAAGGGCAGGAGACTCCAATATTGAAATTGGAGAGTCCATTAGAGGTGACATTTGTGGTGGCGGTGATGAATACAGTAGGGGTGATTTACTGGTGTAATCTGCTGTAAGATTGGGGTTATTAGACTCCAGCGATAGATGCATTTTCCAGTGAGTACACCAGTCCAGAACTATGTTTTTTTTTTTTTTTTAAGTAACGCTATTTTATTAGGAGGTGAGTTCTGCACATATTCTGGTTTGAATGTTCTTGATCTCGCAGTGCCGAATTGTAAAAACGCAGTGCCGAATTGTAAAAACCCCTTGGGTCCTGTAGCAGCATATTGGTCCGGTCCTTAAGTGGTTAAAGGAAACTTTTGTTTTCTTTACTTGTTGTGGGATGCTGGTTGTCCTTGGGTGGAATGGAGGACTGCAGTCCATAGGTTCGTCCGCGGGTCTGTTGTCCTGTATGTTCAGTTGACGCAACATGTCCTCAATGAGGCGTACATCCTTATCCGTTCTTGTTCTTGTACCAGCTTGGTTCCTCCTCCCTCCTCGATTCCTCCTTCCCCAACACCTTCTTCCAAGACACCTCTTTCGGCTCTGTCGTCCTCCTCTTGGATGTTCATTGCGGCACCGGCGATGCAAGACGCAGTGACAGACATCCATCGCGCCGCTATCCGCTATCCACTATCCGCTCTCCGCTCTCCACTATCCGCTATCCACTACCGTTACTCCCGGACTCTGAGTTTTTAAGGGCCTGGTAGCCCACTCCTGGCTTTCACACTTGCCATCCGGCTGGTTCAGGTATTTAACTTAGGCCCAAGTTCTGATCCTCAGAACTACCAGTTTTCTAGAGATAAGCTCAAACCTCGCTTTTTCTCCTAGTAAGCATCTTGCTGCTCAACTATGCAGCATCAAAGGACATCTGCCTCCTTGCAGACCTGCACACAGCCTCTGCCCTCTCTCAGAGGGTTTGGGAGTCACCTGACTCCCAACACAGACCTCCTGTCTGTGAGGTGGGGCCCTGAGCCATGTCAGATCAGAACTATATAGCTGGACACACAGCTGTCCAATTAGTGTCTTTTTCTCCAGAATTTGGCGTAAACCAGCAATTTCTCACACAGCACAGGGTCCTACCCTCACACTGCAAATGGATGTCTACTACACTCATGTCCGTAGTCAGGCTGCGGAATGTCTACTTCCCCTAATGTTAGGGGCACATGCAGAGTTCCCTCAATATGAAATCTACCCTCAGAAATAGAAGAGCTCACAGCAAACGTTGTGTTGGTGGCAATAGAAGTGGAAGTACTACTGTTGCTTGCTGTGGCAATGTCAGCATAATTCTCCAAATCCAACACCTCAATTTTTGGCTATTTGTGTGGATTAAAAGCCCATAAACCCTGTGCAGACATTGCATGGCCTTTGCTGTAGAACTTAGATGTTCTTACAGTTATGTTTAAAGTAGTTGGAACACTGGTGGTTGTGTTTGTGGGTATGGGGTTGCAAAACAGACGGCACTTAGTAGGTGGCTTAATCTTATTCTGCACACTGGCAGTATTAGCAGCTCATCCAATTACACTGCTCGGTCTTTTTAGTTTAATAGGTGGGCTGCTCATCTGACTACTCACACTGCTTTCTCTCCTCCTGCTAACAGCTCTGCTAGACATCTGTCCATGGTCAGAAGAAATAACAATACAAGTCATATCTACTGCTGGACTGGTGGGGGTGCTGCTGCTGCTTGTGGCGGTACCATGAGCGCTTTTGCTTAATGTGTGAGCAGTCTGACTCTGAGAAGGCTCCATCATAAAAACACAGCCAGAGTCTGTCCTCCTAAATCAAACAACTATAACATTGTCTGAAACAGTTACTCCACTTCACACACAGCTATCTGATTACCAGACTATTTAGCCCCACCCTGCAACCTTTATGACTGCAATAAGTGTAAAACAATAATTAATCCTCCCACTATCTCTATCCCACTATCTCCCTCCAAAACATCAATAACAATAATAATTGACAACTATTAGATTAGTCTATTCAAGGCAAATAGAAAGGTACACCTCCCGAAACCACAAGACACTCTCTCTATCTGTGGTAAACCCTGCTAGTAGAATTAGCTTTATATAGATCATAGCCCCACCCACAATGAGAAATGAAAGTAGCTGATTGGACGTTTTGTTTCGAATATGTTTAGTTTAGAATTCGATTCAAATCAAATTTGAAGCACATTTCTGAAATGTAGGACATGTTCATACAATGAAGCAATTCATAAAAAGATTAATTCTTCGATCAGGCATGCTGACATCTTCCTTGGTGTGATAAATATAAATTAAATAAGATGTGTGTGTGTTTTTTTTTTTTTCACTGGTACACTGCAAGTCTGAGAAGTTGATGTGACAAATGTATATAACTAACCATCTTCCAAAATTTCAAATTCAAATAGAAACGATTTGAACAGAATAGAAAAAAAATATAATTTTAATAGATTAAAATAAAAAGAATAGGCAGGCGGACGTGATGAGGACGTGACGCCGGTGAGGGTGGGAGGAGCCGACTGCTCCATGGCTGCTAGCGGCGTTTGCCGCACCGAGTCTCCATCGAGTACATCGGCGGACCGACGGACACCAGCGTGAGAGGCTGAGTGACCAAAGGACCGAGCGGGAGACTCATCCCCTCCCAAAGACCCGACGAGTGCGGAGAGTGACCGTAACGCGCCACGATCCCCAACAGCCTGTATCACAACGGATGGCCGAGCGGAGCACAGTGGAACCGATAGCAGGGGCTACATCAAGGTCCCCCCCACGGAACAGCACAGCCCAGCGGCGGTCGGCGAGATGAACTGGGGGATTGGTGAGGCGCTCAGTTGAGCCGAGTCGGGTCGGGCTCCCTGCCCCCCCCGGACCCCCCCCTCCCTATTCTCAATATTCCCTTGTGAATGACTTTTTGCTATTTGCTGTGTCTGTTCAACCTTGGGAGGATTTCAGGTGCAGTGCACCCTGGGGACTAGCTGCCGCGGATTAGATTCGGGCATGATAGGTTAAAGGAGTGATAAGGCTGCATCCTCTTTTGCTTCGGTGGTTTCATTGTTGTAAGCATTGTTTAGGACTCAGGACATATGAAAGTTCTATTTTCCTCTTGTGAAAGCAATCAGGGGAGGTGTTGCAGGGAACAGTAAAGAGGAGCTCCTGAGGTGTGGTGTGACACCCAGAGTAAATTCGGACACTGTTTTTTTTTCTTTTTCTTTCTTTGTTGTTTTTATTTCTCTCCATGTGTCCTGGTGGTTATATCTCTTAACACTCAGCTCAGTAGCGATATACCTGGTGCAAGAGTAATGAGAGACTGATTAACTTGAGTAAAACCCTGGTGTATTTTCTATAGGAGTATGTAAGGAGGACTATTAAGATAGTCCCCTTTAAAACGTATCTTTTGCCTTATGATCACTAGTGAAGGGGAGATCTCTAATTCAGGAGATTAAAACTAGTCTGAAAACACACAGAAAGGCGCAGGCCTACATCTGGTGAGCAATAAGGCAAAATTGAACATAAGCATTGCTGGCTCTCTCCAGATATCTGAATACCCTATACACTCGATCAACCGTGATAAAACTGTAAGCATAGCGGGCATCTCTTACTGTAAAGATAGACCCCGCAGGTTTAATAGACCGGCTTAAAAGTAGTAAATAAACGGCGAAACAGAGGAGAAATTAACAAGACCGCCCAGGGAAACAGGATCAAATAGGTATGAGGTATACCCCCTTTCTCTACACACCTCTCCCCACAAGGGGGTCAATATAGTTGGCGTTTGGTACGCTGAATACCCCCACGGGCATAGAACCCGAGATAGATAATCAAGTTAGATTACAGACTACTGTGAACAGGGGGAAAAGGAAGGAGAGAAGAAGGGAGGAAGAAAAGGAAGAAAAAAGGGAAAAGGGCCCTGAAGCAGGGGTCTGAGAAAGGAGGAGCAAAAGAAACAAATAGCAATTCTTAAACATCTTCAAACTGGGGAAGAGAATCAGACCCAACAATAAAAGCAGGATGAATAGATCAACTAGGGGCGTTACTTCAAAAACACCTAAAAATAATCCTGGAAACGGTTCAATACAGCAATATTTGACTCAAGAAGGGAGTCTCAAAAGCCCAGGGATCACAAAGAGAAATGAAAAAAAGAAGAGTGAGACAAAAAAGGGGGGGAGCAGTGCTGAGAGCTCTAGAGGAGAAACGACAATAGAGAGCGAACAAGAACACAGTAAACTAGTAGAACAAGCCCAAGACACACAACCCCCCACGAAGGCTGAGATGAACACTATGCTACTGAGGATGGAAAACATCATAAAAACAGAAATCAACAGAATAAGATTAGACCTAGGAGGGCTTCTTGAAAGAGTAGAAGGGACAGAAAGGAGAATAGAAGAACAGGACCAGGAACTAAACATACTGAAAAAGCAAGTGAAGGCAATGAGTGACAATCAAAGATTGATGGCATATCGGATAGAGGACCAGGAGAATCGCAACAGGAGGCAGAACCTCAGAATCCGTGCGATTGTGGAAGAAAAGGATGAAGATCTCAGAGCAATTATGAATACAATATTTAACCCCCTGCTAGATAAAACAGCAGAAGCGAAGCCCCTCAAGATTGAAAGAGTACACCGTATAGGTAACCCCCAACAGACAGAAAGATACGGACCAAGAGATGTCATTGTGCGATTCAGGAACTATGTGGACAAAGCGGAAATCTGGGGAAGGCTTAGGGGGAAACCCCCCCTAAGATATAGAGAGACTGAGCTCCAAATATTCCCTGACCTGTCGAGAGAAACGTTGGCAAGGAGAAGGCATTTGAAACCCTTACTAGAGTCGATGCGGGCACAAAATATTAAGTATCAATGGGGTTTTCCTGCATGCCTTATTGGAATAAAGGGGGGTAAAACTGCTCGACTAAGACACCCGGAAGAATTGACGGAATTTTGCTATAAAATGGACTTAACAGTACCTGAGCTACCGGACTGGGTGGATTAGCTTGGTGTTGGTTTCAGCCACATTTGATTGGAGGGGGGGACAACCGGGGGGTGGGAGGGAGGGGGGAGGGGGAGCAGCTAGAGGAGCACTTAGGTACACCACCACTAGGGAGGAGCCGATGGAGAAGACGAGGAGGCAACCAATAGCGACTCCCAGGCCAGGATTGGGCCAGGGGAGGGGGGGAGGATTGGGGGGGGGCGGACGGGAGGGGGGGGAACATTGGGGGGGGGGAATAGGCCAGGGGGGAGGAGGGAGGGATGGGAGATGGGATGGAGGAGGGAGGGGGTGGGAGTGGGAAGAGTGGGGGGGTGGGGGGAGGCAGGGAGACCATCTGACCGACATCACAAGAAATTATTTCAAACACTTTAAAAAAAAAGAAGAAAAACTTATATGACAGATGTCAAGTTTCTCTCATATAATGTAAAAGGGCTAAATTCCCATATTAAAAGACACAAAATTCTCTGTGAATTAACACAGTATAAAACAGATATTGCCTATCTTCAAGAGACCCATATTACCTGGGAGTCCAATATAAAGCTTTACTCATCAGAATACCCGATATGGTATTACGGGGATACAATCTCATCGCGATCCCGGGGGGTTGCTATTGGATTCGCTCGTAGAATCCGATTCACATTGGTGGATAGACAAACAGACCCGGAGGGGAGATTCCTGTTCCTGAAAATAAAACTTGGAGGAGAGATTTATACCCTAGCTAATGTGTACGCCCCCAATGTAAACTCGGTTAAATATATTAGTAAAATTATGAGAAAACTAAAAGAATTTGAAGAGGGCCACGTGGTTTTGATGGGAGATTTTAATTTCTGCATGAGTCCAAGCCTCGATAGTACGTCCTGTGCACAGGGGACAAATCGTGAGCAACTAAAGATACTGATAAAACAAATGACACAAAATCAAATGGTGGATGTATGGCGGATCCTCAATCCGAAGGCCCGCGACTACACGTTTTTCTCACCTGTGCATGGGACGTACTCGAGGATCGACTATGTCCTCGTCGACCACAGACTTCTGGAGAGGGTGATAGAAGCAGGGTGTGAGATCATGACGTTATCAGATCACGCCCCTATAACCTTAAAAATAAAAACTTCTATACAAAAAGACACACCACCAGAATGGAGATTGGATGAGAGTCTGTTGGGGGACGAGGAGGTAGTGGAGAGGATACAGAAAGAGTTGGAATGTTATTTTCAGGAGAACGATAAGGAGGGTATCTCAAGAGCATCCCTTTGGGAGGCCCATAAAGCATATATAAGAGGAATCTTTATAGTAGAAGGGGCAAGGAAAAATAAAATAAGAACGAGTAAATTAAAAACATTAAGGGAGGAGATATATCGGCTAGAACAGGAGCATAAATCACAGGGGCAAAAGAGGGAAATATTTCATAAGTTGAGTATAAGAAGGGATGAATATAGAGCTCTGGCGGAACAAGAAACTAAGAAATATATAGACCGGACAGAGAGAGAAAGATATGTCTGGGGAAACAAACCTAGTAAAAACTTGGCCAGAATGGTAAGAAAAAAGAAAACTAGGAATTTTATAGAAAAAATCAGAAACAGGAATGGTGACTTAGTACATGCGACTAATAAAATAGCAGAAGTATTCCGGGGCTACTATGAAGAACTTTACGATATTCAACAAAAGATCAGGTGCCCACGTGAAAAAATGGATAAGATTAGGGAAATATTACAGTTAGCCAATCTCCCAAAATTAGAAGAAGAGGAGGTAGAAGAGATGGAAGGTTCAATAACGGAGCAGGAAATAAGGGAGGCCTTAAAAAATACTCCTAAGGGGAAAAGCCCCGGGCCAGATGGCTTTACATCTGCCTACCTACAAAAGTTCAGCACCATCTTAATCCCCAGACTCTGCCAATATTTTAATGGCCTTGGAACTGACTATGAAATGAGTAGAGAGGCTTTAACAGCAACGATTACAGTGATCAAAAAAGAGGGAAAGGACAATACGATTTGCTCGGGTTATCGACCGATCTCACTCCTGAATGCAGATACGAAACTTTATGCAAAAATTTTAGCGGAAAGAATGAAGGGAGCGATGACAGCCATTGTCCACCCAGACCAGGTAGGTTTTATACCTGGGAGGGAGGGAAAAGACAATGGTGTGAGGGCGCTCCTTCTCCTTGAGCAGATCAAAGAAAGTGGGACCCCTGGTCTATTCCTGTCGGTTGATGCTGAAAAAGCTTTCGACAGGGTAGACTGGGGATTCCTGATACAAACTCTAGAATTCATAGGAATAGGTCCAGGGATGATAAGGAGGATCAAAACCCTATATTTCCACCCGTGTGCAAGGATCAAAATTAACGGATCCTTATCCGCACCTTTTGAGATGAAAAATGGGACTAGGCAAGGATGCCCCCTATCCCCCCTCCTCTTTGTCCTATCATTGGAACCCCTTCTGGCAATGGTCCGACAAAACCCAGAAATCTATGGGGTAGAAGTAGGTGAAGACGAGCACAAACTGTCAGCCTTTGCAGATGATTTATTATTCTATATAAGCAGCCCAAGAGTCACTCTCCCAAAGTTAATAGATACCTTAAAACAATATGGTGAGGTCTCAAACTTTAAAATGAATACAACAAAAACTGAGATTTTGAATATTAATATCCATAAAGATGAAGAACTATATTTGCGGAAGAAATACAATTTCTCCTGGCAAAGAGAGATAAAGTATCTGGGTATAAAAATGGCAAATACTTTGAAAAAAATATATAGAATAAACTTTATCCCCCTTCTTGACGAAATTAAAAGAGAAATTAAAACTATATATAATAGACCAATATCGTGGTTTGGGAGGATAAATGTGGTAAAAATGGTACTTATCCCCAAAATTTTGTACAAATTCCAAATGGTCCCAATTTATTTGCCTCCGTCATATATCAAAATAATTAACTCCCTTCTAATGAAATACATATGGAACAATAAAAAACACAGAATCTCTGCACAAACTCTAAAACGAACCAAGAAAAAAGGTGGCCTGGCCGTACCTGACATTAGATTATATTATAACGCTTCGGTCCTCACACGGGTCATAGAATGGGCTAAAGAGTCACAGGATAAAAGGTGGATAAGTATAGAATGCACTTTAGCGAGGGCACAATTAGGGAGATTAATCTGGAACCCCCCACATTGTAGAACCCTACACACGTCAACACACGCAATCACACATAATGCTTTAAGGATATGGGATCGATTACACAAACAATTAAAAACTAAATTCAACTCACCCCTTATAGATTTGAAAGAAAACAAATATTTTGCACCCGGGACTAAAGAGGTAGGTGGTAATTGGATTAAAAATAGAACACAGTTAAAAGACATAACATTAAAGGGTAAAATTATGACCCTTCACGAAATCAGGATTGTAATGGAGGCACTCAGCGAGTGGAGGTACCTGCAGTTGGTGTCGTTCGTTAAGTGCCTCCCACACCCATTGAGGTCACGAGAGGAGTACACTACACTGGAACATATGTGCAGCACCGAAAGCTCAAAAGGAAATATTTCCAAAGTATATAAATATTTGCAGAAAATAGACGAGTCGGATACGTTAAATTATATACAAAAATGGGAGAGAGACCTAGGAGTTCCCAGGGGGAAGACGACCATAGGGAGAATCCTTAATTTGACTCATACTTCGGCGGTTGATGTAAAAACGGCCGAGATGAACTTCAAGTGTCTGACAGGATGGTACACTACCCCAGATAAAATTGCCAAATTCGGAGTAGGAGAGTCAGAGGAATGCTGGAGAGGATGTGAGACAAGAGGAACGATGGCCCACCTGTGGTGGGACTGTGTAAAAATCAAAACGTTCTGGGGAAAAGTTTTGGCTTTGATAAAAGAGATAACTAAAAAAGAACTGGAAGACAACCCTTGGGTAGTCCTCTTTCATGGGGGAGATACGCCAGTCAACGAATATAGGGGATCACTAATTCCGCATTTGTTGAACTCTGCGAAACGATTGATACCCCTAAAATGGAGAAACCCGGTAAGCCCGCAAATATGGGAGTGGATCGACTCTGTAGAGGGCACTTATAGGAGGGAGAAAGTAAAATACGGTGTCGAAAAGAACAAGGCAGGAAATAAGGACATCTGGGAAACATGGACTGAATTCAAAAAATCTCGGAAATACGCAGAAAATATGAGAGCGGAATAAGAATGCAGCAGTACAGGAAATAAAAATACTAGGTGGAGTCGGGGGATGGTCCGGGAGGGGTAGGAAGGGTAGTTGGGGGGGGGGGAAGGGATAAGGGTGGGGTGCTGCGCCACGTCAACACGTAACGATAGCATGTTGGACCTTGTTATATGAGGAACGCTCTAGCCCGTCTAAATTGTTAAAGAGATGAAAGAAGTTATGTCAAAAAAAAAAAAAAAAAAAAAAAAAAAAAAAAAAAAAAAAATTATTTTTTTTTTAACTATATGCAAAAGCAGAATAACAAATATAGAATCAAGCAAAAAAAAAAAAAAAAAAAAAAAAAAATACCACAAATGATGCTACACCCGAAATAGAGACGGAATTATGAATAAAATCATGAGCAGGTCTCTTGCTGCGGTTATGTCTGACGTGGAAAAAAAAAAAAAAAAAAAAAAAAAAAAAAAAAAAATAAAAAGAATATAGAACCATCTTCTGAAATTCAAATAGAATAAATTCAAATTTCTAATGGTATGAATTCAAATTTCAAAATGTATACATTTTAATTTTGAATAGAAAAGATTATAATAAAATATAAAAAAAAGAGAATAGACTAGAAAAACAATAGAACAGAATAGAATATATATTTAAAAAAATAAATAAATGCAAACAATTTCCCACATGATTAGGGCACTAAATGAGATTAATAATAAAATGACTCTAATGTTATCTAACGGGATCACTATTTAACCACTAGAGTACCGGGCCATCGTCAAATGACGGCTCCACGGTGACTCTGAATATTCAACAGGACGTCATTTGACATCCCGTATTCTTGCGGCCACTGGGGGCGCGCGAGCGCGCCGGCGGCGGCGCGCGCCCGACGCGTCCCCGAGATACCGATGCGCGTGCCTGGCGGTCGCGATGTCCGCCAGGCACTCGGAATCGGCGGCTACAGGGACAAGACGTGGAGCTCTGTGTGTAAACACAGAGCTCCACATCCTGTCAGGGGAGAGAGGAGACCGATCTGTGTCCCTTGTACATAGGGACATAGATCGGTCACCTCCCCCAGTCACCCCCCTTCCCCCACAGTTAGAACACAATTCAGGTATACATATTAACCCCTCCCTCACCCCCTAGTGTTAACCCCTTGAATGCCTGTCACATTTATACAGTAATTAGTGCATATTTATCGCATTAATCGCTGTATAAATGTGAATGGCGCCAAAAACGTGTCCGATGTGTTCGCCGCAATGTCACGGTGACAGTAAAAAAATCGCAAATCGCCGCCAATACTAGTAAAAAAATTAATAAAATAAAAATGCCATAAATCTATCAGCTATTTTGTAAACGCTATAACTTTTGCGCAAACCAATCAATATATGATCATTGCGATTTTTTTTACCAAAAATATGTAGAAGAATACATATCGGCCTAAACTGAGGAAAAAAAACGTTTTTTTAAAAAAAAATTGTGATATTTATTAAATAAAAAAGTAAAAAATAGTGTTTTTTTTTTAAATTGTCACTCTTCTTTTGTTTATAGCGCAAAAAATAAAAACCGCAGAGGTGATCAAATACCACCAAAAGAAAGCTCTATTTGTGGGAACAAAATGATAAAAAAATTGTTTGGGTACAGTGTAGCACGACCGCGCAATTGTCATTCAAAGTGCGACAGTGCTGAAAGCTGAAAATTGGCTTGGGCAGGAAGGGGCGTAAGTGCCCGGTATGGAAGTGGTTAAAGAGAAAAAAGAGAAAGGAAAATAATCAGAGTGGGATACATCTATATGCTAGTGGGACATCAACTATTATTGATAAAAATCTCTGTTGTGCTTGAGATCATAATGTTTGGACACATTATGTTTCTCAAAACCAGTCTTAATGTTAGTAATATGTTCACCCAATCTAACTTAGAGTTTTCGAACAGTGCGTCCAACATACTCCAACCCACATGGGCACCTCAAAAGATACACCACACATTTAGTACTGCATGTTATAAAAGACTTGATCGGGTATGTTATACCTGTCCCAGTGGAGGTAAATTCAGTGAATCTTCTACTCTGAAGAGCATTTATTTTGCAAACCCTGCACTTCCTTCATGGGTAGAAGCCTTTAAGATCTCCAAAGAAAACTGGACGTGAAGGTGGATCTAGGACATTTGGTGCTATTGAATGTCTAAGATTCGAAGCACCCCTAAAAAGGACCCTAGGGTTAGCTGATAAGTGGCCCCAAAATTGTGTCATTCTTTATCTCTGGCCAATGTCTTTTGATAATACGTTTAATGGCCCAGTGTTGACTTGAAAAAGTAGTCATGAAGGCTAGACCAAAATCCTCCCTGTTGTCCATAGTAGGTGGTCTGTCACAAAGAAAAGTTGGACGATCTCTGGTTCCCACCTCCTCAATCGTGGAATCAAGACTGCCACTATCGTAGCCTTTTGCTATGAACCTGGATCTTAAAATCTCAGCTTCCCTATGGAACTCCACTAGGTCCGTACAGTTGCACCTAAGGCACAAAAACTGGCCTTTATGGACAGCCGACAGCCAGGAACGGTGATAACATTTATTTTAATGGTATATATCCGTTCCTGTCTGTCGGCTTAAATAAGGTGGATGTGACTATCCTACCCTCATCAATAGAGATATATCAAGATCCAAAAAGTGCATTTGTGTGGAACTCTGCTCATGGCTCAAAATAATCTCTCTATCCTTATTATTAAGGAGGGATAAAAAGATATCAGCCAATTCGGCATTACCATCCCAAATGCATAAAACATCATCTATGAATCTCTTCCATAGAATGAGTTTAGGTGACCTATCGTGGAGGACTATGTCTTCCTCCCATTTAGACATCAAAAGGTTGGCCATACTGGGGGCAAATTTAGCCCCCATGGCCACACCTCTTATTTAAAAGATAGTAAGTACCACTATGCCAAAAAATGGTTGTGTTCCATTGCGAAATCTAACAACTCCATCATAAAATTGCATTGTGTGACAGAGAGGTCAGAGTCGTGAAAAATGTTGCACCGCCTCATGTCCCAACCGGTGAGAAATGGCCGTGTAAAGCGATGCGACATCTGCTGTGATTAGCGTATATGATGCTTTCCACTCAATAGCACCGAGCAGGTTAATCACATGTTTAGTGTCCTTTATAAAGGACGGAGTGCCCACCACCAGTGGCTGCAAATAATAATCAATATATTTGCCAACTCTTGATGTCACAGAGTCTATGCCACTGATGATGGGCCTCCCTGGGGGATTAACCAGAGTTTTGTGTACCTTTGGTAATATATACATTACCGGTAATCTCGGTGCCAAAGGAACTAAATGATCCTTTTCTTTATGGTTCAAAATGCCCATATTGTGGCCTTTCTCAATTAAGGATTTTAGCTCACGTTTAAATTGTGTAGTAGGATCCAAAGGGAGGACAGAGTATGTCTCTGAATCGGATAAGATTCTTGACATTTCTGCAAGATAAGAAACTTTGTCTAAAACGACAATGGCCCACCCTTTGTCCGCTGGACGTACAAGTATGTCCTTCCTATTGCATAAAGACTCCATACCCAATTTGAGATCAAGCTGGGGTTGTGCTGGTTTAATATCCAGTTTATCTAAATCCTTAGGTACCAAATCGCGAAACACATTCAAGTTGGGAGCTTGGTTACTGGGGGGATTAAACAAGGAGGCGTTAGCCATCCCAGAATGTGTAATGACAGATGCCTCCCTGGTTAGTTGCCTAGTAGGGTTACTCAAAATATACCTCTTAACGTAAAATTTCCGAGTATACTTTTGCACATCTATAAAAATTTTGAATAAAGGTTTGAAATTTGTTCCATCTCGTAACCTTAACAAGTTCCAAAGTATTAAAGGGTTTGTAAATGAATTTTTTTTTTATCAAAATAGCTTCCTTTACCTTACTGCAGTCCTGGTTTCATGTCCTCATTGTTCGTTTTTGCTCTTATGTTGCTGTAATTCTTCTCTGTTCTGGACACTTCCTGGTTGTCTGTTTCCTGATAACCACAGTCACGAGAGCTTTCTCTCTGTGGTCACAAACGTGCTCGCCCCCGTCCATGGGACTACAGCAGTGCTTCAGACTCTCTCTCTACATGAGCCAGACTTCAAGGAGGTGTGATCAGTGTGTGTCTAAAACCCCATAGTTCCTCCTCCCTTTGAATCAGTTTCTTTTCAGCACCATCACTGCCCCGCCTGTACCCCGCCCCCTTGCTTTCTGAACAGCTCAGATAGGAACACACTGAGTCTCTCTCTCATCATTAGAAGGAAGTTGAAATCTCTTCACAAATCCTACAAAATATGGTAAAACCTTCCTGTCAGTTTACTAAACAATATGTGGGCAATATAAAAATGATAATCTAATTTATGTCACTGTTTTTTCCTTATGCAATAATGTGTGTGCCTCCTACAAATTTTTCAACAAATCGCCCCCCCCACCCCAATGTCCATCCATCACA
Organism: Rana temporaria; assembly: GCF_905171775.1. NCBI lineage: Eukaryota > Metazoa > Chordata > Amphibia > Anura > Ranidae > Rana > Rana temporaria. Next base: position 155,120,588 of record NC_053493.1, on the reverse strand, counting down.
TCCCATCCCACTCTCAGGCATCAATCTGTCCTCTATCCAACCATCCATCCATCCATCACATCCCATCAATTGGAGGTAAACTAATGGCTGCAAGTAAAAAAAGTAACAGTAGGGAACTTGCTGGCTGGGTTCATTTGGCAAAAAAATCATTTATGGTGGTCATCCAGTACTTGTCAGCAGAATACAATTCTACTAAAATAAAAATGGCTTTCAATGAATTTTCAGCAGCCAATTTACATGAATGGCATGGAAATTCCTATACCATCACTGTTCACATAAGCCAATACCTACTGATGAAGAAAGATAATATGACTGGCTTACACAAGGATCTAGAGCTCACCATAAATTAAAAGCAATAATCCAAGACCCAAGACTGCTAAAGGACCTTGAGCATATTTCTGGATTTTACCATACTGGAGAGCTTGAAGTATTTCATAGCATGGTGTTGAAATATAGATCCAAACGGCATCACTTCTCGATGGACGGCATGGTAGCAAGAACACAACTTGCTGCCCTCGACCACAATCGCAACATAAATCGCTTGCAAGCAATAATTCAGAAACAAAAAAAAAATACAGAAGAGAAGGGGGCTTTACGTTATCGGTATGGTTTTAGTAAGGCCAAAAAAGATTGGTTTGTCGGAAAAATTTATGAACCAACCAGTCAAGCTTTCATGATAGAGATTATCAGTGATGTTATTGACTATGCTGCCGGAATGAAAGACTTTATATGGCATTCGCGACAAGTGAAAGATTCAGAAAACATTGCACTGTTTCCAAAACAAGAACTGCTCGCTAAATAAATATCTGTCTCGTTTTAAATAATACAATTTAAAAAGTTTGTTTTGGGATATCTGATTATCCAAAAGTATTATGACACAGTTTAAATTGTCATTGAGTTTGTATCCGTTAAAATAAAATTGATTTATTATCAATAAAAGTTAATATATACATTTTTTAATAAAAAAATTTTTTTTTTTAAATAAACAATATTTACTTTTTTTTTTTACTTTTTTAATATAATATATTAGTATAAGTTTCATTTGTATTCATTATTTCTGATTGGACCTATGTAAATAATCATGCACAATCACCCTACGTCTGAAATTAGTTTGTTTTGTTTTGGTGTCAATGGATTGGACATTTAGCGTACAGTGGTTTCTAATCAAATTGTTTGTTTTATTAAGATGATAACATAAAAAATCTACTCATTTTATCTTTGATATTATATAAATTTATTTAAAATATATATTTTAACAATTTTTCCAAAAAACTAAATAAATACATTTTGGGAAAAAAATATTATATAAAACAAAAATAAACGAAAAACTTAAATACCAGTATTAAATAAAAAAATACAAACATAACAAATAAACCGTCTGAAAGCAAATTTTTTATTCAAAAGCTATGTCAAAAGCATTATAGTCTGAAGACCACTTGAAGCCTGTGTATTCTTCCTCGACATCAGGATAGGTAGCTCTAATGGCCCAAACCACACACGATATTCGTTCGGGAGAAGATTATTTGTGATTTAACGATTTTTCTTTGAAACAATGGACTTTTATCTGGAAAACCAAACACTGCCCCTGATCAACGTATAAAAAGGGGGAAACTAAAGCGCTAGCCAATACTATCAACGTGAGGAATAAAAATTGTGAAAACAATAATAGAAGAAAAATTGATGCAGCTCAAATCTAAAATGTACTAACGACAAAGAAATTAAAATGAATATTGTTGGATGATGAGCGCAAGAATTGGTGAATGGTGCATACACAAACAATATATATAAATATGAATATGATCCCCTATAGGGGAATGAAACCAAATAATATTATTAATTAGGTTCTAAATTAAAATCCCATAGCCACTCAAAAACGCTATGACAGTGATGCAAACAAAAGTGAACCAAAGTGTCCTGTGTTGCAAAAAATGAATGAAAATGAATAGTGTCCCAAAATTGTCAGCAATGAACTTGTGCATCCAAATATAAGTGTTAGACACAATCCCACCGGCAGCTGGGCTCACGGAGCGCTTACCTTCCTGATGTATAAAAACAGCATGTAGATCCTCAGATGGAGACTCAACAACCTTCTCCCCGCTCGGACGAGCTGCTGCAATCCTCTGGGTTCTTGCCTGGAGAGCGTCTACCTTCACTGTGTGTAATGCAGGGCTACACCAAAATGGAGGCTCCGTGCCCAGAGCGTTCACAGGCAATCACCAAGATGATAGAAGAGGGAAAAAAGGGGGCTCCAAATGGTGAAGTACTTCACGGCAAAAATCATTTATTGGTCCAAAAATATAAAATGCTCAGCATAAACTTTAAAATATCAAACGTTAAAACAGCAAGTTGCGGATGTGCGGACGGGATGTCACGTCACTTCCGGTCACGTCTTAACAGGGCCTTACGCGTTGCGTCACGACACGTGACTTCATCAGAGGCTGGGGATTGGCTAGACGGATTCTCTTTATATAGGTCAATGGGCGGAAGTAAGTAGCGGCCATTTTTAAAATTGGAATGCCCATCGAATCTATCGCGGCCATCTTACATGTGGGAAACACATCGACGGCTTGCAATCAGATCAACTAGACAAGTATTGGCAAGCAAAATAAATAGTGTAGAGACATCTTGTAGTTCATATTATAGCCATTACATGTATGAACAATGCACCCTAATTAAAATGTATATAAAATCATTATTGATTTAATGGGTATATTAAAAATTATATATATAAAATAAGATTTATAAAAAATTAATTATATAATAATTATATTGTATTAAAATTGATTTAAACCGTATAATTAATTGCACAGGTCAGGTGCTTCATCCCCATTCACCATTAGATTTAAACTCACGGGGGAAGACTACCTGGATTGCATCAGGGGAGGGATTTACAGGGAACTAGAAGACTAGACCAACAGTAATGCTAAATCCCATCCTTTACATTAAAATACAGTTAAAATAAAAAATTGCTTAAAAAACAGTTGACATCAAAGTCCACATTTAATCCATCCGGCACTAATGTATGTAAGGTGTGTATCCATTGAGATTCCTTTTGGCTAATAGTTCTAACTAAATGTGCCCCTCTCCATGGTTTTTTGAACTTATCAATAGCCCAAAAGGACAAATCACGTGGATTCTTGTTGTGGAACTTCTCAAAATGTCTACTGACATTGTGTTTGTCAGAACCCTTCAAAATATTCTTAATATGTTCTTTGATCCGGACCATTAATGGTCTTTGGGTTCTACCTACATATTGTAAATTACATGTACACTGTAATACGTACACCACACCCTCCGTATGGCAACTAATAAACTATTTTATAGGATGCCATACATTAGTGTGTGTACCCAAAAATTCAGTTCTCTTCAATTGAGGACCCCTTGCGTGCAAACATGCAAAACAGTATTTGCACGGAAAGAAGCCCTTTTTGTTGAAAAACGTGTACCCACTCCTAGGGGGAGGGTCAATCACATTTTTGACCAGCATATCTCGAACAGTCGGGGCTCTTTTATAGATAATATTTGCAGGCAGAATCTTCTTCAGGTGTTTATCTGCTGTCAGTACATGCCAGTATTTTTTAAATACTTTTTCCACATCCTTATGCTGGACATTATAGTCCAGAATAATAACTGGTGCTTCCATTTTGCGTTTGTATTTTAATATCCCCACGTAGCATCGAATTCCTGTCAAGTCCTGTGTAACGCTATTAGCGTTAATTTGTGTACAAGGAGCGCAGCTTTACCTACTATGACAGCTGCGCTCCATTCACGAAGACATCCGCGTCACTTCCGGTACGCGGACGTCTGCGCTCCACGCTGGAACGCGGAAGTGCGTTCCAGTGTGTGGCGCTCGGCGTGCATGGGAGACCGGGCTATTTAAACCTCCAGCACTGGCGGCAGGTTGTTGGAATATTCCTGTTGGACCCTGCCGCCACCTGGAGACCCTCCACCAACCCACAGCAACCTTGTAGTTCAGTTGTGGGACACTTGGATCCAGATCTCATTGCTATACTGGATAGAAGGACCACCAGCTCTGCACCTGTGCTAACTTTCCCAGTCTGGACTACCTTCTAACCGCAAGTATATTCTGATCATATTACTGCATATTTGGAAATACCATCTACTCCTGTGCAAACAGACTTGGCCCACACTACCTCTTAAACTGTATGAGTATATAGACCATATTACTGCATATTTGGAAACACCATCTACTCCTGTGCAAACAGACCTGGTCCACACTACCTCTTAAAACTGCATAAGTATATAGAGCATATTACTGCATATTGGGAAACACCATCTACTCCTGTGCAAACGGACCTGGTCCACACTACCTCTTAAAACTGCATAAGTATATAGAGCATATTACTGCATATTGGGAAACACCATCTACTCCTGTGCAAACAGACTTGGTCCACACTACCTCTTAAACTGCATAAGTATATAGAGCATATTACTGCATATTTGGAAATACCATCTACTCCTGTGCAAACAGACCTGGTCCACACTACCTCTTAAACTGCTTGTGTTTAAAGACTATTTTGCCACACAGATAGTGTTGCTACCCATACTCTGGACTATCTCCTTCTCTCTCTCTCAGAAATGCATATTAACTGTTGAGATACTTGCTCTAATTATATTGGGGCTTCTTTCTATATGTTATATCAAGAGTGCTAATTTTCTACATGACTCAAGTTCACTACCTATATATTTAGAAAGCACCTACTAAAGACTTATCCTTGTTATTTTCTAGATAAAGGTTTCAACATAGTTTAACAAGTATTAAACTATTACTACATGTTTTGCTCCAATCAGAGGATATGATGATATAGACCCCATACTCTTATAGTTCAGTGAGAGTGAGCTGGTGGTTAATTCTGATAGGCCTCTACAGCTGGAGTCTAAACTTGAGACAGAGTGTTCTCAGAATCAGGGTCGTAACATCCTGCTACTGTTTGGATTTGTTGCTGAATAAAGTGTTCAGAGTAGCCTTTCTTTTTGAATCTATCTCCAATAAACTCAGCTTGAGTTAGAAAGTCTGTCTCCTTCGTGCAGTTCCGCCGAATGCGTACTAACTGCCCTTTCGGGATGTTCAATAGCCATGATTTGTAATGGCAGCTTTTTAATGATAAATAGCTATTAGTGTCTACGCTTTTAAAATGGGTTTTAGTAATAAGCGAATTCTCTGTGATCGTGATATCTAAATCTAAAAAAATGACAGTTTTCTCACTGATGTTTACCACCAACTTGATATTTTGGTCATTTGAGTTTAGTCCTGTGAGAAATTCTTCCAAAGCATTTTTTGAACCTTTCCAGACAATCAGCACATCATCAATGTATCTTTTATACAAAATTAATTCTGGTGGGGTGTTGGAATACACTGTATTTTCTTCCCACTGTGCCATAAAGGCATTAGCCACGGACGGAGCAAATTTAGCCCCCATGGCAATGCCTGTTTTTTGATTGTAATAGGTTTGGTTATACCAAAAATAATTGGACTTTAAACAGAACTCTAAACACTTAATCAAAAATTTGCGTTGCTTGCAGGCTAGAATGGTGTAGTTCTTCAAGCCATTTAGTTGCACTGCACGCTTGGTGATGTTTCACGATTGTGTAAAGAGATGATACGTCTGCAGTGGCCAATATTGTATTCCCTTCTGAGACAGGTATTTCTTCTAATATTTGGAGAACATGTTTTGTGTCTCTCAAATAGGCCTTCGTTTGCTGAACTGCTGGTTGCAGAAAATGGTCCAAATATTGACCCATCCTTGCAGTCAGGGAATCAATCCCGTTAACGATCGGCCTACCCGGAGGATTGTTCTTATCCTTATGTAATTTCGGGATAGTGTAAATGACAGGAATTCTGCAGGTTTCAGGTAACAAATAGGTGGCCTCTTTTTTGTTTAAGATATCCTTTTTCTTGCCTAAATGGATAAGTTGTTTTAATTGTGTTTTATAATTAGCAATGGGGTTTCCTAATAGTTTTATATAGGTATCCTCATCTTCAAGTTGTCTAAGGAGTTCTTTGTGGTATTGCTCCTTCGATTGGACAACTACTCCTCCCCCTTTGTCTGCGGGGCGGATCACAATATCATTCCGTTTTCTTAGGCTTTGAATTCCCTTTTTGATATGTGGGGGATCTGATATTTTCTTTACTTTGAGGCCATCCAACTCTTGGAGCACTAATTTCTTAAACACTTCTATATGTTGTCCATTGGCAACCTGAGGGTTAAACACAGAGTTGTTTCGAAGAGTACTGTGTTGTATAGAGTCACTTGTTGTGGATGTAGGTAATTGACATTTAGCTGGATTTCCTAGGAAGTACTTTTTAATATTTATTTTTCGAATATATTTTTGGATATTTATGTACGTGTCAAATTTATTCAAATTTTTTACAGGTGCATGTTTGAGGCCCCCTTCCAGCACTGCCAACTCCTCAACGGATAACGTTTTTCCACTTATGTTGAAGACACCCTCCCCTTTTCCACTCTTTTTCTTTTGGGATCTCTTTCCCGCTCTGCATCCCCGTTTTCTTCTGGTGTGCGGGTTACTCTTTCCTCCCTTGGTCTTCTTGGTGATCTGGGTGGTTCTTGAATTCTCCTTGGGGGTGAACGATCCTCTTGAGTGTATCTCCTTGGGGATTGATAGGTTTCTTGAGGGTGTCTCCTTGGGGAGCGATCCCTCCAATCTCTGTCTAAAAAAGACCTTTGGGTATCATAGTGGTATGTTGGATAGTGATGTTCTGGATAGTGTCGTAGGGGCTCATATCGATTGTAGGTAGGAATTGGACTCCGCTGCGAATGATTATAATAATGAGGGTAATAGGGTGGAGGGTTAGGGGGCGGTGGATGATACATGGGCCCTCTATTGTCCCTATATTCCCTCTCAGAATTGCGACGGTTCCAATTGGATTTTTTGAACGTTTTTTTGTAGGGTTTCTTCTGTTTATTATTATGGGGCGTTTGATGGCTAGACCCCTCACCATTTTTTTGATGGTGTTGTTGTTCCTGTTCTTGTCTTTCAGTAACGTGTCCTTTCGCTTGCCAACCCATATATTTCATGGGTCTACTTGAAGTAGGGTCTTGAATTTGTACTTGCTTTTCAGGTGTTGAATATGTAGATGTGGGTGGTGGAGCTGTAGTCTTAGTCTGCCACCGAAACACCTGATCCATACTATAATCAACGTTGATATTTTTTCATTTTTCTTTTTTGGACTTCTAGATCTTTAGTAGCCAAACTATTATTTAATTGGGCTGCTAATTTTTTAAAATCAGCTGAATCTTTAAACGGCTCTAATTTTAGTTTGGTTTCCTGTATTATGGCATCAGTTTGTCGTGCTCTTTTTTGTTTGCGTTTTAAAAGGAAGTGGATTACTTCCAGGCTTTTATCATTGAAAAAGTGGAACCATTCATCTACAGATTGTTTATCCAGAAGGCCATCATTGGGCGGAACATCCCATCTTAGCCTTCTGGGTACAATTTTCTCTTTTATATACCTATCAAAGGTGTGAATGTCCCACCACAAATTGGCCTTTCTTTCCATGTTGTGCGCCAATATTCTAAATTGGCTATTAAGGTCAGTGTCTCTGGAGTGGTTGTTGACATTAAAAACCTCATCTAGGTCCACCTGACGGTGTTCCATATATGAAAGTGCTTCCATGACAGCTGCTTTAGTGGTGTTAGAGTGTAGTGATAAACGTATAAAAAGGGGGAAACTAAAGCGCTAGCCAATACTATCAACGTGAGGAATAAAAATTGTGAAAACAATAATAGAAGAAAAATTGATGCAGCTCAAATCTAAAATGTACTAACAACAAAGAAATTAAAATGAATATTGTTGCCCCTGATCATGCTAGGAGTCATGGCCATCCAAAATGGTTTAAAAAAAGAAAGAAAAAAAAGAAGAGGAGCACATGGTCCAAACAATGGCTGCAGAGACGAGAGAGCTATTCTCATATGAGCTTGCTCAGAGAATTGCAAGAAAACAATCCTGATGACTTCCATAATTACCTCAGGATGGATGATGACTGCTTCCAAGCTTTGTTGCAGCTGGTGACACAGATGATCGAAAAAGAAACCAAAGTTATGCGGCAGCCAATAACTCCAGAACAGAGGCCAATTGCAACATTGAGGTATCTGGCAACCGGGAGAGGTCTCCAAGACCTTAAATTCTCTACTGGAATTTCCCCTCAATCACTTGGGAGAATAATCCCGGAAACCTGCCAAGCCCTCATAGATGTCTTACAGAGACATTATGTGAAGGTAAATTATTATACACAAATTATGTCTATCATGCCTATGTTCCCACATTAAATGATTGATATTTTGTTAGGTCTTTCCATTTAAAAGGGGTTTTAAATTCCTACTTTGTTCACCTTCATGCAACCTATTCAAAGGTGACAGTAAAGCATACAGGACCACCCACCCCTCGACCCCCACATTTTACTTTCCTGTGTCTGTTCACCTACTGCCCCGTCCCCTAAAGTCTTTCTTAACCATTTATCACAGTACTATGGAGTATATTTTGGTGTGTCTGCTTAGTATGAAATAAAAACAAAATATATTAAATCCCTTTTTTTATGTTAGTTTCCAAGCAACCCATCTGAGTGGATGGATGTTGCAAATACCTTTAAAGATGTGTGGAATTTCCCCAATTGTGGAGGAGCTATTGATGGAAAACATGTGCAAATTGTTCCCCCATCAAATTCAGATTCTTATTATTTCAATTATAAAGGTTTCTACAGCATCATAATGTTGGCAGTAGTGGATGCAAAGTACAATTTCCTATATCTGGACATAGGAAAAAATGGTCGGAACTCTGATGGCAGTGTCATCCAGCAGACGGAGTTCTATCATCGTCTCCAGAATGGAACACTAAACCTGCCCACACGCGATGACACGGTTGAAAACTTGAACTTTGTCTTTGTCGCAGATGATGCGTTTGCTTTGAGTGACAACGTCATGAAACCATTCCCCATGCGCAACCTGACCCCGGAACAAAGGATCTATAACTACAGATTGTCAAGGGCCCGTCGGGTAGTTGAAAACGCATTTGGAATTCTAGCGAACTGATTTTGAATTTTTTTAACCAGCATAAATATGGCAATGCCAAAACTTGATACCATTGTTTTGTGTTGTTGTGTCCTTCACAATTATTTGCGTACCCATTCTACTGCTTACAGTAGCCAATCCTCAAGGGATCCTGAGACAATGGCAGGGCCCGGCGTTGGAGGACAAGAAAGCTCGGAAGTCCTGACATCGTTGTCCAGTGGTCATCCAAGACTACCTACATTGTCTACAAGGCAATGCCGACTGGAGTGCATGAACTATTTCACTGGGATTGGGGTAGTATCATGGCAGTCAGATCTTTAGTTCATTATAATGTCATACACCCACACCATTTCTTTGTGCTTTACCCCTGTTTTTGTTTCTAAAAATTATTTTACTTTTATAAGAATGTATTTACAAATATGTACGGTATATCTGGAATTTTATTTTAATTTTTCAGGCCCTTTAGTGTTTATAGTAATTAATAATACAACCTTTTACTTTAAATCCAATAAACGTTATATTGTTTAACCACTTGACCACTGAGCACTTAAACCCCCTTCCTGACCAGACCAATTTTCAGCTTCCGGTGCTCTCACAATTTGAATGACAATTACTCAGTCATACAACATTGTACCCATCTGAAATTGTTGTCCTTTTTTTCACACAAATAGAGCTTTCTTTTGGTGGTATTTGATCACCTCTGGGTTTTTTATTTTTTGCACTATAAAAGAAAAACGACTGAAAATTCATTAAAAAAAAAAAAAAAAACTTGTTTCTGTCATATTATCAGGTTATTTCTCACACACAGCATATGCATACCACAAATTACACCCCAAAGCACATTCTGCTGCTCCTCCTGAGTATGGCGATACCACATGTGTGCGACTTTTACACAGCGTGGCCACATACAGAGGCCCAACATGCAGGGAGTACCATCAGGCATTCTGGAGCACCCAGACCAATTCTGACATTTCTCTCCTACATTGAAAAATCATAATTTATTTGCTAGAAAATTACATAGAACCCCAAAACATTATATATGCTTTTTTAGCAAAGACCCTAGAGAATACAATGGCGGCCGTTTAACTTTTTATCTCGCATGGTATTTTCGCAGAAATTTTTTGAAAGTGTGTGCTTAAAAAAAAACAAAACAGTAAAGTTAGCCCAATTTTTTTTCATAATAAGAAAGATGAAGTTACGCCGAGTAAATAGATACCCAACATGTCACACTTCAAAATTGCGCACACTCATGGAATGGTGCCAAACTTCGCTACTTAAAAATCCCCATAGGCTTACTTTTATTGGTTACATGTTTTTAGTTACAGAGGAGGTCTAGGGCCAAAATTATTGCTCTCGCTCTAACGTTCGCAGAGATACCTCACATGTGTGGTTTGAACACCGTTTTCATATGTGGGTCGGGACTTACGTATGCGTTCGCTTCTGCATGCAAACACACGAGGACAGGGGTGCTTTAAAAAAAAAAAAAATTATCGTTCATTTTACTTTATTTACTTGATTTTGACACTTTTTTCCCCAAAAATACATTTTTTATCACTTTTATTCCTATTATAAGGAATGTAAACATCCCTTGTAATAGGAATATAGCATGACATGTCCTCCTTTACAGTGAGATACGGGGTCAATAAGACCCCACATCTCACATCTAGGCTGGGAAGACTGAAAAAAAAAAATATCCTGGCTTCGATCGTAGTCTGTAAAAGCACCGGAGGGTGGCAGGAGGGGGGGACGTATTGCGGAGTATTGCAGAGTATTGGGGTATTGCAGAGTATTGCGCAGGGTATTGCAGAATATTGGGGTATTGCAGAGTATAGCGCAGGGTATTGGGGTATTGCAGAGTATCACGGAGGGTATTGCAGAGTATCGCGCAGGGTATTGGGGTATTGCAGAGTATCGCGCAGGGTATTGGGGTATTGCAGAGTATTGGGGTATTGCAGAGTATTGGGGTATTGCAGAGTATCGCGCAGGGTATTGCAGAGTATTGGGGTATTGCAGAGTATTGGGGTATTGCGGAGTATTGCGCAGGGATAGCTGAGCTGGGATGGATGGATGGCTGGATCTGTGACTGCATTTGTCACAGATCCAGCCCTCACTGCTGCTGCTGACACCCGCTCCCCCCCCCCCTCCCTCCCCTCCTCTCACACTGTACCGATCGGTACAGAGAGGAGAGGGAGGAACCGGCGTCATCAAATGACGCCGGTTTGTTAACAAGTGATCGCTCCGTCATTTGACGGAGCGATCACGTGGTAAACGGCCGCTATCAGCGGCAATTTACCGCGATCCATGATGCGCCGGGTCTTCTAGACCTGGCGCTCACGGATGATTCCAGGAGCGCGCTCCAGGGGGCGCGCGAGTGGAGGATTCTGGGAGGACGTCCCAGGGACGTCCTGTCACAGTTACTCGACCGCGCTGTAGCAGTAAAATGCCTATGGCGCGGTCGGCAAGTGGTTAAAGGACTAATTAAAGTGCATGCATAGTGTCATCAGCCGTTATACCAAGTGAAACATTGCCTCTCTGGATTTTGCAATTATTATTTATTTGAAGGGAACCATTAAGGTGTCAACATGATGTATTCTGCCACCTTATAATCTGTTGATAGCTCATATCTATTCCCACTCACACTTTAATAACCTTTAACCCTCACAGGGCTCAACCTTCTAGCAGAGTAATCCTTTTTCACATTTACCATTTTCAACCCCATTTGTTTTAATAGCACGTATGGTAATTTACGTATTTTCAAAAAACATGCTTAAACAAATTACGGATATTGCATTGAAAATAAAAAAAAAAAAATCTCTAGATTTTGGTTTGTATCTCTTACTGATTTGACCTGTTTTTCTGGTTTAGATTTTTTATTGCACATGAATAAAAACAATAGTGCACATATAAAAAAAATATAACAATGATTGCACAAATAGAACAATATGTCTCTTAGGTTTATAGATACATAAACATTATTTCTTTTTTTTCATTAGAATATTGAACATTATTTGGGTATATGCTGAACATTATTTTGCTATATAGGCCTCTACACTGAAATATTCTCAAAGAATATGCCATTATAGGCCCTAAAGCTGGTGAACAATTCAAATGTCTATGTCCCAAATCAAGAATGATTCCAAAAAAATGATGGGATGTTGACATTTAAAATAGCTTGTGTTTGGCCAACTGCATATCCATAAAGTACAATATTCTTGTAGCTCCCAACATGCGCTTTGTAAACATTATCTCCATTGGAATTTAAAAGTGCCCTGATTAGTTAGCAAAAATCTCTAACATGTGAAAAGTAAAGTATAATTCCAAAAAACAATTACTCCAAAAATATATGAACATTATTTGTAAATGTTTGTGTCCTCAACTCCCATAATCCACTCCTGTCCAGTACCAGGTGCGTATATGCATCCTATAAAGTAATTGAAAAAAAAATACTATAGTTAAAAAAAAACTATATATTTTTTTTTTTTTGCACTTTTGGTGTTCCTATAATTCCAGAATCCACTCCTGTGCAGTACAAGGTGCATATCTGCAAGAAGAAAAATGTAATCCAAAAAGAATCTACAGTTAAAAAAAAGTATATATTTTTGTGGGCAATTTTGGTGTTCCTCAACTTTCAGGATCCATGCCTGTGCAGCACCAGGTGGTCACAGGAGGAGGAGGGGTGCTGGTGGATCACATTCAGATAAACTTTACAATTTCTTAAAGCACCATCTTGTTTGGAAAACTTCTCCTACAACTACTAAACCAAACCAATGCTCATCAACACCTCTCCCACACCCTTGACCAAACGCTTATTGCATGAAAAAAAAGTGCTTTAGTATTTTGAAAAAACACTACAATTATTTTTACATTAAATAACAAGCAATGCTGTTCTGGCTCATTCCATTTAAGTGCAGTAAAAAAAAAAAAAAGTAAAGGTGCGATAAAAACTTTTCCAATAATTTGTCCCAGGCATGTTCTATAACATATAGGCCTGAGCTGAGTTCAATATGCGTATTATTCACAACTTTAGCTATGTGCAAATGACCCACATACTATATTGCTGTAATGTGCCCATAGTGCGAGTTGACTCACCGTAAAACAACTATAAATGAGGTATTACAAAAAAAAAAAAACATCAAAAACTTTTTTTTTTTTTACAACATTTTGACAAATTATAAACATGACTAATATAAGTCTTGCCCAATTTTGGCTAAAACATCAATAACATATTCCATGTTGCAAATCATTGATGACCTACAATCCTTGATTGTCTGGAGATCCGCATAGCACTTCAATAATGCTGAAATCATTTTTCCAATTGTAGAGGAGTCCACTAAATCTCCTGAAATATACAACAATAAAAAAAATCGATCTTCTTATCACTACAAACAAAGGAAAACATGCATTTTTCATTTTAGGTTGGGCAATCTGGAGAGGTGGACGGGTGGGGACATTGTAAAGGGAGAACAGTCTCCTGTCATTGGGTATCTGACAATGACCATCACAAGATGACAAATGTGAAAAATGAAAGGGGGGGGGGGGGGTTTGGGGGCTTTGCATGTTAGTGCACTTGAGCCAAAATTCATAATGCTAAAAAAAATATTAATTGGACATTACCTAGACGTGGCAAGCTTTTCACGGGATCTTCTGTTTTTTTCAACATTATATCATCTTCAACTTCCAGATCATTTATTAGAGATATCATCGCATCTGAAACCATAAAAATAAAAACTTAAAAATAATACATGGTAACACCAAAGTTCTTTTTTTTTGTTGTTGCAAAAGTTTTTATTAAGCGAAAAACAGTTACATAAAAAATGCAGATAAATATGACAGAAAAGTCATCGCAGATGTCTGTATATATAGAGAAATAGACATTCCATTTTCAAATAATCCATACATTGAGATTGGGTAAGAGAAAACAATACAGTCGTTGTTTAAGACTGTATGTCACGAAGCGATCATAAATGAATTAAAAATTGGTAAACATCACTGACAATAAGTCTATGAAGAATAACAGTCAATATATAATGTAAATAAAATAAATAAGGTCTAGATACAAACAGTTATATACTCAAGTGGAGATAAAAGTGTAACCGATAAAGGCGGAGTTGTCCGCAAAAGTTAGCAAAGTATATTTAGAATTTCTAAATAAGTAAAAGAGGTAAGAGAAGACAGCAATTGTGTCTTTCCGGACCTTCTATCTTTACATATGTATGGATAAGGGATTAAGAGCTGAAAAAAAAAAAAATTGGAATAAGGTTATCTTTTAATATAAGGGAGGTAAACACCAAACGAAACTACAAAAAAAAGGGGGGGGGGATGTGGCGAAATAGGGGGGTATAAAGGGAAAGATATGAATAATAAAAAAAAAAATCATGAAAAAGGGAAGGGAAGCCTGCCACAGCTCAATCGGTCGTTAGACTTCAAAAAGAAAAGTGGTAATAGCGTACATTCAGAGTAATGCATTCTTGTATGCATCAGAGGAGACAAAGTCAATCCAGCAAGACCATATGGAAGTAAATGCTGTAGACGTATCTTTTGTCTGGTGGATCAATTCCTCCATCTCCATAGTTCTGTATTCGGGCAAACCAGTCTCCAATCAAAGGGGGGTCAGTAGTACGCCACTTGATAGGAATGCACATTCTAGCTGCATTAACTAAGTGCATGGTTAAGGAGCGGCGGTATCTGGGTATCAGTGAGGGTGAAGCAAAAATTGAGCAGGATTGAAGTCCAAATTGTAGGTTGTTATCTGGGAGATAAGCTTGTGGACATTCGTCCAAAAAGGTTGAATTAGAGAACATGACCACCAGACATGGAGGAAAGAGCCTATTCCAGTCTTACATCTCCAGCAGTACTTAGGAATCAACGGATTAATAAGATGGAGTTTGAGGGGGGTTTTATACCACCTAGATAATAATTTGAATGCATTTTCCTGAACTTGGACGTTTAATGATCCTTTGTGTGCGAGTATGTATATCTTTTCCCAGTCAGAATCAGATAGACAGATCTCTTTCCCATTTTTGATTCGACCAATTAATTTTGGGAGAGAAATCGGAGAAGAGTAAGGAATAAGTGGTCGAGACCAGGTGTATAAGGGGTCCTGTCTGTAAACATAGATCTTCAAATTTGGTGGTGAGCCTTGACCAATTAGGTTGAGGTTTGGTATTATTAAGGAAATGTCGTATTTGGAAGTATGTCCAAAAAGGAAACGTCTTGTCATTCATTAAGGAAGATAGTGCAGACTGAGTGAGAAGATTACTGTTTTCATAAAAATGTCCTGCTCTCACCGTACTATAAGGCCAACCTTCACGTAAGTACGATGAATGTAATCCAGGAATAATGGGCCAAATCCACAGCCAGCGGCGCAAATTAAGTTTCTGAAAACTTATGTCATTTAAGTTACGGCGCCCTAAGTTGGTGTCGTAAGTGCCGTATCCACAGCGCATTTGCGCACAAAATTGCGCCAGCTGTAACCTAAATTCCGAGGCGTAAGGCGGGGTTATGGCAAGTGGGAAGGAAGTGGGCGTGCTTCATTGTAATGAGCCGTGACCCCATGCAAATGAAGGGCCGGCCGTACTGCGCATGCGCGCACAAATCTGCTGCTCACTGCGCATGTGCAGAACTTTGCTGGGCGCAATCAGTGAGATAGGTAAAAGGCCAAGAGTACTTAGTTTGAGGATCGCCCTGTGCTTAAATAGCCCCAGTCAAACACACTTCCCTTGCAAAAGTATTTCCCTGTGTTCCCTTCCATGAGCAATTTGCTTCTGCTCTTAGTTTGTCAGTGTTTGTTGGTAAGTTGTGTGTGATAGAGAAGTGTTGGAGGAGTATTAGATAGTAGTTGTTGTTTGTTTCTGATAAGTGTATTTTTTGTTTGATTGTTTCTGCTAAGTGTTTTTTTTTTTTTTTCTGCTTGGATTTTGTGTTTGTTTTTTGTGTGTTTGTTTTTGACTTTGTAGTAGCTGTCTGCTTGTGTGTGTATTTTTGTGTGTTTGTTGTGTGTGTATTTTTGTGTGTTTGTCCTGTTTGTTTTCTTGTTGCTGGGTGGTGTCTGTGATGGCCCCCAAACGCAGGAAGCTGAATTTTTCTCATGTTGAAAAGCAAATCCTTGCCAGGTATATCATCCAA
This sequence comes from Rana temporaria, assembly GCF_905171775.1. Lineage (NCBI taxonomy): Eukaryota > Metazoa > Chordata > Amphibia > Anura > Ranidae > Rana > Rana temporaria. Next base: position 155,104,416 of record NC_053493.1, on the reverse strand, counting down.
TATGGAAGATATTTACATGGGCCTGATAGCCGGAACACCTCCCCGGCCCAAAGGAAGAGGATATATGCAAAAATTACAGATCACATAAATGCGGCGGGGGGGGGGGGAGACGAGGACCTCCGCTGGCATCAAGAAAAAGATCAATGATCTGAGGAGCGTGGTCCGCAATAAGGTGGCCAAGCTCACTGCCCATAGGAGGGGCACTGGAGGAGGGGGACCATGCCCCATCCGGCTGACTAAGGAGGAATGGGCAGTGGCCCGGTGTTTCGAGCCAGAGCAGGTGGTGGGCCTGCCTGGTTATCAGTCTGATGTTCCTGTGAGGCCAGGTAAGGTTTTTGTTTTTCTATTTGGTGATTCGCATGTGTGGGTGGGGGAAGGGAAGATGTGGCAAGTGTGTGGATCCTCAAACCTGTGATTGTTTGGTGTCCTCCACAGATGACCAGGAGATTGCTGGCCCATCAGGCCAGGCTGCTGCACCACCCCAAAGACAGGAGGCTGCTGAGGAGTCCCCAGGGGAGGGGAGTGGCCAAACCTCCCCTCATGAGGAGGCTGAGGGGGAGGAGGAAGAAGATCTCCAGATTGGCCGGGAAATCCTTATTGCCACTGATCTCATGACATTTGAGGATACCCTTGAGGCTCCCCCAGAGGCTGGCACCAGTCAGGCCACCATCAGGGGTAGCTCCTCCCCCAACAGGCCGCAACCCACAAGGGTCACTCTATCCCCTCCTCCCAGGCCACAAGCCTCAGGGGCAGGCAGGATGGCGACCCAGGAGACCAGGGGGGTGTCTGAGCGTCTGCCGGCCAGTCTGCTAAGGGACAATGCCCAGCAGACCCGCAGTCTGGGTGACATCAAAAAAAATATGACCAAGATGGAGCACAGCCTGGATGTAATGAGGGAGTCACTCAGTGATGTGGCCACCAATTCATTGGGGGTCATCACCTGTTTGTGGTCCCTGCATACCGCCACAACAGGCGTGGCCCAGAAGGTGACTGCCCTCACACGGGCTGTGCAGGACAACACCCGGGCTGGCCCGGCCAATACAGCTGCCATCACTGTCTGTCTGAACAGGATAGCAGTGGCCTTGGAGGGCAGGTCAGACACCAGGGGAGGCTCCTCCCTCCCCTGCCCCCCCATGAAGATACTCCCTCCCCTGCTCACACCCCCCCCCCCCCCCCCCCCGTGAAGATCCTCCAGTTGTCCGTGCCCGTGGGCAGCCCAGACGGAGCACTCGCCGCCGGAATTAAATTGCAGGGGTACTTTTGATTTTTTTTTTTTTTAGGATTTTGTTTATTATACTGTACTTATGATTTGGTTTATGTGTGTGAATGTGGGGGGGGTGGCATTCCTGATAAAATAAGGGTGTCACCCTCAGTTTTGGTGGAGTAGGGATCCCCAGGACCAGGGAGAAGTGATCCCAGGTCCCTGAATGGTGTATGAATGCACAGTGACATAATTGGAGCCATGGCGTGGCGTTACTGCTCCCAAGTACCAAAGGGGGGGGTACTTGGATCTAATCCAATTCGATGTGCATGTGATGTGTCTGTGCTAGGGACCACAGTGGTGTGCATTCATGCATTCTCATTGTGACATAATTAATGTGTGTTTCCAGAGAAAAAAAACACTCAATGTGACATAATTCATGTGCGTTTACTGTGCAAAGCAACATTCTCATTGTGACATTATTCATGTGCGTTTCCAGTGAAAACAAATATTATCATTGTGACATTATTCATGTGCGTTTACTGTGAAAAAATGCCTTCTGCGAGGCGTCTCCTGGCTACTGTGCCCTCAGTAGACCGGGTAGAGTGGGTTAGGGGGGGGATTGCCTGGGTGGGGGGTCAGGTCAGCACGTAAGTTAATCTCCAGTCCCCTTCTCATGGCAAAGTTGTGAAGAATACAACAAGCACCGATTAGTTGGCACACAAAGTCTGGGGAATACAACAATGTACCCCCAGTCTTGTCCAGGCATCTGAAGCAGGACTTCAGCAGCCCAAATGTGCGCTCCACAACTGCCCGGGTGTGAATATGAGCGTCGTCGTAGCGTTGCTCTCCTGGGGTTTGGGGGTTCCTGAATGGGGTCATCAGATGTGGTCCCAGGGCATATCCAGAGTCACCTGGAAGGGAAAAGACAGGAGCATATTAGTCATGCATGTGCCCCTTGTGATGTCTGCATCATGGGGGGGGACATACCTGACACCCATGTCACTCACCAATCAGCCAGCTGTCTCCATACACGTTCAGCTCCAAATCTCGAGATATGTTGGTCTGCCGGAATATATAGCTGTCATGGCACGAACCAGGAAATTTGGCACAGACATGCCAGATGAGGCCATGGGCATCTACAATCACCTGGACATTTATGGAATGCCAGTTTTTGCGATTCCGGAACAGGTGCTCTGTCTCATGGGGGGGCTGTAGTGCCACATGGGTACAGTCAATGGCCCCGATGGTCCGTGGGAACCCAGCAATGTGATAAAAGTCCGCCATGGTCTTCAATCGCTGGTCCTCCTGGGTGGGCTTTTGAAATTGATTGCCCATGCGTCTTAGTATTGCAGGGACTACTTGATGGACACACCTGCTCATCGAGGACTGTACCATCCCAGCCAGACCTCCACATGTTCTTTGGAAAGACCCAGTGGCAAGAAAATGCAGGGTTGCCATTACTTTGATGTGAGGTGGCAGGGCATGGGATCGTTGGGTTGGGGTGGTGAGATCATCCTGCAGGATTCGGGTTAATTCCAGGATGGCTTCCTGGTTAAAGCGGAAGTTGCCATAGACCTCAGAAGCAGTCATGCCAAAGAGATCTTGGCGTGGGCGGTATACCCTCTCCTGTGCCCTCCTCCTCCTTCTCTGTGCCCTCCACCTTCTTTGCGCCTGTAATGTAGCGAGTGCCGTTAGAATCATGGATGGGCCGGGCATTTTGGCAGTCAGATTGAAGTCCAGCAAAGATGTGTTGTCAGCTCTTCCTCAATGCTGTTGCTTCAGCAGACCTTTACAGGGCAGGTGTAAAATTAGGGCTGCTTTTATAAAGTCTAATTTTGCTCCAGGAAACTAACAGGTGCGCACAGGGCGTAATCTACGGCGCATAGGGCGTAATCTACGGCGCACACACTTAATTTTGTGGATCGCCCTATCTCCCTCATTTGCATCTTTGCCTATCAAAAAAAGCGGCGTGACTAGCGTAATTTGCGTCAGAGGATGCGCCGGTGTAATTATTTTAGGTAGGACGGAAAAACCGGAATTTTCGTTTTGAGGATCGGGCGCAAAAATACGCGCGGTGTAAAATTAGAAATCTCGAGTTAAGTCGGCGCATCTGCTTTCTGGATTTGGCCCAAAATCTGGATTTTGTCTCATTGGTGTCATAGGGCCAAATATTGAAGAGATGTTGTGGGTTTTGCAGGTAGCGTGAAATGTTTTGAGTGTAGGGTTAATTAGAGGATGAGATTTGCATCCTAAAGGGATATTAGTAGGTGTAATCCATGTAATCTGGGCTAAAGGAATAGTTGAGAAGGATTGTTCCAATTGGATCCAATCCTTCAGTGTATGATGAACATTCCAGTCAATAATTCTGGTTAAGCAGCACGCTTGGTGGTATTTGCGTATATCGGGTAAGCCTATCCCTCCTGAAGTTTTAGAGGCTGTTAGTCTATTATATCCTAGTCGTGGGCAAAGTTTATTCCAGAGAAACATAGTACAGGCCTTCCTATAAGAGGAAAAAAACGCTGGTGGTATCAATATAGGGATGGTTTGTAAGACGTATAGGATTCTGGGTAAGATATTCATTTTAATAATGGCGGCTCTTCCGAACCATGAAAATAGACCGGAAGACCATTTTTTTTAGATCAGCCAATATCTTATTCAGAAGTGGGGTGTAGTTTAGGAAGTATAAATCTGATAAGGAGGATGGTAGTTGAATACCCAAATATGTGATTGCATGATTGTTCCATGTAAATGGGAAGTTATCAGTACACAACTTGCAGATGTCTTTGGTCAAGGATACATTTAGGGCAGTAGATTTTGAAAAATTAATTTTAAAATTGGAAATAATTCTAAAGTTGTCGAAATCCTTAAGTAAGTTGGGAATTGTGATAATCGGGTTTTCTAGGAAAAGCAATATATCATCTGCAAATGCCGCGATCTTGTGAGTAGTACTACCTATATCTACGCCCTTGACATCAGGGTTATGTCTCAAACGATTTAGTAAAGGTTCAAGGGTAAGTATGAATAATAAAGGCGAAAGGGGGCAACCATGTCGCGTTCCATTAGAGACGGAGAAGGCGTCCGACAGGCAACCGTTCATTCGGACTCTCGCCGTGGGACCAGAGTAAAGAGCCGATGCCACCCTGTCGAACGCCTTCTCCGCATCCAGTGACAACAAAAATCCCCTATTTTTAGATGTTTTCAACCAATGGAGAACGTTAATTACTTTAAGGGTATTGTCCCTTGCCTCCCTGCCCGGAACAAAACCAACTTGGTCAGTGTCAATTATATGAGGGAGGAAAGGGAGGAGTCTATTGGCAATAATTTTGGCGTACCATTTTAAATCCACGTTAAGTAAAGATATGGGCCTATAATTAGAAACAATCGAGGGGTCCTTGTTTGGTTTGGGGATCACCACTACATGAGCAGTGAGAAGATCGCGTGAAGGAGTAACTCGGTCAGTAAAGGTGTTAAAGGCTGATAAAAAAAAGGGAGTAAGAATTTCCGCATACGTTTTATAATAGCCCGTTGTTAAGCCGTCTGGTCCTGGACTTTTGCCAGTTTTCAATTGTTTTAAAGCTATGTCTACTTCGGTTTTAGATAGTGGGGCTTCCAATTTCTGCTTAGTATCTTCAGGTAAAGGGGAAGGGCCATATTGGCTTAAAAAGTCTGCGATCAATTGCTGTCTAGAATCATTCCGAATCTTGGAATCGGAATTGGGGATGTTATATAATTTAGTGTAATACTTGATAAAGTGGTTCGCGATATCAGCAGATTTGGTCAGCTTATGACCTTTCTCATCAGATAGTGAATGAATTGTTGATTTTGCTTTTTTGTTTCGTAGGGCATTAGCTAGTATCCTACCAGTTTTATTGCCAAACTCATAGAATGTTTTTTTTAGCAAGGATGTATTTGCGTTTTATTTGTTTGCCAAGCAAGTCCAGCAAATCAGAGCGGGCTTGAATCAGTTCAGTCAATGTAGTAATAGCCTGAGTAAGTTTGTGGGTATTTTCTAGTGAACGGATCCGGTTAATGAGATCAGTGTATAATTTTTTCCTAATTATATTTTGTTTAGCAGCCGCTGCAATAAGTATCCCTCTAACTACACATTTATGAGATTCCCAATTTGTAATATGAGATGTGTCCATTGGATCATTTTCCCGAAAAAAATTATGGAGACTTGAGCCAACATCTGCAGCTATTGAAGGGTCAAGCCTCCATATTTGTGACCTAGGTAGTGATTCTGGAAAAGTCAGTGTTATGGATATCGGGTGATGATCCGATAAAAACATAGGATCAATGGTCGCGTCCGTGAGCATGGGTAGATCTTCTTGTGAAATGAATATGTAGTCAATTCTAGAGTATCTGTTGTGTGGACTAGAATAAAAGGTATAGTCTCAGCCATTGGGGTTTAATGTGCGCCATGAGTCATGTAGTAATAGATTGCGAAGATGTAAGTTAATTCTTCTTAAAGTCGCGAAAGGGAGTGAGGATGTACCAGTGGATGTATCTTGGACTGGGTTAAGTGGGGCATTGAAATCACCGCCTAATATTAGAGAGCCTTCAGTGAAATCGGATAATTTGTCGAATAATGTATTAAAAAACGAGGTTCGACTAGTATACGGGGCATATATATTGGCTAAAGTTAATTTCCGATTCTTAAAAGTGCCCTTCAGGAATAAGTATCTGCCTTCCTCATCGATAAGTGAATCAGAAATTTGGAGGGGACAATGGTTAGCTATGAGGATGGAAACCCCTTTTGTTTTGATTAAAGGGTTAGTAGCGTGATAAACCGTAGGGAAATGAAGATCATGCAGTTTAGGTATGGAATTAGTCCTAAAGTGAGTTTCTTGCAGGAACACTATGTCAGCTTTATTACGGCGCATCGATAATAACAATTGTGAACGTTTCTCGGGTATGTTAAGCCCTTTAGTATTAAGAGAAATGAGCTTAAGTGAAGACATAGTCACGTCTAGTTTAGGACTAGTCATCTTGTGAGGCGAGGAATATGTGTATTGAAAGTCGAAAAAAAGTAACAAAAACCTAGAGCTGCGGCAGGCAAGGGTGAGATGTCAGCAAACTACAAGGGGAGAAAAATAAAATAAAAAATAAAGAATTAAGTCTAAAAGGGGAGGAGAAACAAAGGAGGAAAGGGGGAAAAAAAATATATCACCGTCACAAAGTGGACGGAGCTATACAAAATGTACAGTGGAAGGAAATCGGTCTCTATACAAAATAAGACCTCTTTCTAACACTGTGTGGGGGTCGGAAAGGTCTAACACTAAAGGTAATCCCTCAATCATTAGGATTCCCAATACCGCCTTTGAGAAGTGAATATGATAGAAGGATATGAATTAAATATCTATATAATAAGTAACAATCAATGTCATATATATAATAGCATAGGGAAGGATGTAGGGGTAATTGTGTAGAACCACGTTGTAAATATAAGAAACCTCAAAAATTACAGTAAGTGTCAAGAAAAAAAAAAAATAGAAACAGAATTTCCTGGCGAGATAATCAAACAGATCAGTAAAAGATGATAATTGTAAATAAAACATGTCACAATCCTGGGGTTGCAACATTCTAGCCAAAGGAGTATCCAAGTATAGAAGAAAGAGAAAAATATTCCCTTTTCCATTCTATGTTTTTTGTTTTGTTTCCTAGGCTACAATGTTTGCTTGTTAAGTAAAATATTTAGAAACTAGAACGTCTAAGTTAAAATAGAGGAATTTGAGGTAATAATAAATTAAACGCCACTAGGTGGCAGTATAACACATACAAATTATACTAACGCATCAGAGATAGTATGTGTTGCTATGGTGAGCACTGGTGACTGTCACCCAGCAATACTAATCCGAAAATCGGTAGATTGTAAGCCACATCCCAAATTGGAATGGGGACTTGTATGACATACAGTTTCATGTGGCACAAACTAATGATCACACAGTAGCCTAAAGCTAAACAGGTACGATCAGTGTAGATAAGAATTGCAAATTAAAATAGAAGAACATAAGTCCCTCAGCATATAAGGAAGAAAAAACAAAAAGTAAATAGGTGAAAAATGAGTATACACTACACCGGAACATGGCAAGTAATGACTGGCGGATGACGCAATGAGTTTCAAGCCAGTCACTAATTCCTCCGTGTTCTCCTGTGACATGGAGAATTCGATGGGCTGGATTCATGATGAATTCCAAGATGATCGATCCGTTGTCTTGATGTAGATGGGGTTCTTCTCCTACGTGAACCTGCAGCTTGACTATCCATCGGCTCTCCTTCATGCGGCGAGGGTTTCTTCACAGACTGTGTGCGAAATTCCGCATACCAGTTAGGTACCTCAGGCATTGGGATCTCCATGGCAACACAGAATGCGGGAAGGTCTTCAGGCACTCTGAGTAAAGCAGTGTGACCTGCATGGGTAGCAGAAAGGCAGAAGGGGAATTTCCATCGATATTGTATCCCCTTTGATCGTAGGGCTTCCAATAAAGGCTTCAGATCCCTGCGATGTTGCAGGGTGATTCCAGATAAATCTTGGAAAATTTGAAAGGGGGTCCCTTCATGAAGCAACTGTTGTCTGAGTCTTGCTTGCCTCAAAATTTCCTCCTTCAATTGAAAGTCCACAATGCAGCAAATAATGTCCCTCGGGGGATCTGAATCTCTACCCCTGGCGCGCAGAGCTCTGTGGATGCGTTCTATGGCAATTGGTGATTGAGGAGGTCTGCCTAGTAAACCATTGAACAGGCTTGTAACTTCTGAGGACAGGTGATCTGAGTCAATGGTTTCAGGTAAACCTCTGAGGCGAAGGTTATGGCGTCGACTTCTATTCTCAAGATTTTCAATGTGCCGTTGTACTTCCCTCAGTTGTAGGGTATGGGTATCAATTTTTCTTGTCATTTTGCGCAGTACCTGGTCATGTAGTGCTGCGACATGTTCTACCTCAAGTACCCTGTCAGTCAGTGTGTGGATATCCAGTCTAATGTCTGCAATGGCGGCTGACAGGGTATCTTTAATATCAGCCGCAATTGTTTTTAAATCTTGTATGTTAAGTGAAGGCTGCAATGAAGCCACGGATTCCCCGGAGGTCGGCGGAGCCGGTATCAGAGGCACTTGTACGGGTTCCTGAGGTGGAGAAACTGTCACCTGAGGTAGGTTACGACGGGATGATGCCATATTATCCCTCTGTGACTGGAATAGTGCAGGGATAGTTTGAGAATTTCCACCGGCAATTACACGAGGAGAACGGGATCTCGATGTAGAAAAATGCCTGGAATTCGTCCCCATCATATGGTACCGTTAAAACAAATGAAATCCTTCGGTAATCGGTAAAATTAGCAGGCGATGATGGGAGTCCTCTAACTAAGCAGCCATCTCCGTGTCAGGCCAGACCACGCCCCCCCCCCCCCCCAAAGTTCTTATTATTAAACAGTGATTTTGTAAATGAGATTGGCCTTCAAAATAGCACCTAAATACATCAAAGAAAAATCATGTCCAACATTCTCAGTATGGAAACCCAAAGGCTATCACACTAAGGCCTCGTACACATGACGGGACTGTCCGATGAAAACAGTCCGCCGGACCGTTTTCATCGGACATGTCCGCTGGTAGAATTTGGTCTGATGGCTGTACACACCATCAGATCAAATTCCGCGCGGACAGAATACGCGGTGACGACGCGGCGACGTGACGATGACGCGGCGACGTGTGCAAACCCGGAAGTTCAATGCTTCCACGCATGCGTCGAATCACTTTGACGCGATGCGCGGGTTCTCGGGCCAGCGGACATGTCCGATGAGTCGTACTGACCATCGGACATGTCCGGCGGACAGGCTTCTAGCGGACATGTTTCTTAGCATGCTAAGAAACATTTGTCCGCTGGAAACCTGTCCGATCGGCCGGAAAATTGTCTGGTCGGCCTTACACACGACCGAACATGTCTGCTGAAACTAGTACGACGGACCAGTTTCAGCGGACATGTTCGGTCGTGTGTACGAGGCCTGAGTCGTTGTGCTAACTGAATGAGGGGAAAAGGGAAAAAAGGACTGTTTTAAGGCCCCCCTTTTCCTTAAGGGATTCCTGGCAGGGGAAGTTTCAAGGTTTCTGGGGATAGTTTGAGCGGGAATAGCAGGGATTGGTTTTTGAAAGCTGTTGCTAAGGGAAAAAACTGAAGCTAGGATTGGTTAGCAGGGCCCTTAGGCGGGAAAGGCAGGGATTGGTCTAGTTAGCCAGGTTACTGGGGAGAATTCAGGAAGTTTAGGGTACCTGATAGGTCAGCCAAGGTCAGATGACAGGTAGGAACATTCTAGAAGCTGGGAGAAGGCCTATTTAAGGAGCTGTTTGAAGGGGTCCAGCCGTTCCTGAGGAGGACCGTTCAGCAGAGCTTTGAGCTTTACACTCTTAAAGGAGCTGTTACACACCTGCTGTTTTTCGGTCCTCCTCGTCGGCATGAAGACCCTCGTCCGTTAGCTGCTGGAGCGGGTAGAGACCGAAGATGAAGACTGGATTCGGCTGTGCCTCAACTTACCGGCGGGTCAAGCAGCGGAAGAAGCCGTCGGGGGTGTCCTGGAGCAGCCGGAGGGATTCGGAGACGCCATCGTTGAAGACGAAGAAGAGGAGGAGCCGGGCTCGGAGCTTCCTTTTCCAGGTCGGGCTTTGTGTTCCTCGACGGCGATGAAGGCGGAGGAGGGACTTCCGGCGAAGAGGCAGCGCGCGTCACGAACACGGTTCAGCCCATCGTCCAGTCCGTGTCGTGTGACGAAGAAGGCGGAGCCGGCAAAGAGATCCAAGAAGCAGAGGACGTCAGCGGTGGGCGGGAAGGATGACGCAGTGCCGATCGCGACGCGGAAGTCTGGACGTTCGGCGTCACCGCGGAGGTGAATCAGAAGACGGCGAGGCAAGACGTCATTCCGGCGGCAATTTCGAATGCGCCGGGACGCGGACAGCAGGTAGCCGGAGCAGCCAGTCCCATTCCGGTGCTCGGCGAACAACGGCAGCAGGTCCGGGCGGAGGCCGGATTGGCGCCAGGTCAGAGTAATTTGAATTTCTTTCAAAAAATGTCAGGTGATTTTTCCAAATTTATGGCAGAGATGCAGGGCGCACTATTAGGCATGAAGGGTCCCGTGAGCAGCACCGCAGTTTCCCCTGAGCCGGCCGCAGTTATCTGGTCGGCTGACAGGCCCTAATTGGCGGGGGGAGTGGGGAGGGTGGTCCCTCCATCTACTTTGCAGTCCTCGGTTGGTCTGCCTGTCCCTCCTGCACCGGATAGCATATTTAAAGAGACAATGCCCTGTTTTTTGTCCCCTTTGGGTTTTCACCTTCCTACTGCAGTTAAAGAGAAGATATGGAAGGGGGAATTCGTTGATGTACTCTCTTTATTACCTTCAGTTAAAGAGCCATTTGTTAAACCTGATAAGACTGACAAATTGGATGAGGACCGGCGTAAGTACATGCCTTATAGGTCTTTCTCCAATTGGTTACAAGGCTTTTGTATTTTCTCCAGTGTGCTGTGTGAGAAATTCCCGCATAAGAGCTCGGGGCTTTTTCAACATATAGATATCATTCAGGAGGCGTATAAAAGCTTGTCGGGGTTTTCCTGGTTTGCTTACGACGAGGCTTTTCGTCATAAGCTTGCAGTCTACCCTGGCTTGCAATGGGGCACAAAAGATGTGGGTTTGTGGCTTAATTTGTTTCTTCCACAGAAACCGGTGGTGCCCAGAGTGAATCCAGGTAATGCTTCTGCTGTGGCTTCTGCCAGCTATAAGAAGGGTTTATGTTTCTCTTATAACGACAGCCAGTGCAGGTGGCCCACGACGTGCAAATACAAACACGAGTGTGCTCTCTGTGGTGGTTCTCATCCTGTAGCGAAATGTTTTCGCAAAATGCCCGCTGCTAACCACAATTTACCCCAAAGGGAATTTTTTCCTAAAGGCGCCTACTCCGGTGATGCTGGAAAGACTGCTTCCATGGTTGCAGCAGTATCCAAACCGGCGGACGGCGGCCCTTCTCACTAATGGTTTTTCTGAAGGTTTTTTGATTCCTCGTTTTAATGGTTCTGGAGTTTCTATGGTCGACAACATGAAATCAGTCTCTGTCCTCCCTCACGTTGTGGCAGACAAATTGAATTCCGAAATTGTTTTGGGCAGGATGGCGGGTCCGTTTGTGCATCCTCCTTTTGCGGATTTCCGTTTGTCGCCACTGGGCCTGGTACCCAAGAAGGAACCCAATACGTATAGGTTGATTCACCATCTGTCTTTTCCTGCGGGTTCTTCTTTAAATGATCAGATAGATGGTGAGTTATCCTCGGTTTCCTATGCTTCCTTTGATCTAGCTGTTCAAAAAATTAGAGCTCTGGGTGTGTCTGCAGTATTGGCCAAAGCAGATGTGAAGGCTGCTTTTAGGCTTTTACCTATACACCCCGGTTGTTTCAATTCCTTGGGGTTCCAGTTTCAGGGTCAATTTTATTTTGACCGCTGTTTGCCCATGGGCTGTTCATTGTCGTGCTTCTACTTCGAGGAATTCGCCACTTTTTTAGAATGGGTGGTTTCATGCAGGTCTGGTTCCCATGATTTGATGCATTACCTAGATGACTTCCTGTTTATGGGGCCTAGGGACTCTACGAAGTGTTTGGAGTTGTTGCATCACTTCATGGGAATATGTGCGGAATTTGGTATCCCGTTGGCTACGGAGAAAACGGTCTACCCCTGTACGTGCATAGAATTTTTGGGTATCACCATTGATACAGTACAGCAGGAATTCCCGTTACCTAGGGAAAAGATCTGTAAGCTTCAGAACCTTCTTCTGTCCTTTTTTAGGAGGAAGAAAATATTATTGAAAGAATTGCAGTCCTTATTGGGGCTGTTGGCTTTTGCTACGAGGGTTTTGCCTATTGGGAGGGTCTTTTCTAGACGGCTTTATTTAGCCATCTCTGGGATCAAGAATCCTTTCGCTCATGTGCGTTTGTCGGTTGACATGAAGGAGGATTTGCTAGTCTGGCATAATTTCCTCCTCCATTTCAATGGCAGAACTTTTTGGCAGGAGGAGTTTGTGCTGGATAGAGATTACTGTTTGTCCACGGATTCGGCTGGATCTGTGGGTTTTGCAGCAGTTTGGGGGAATAGGTGGTGTGCTGATGTTTGGCCTCCCGGATGGGTAAGTAGGGGTTTGTGCAAAAATATTGTTCTCCTTGATCTCTTTCCTATTGTTGTTTCTTTGGAAATCTGGGGGGATAGTTTTGCCAACAAGCGTCTTCTGTTTAGTACTGACAACAAGGGCGTTCTGTTCGCAGTGAACTGTTTGACTTCCAAATCCCCTCCAGTGATTTCTTTGATTAGGTATTTGGTGTATAAATGCCTTTGCCTGAACATCTGGATCAAGGCTAAGTACATTCCGGGTAAGGTTAACGAGGTGGCTGACTCCCTCTCTCGTTCGCAGATGGAGCGTTTTTTCTCCCTGCTACCTACTGCGGACAAGGACGGGACCCCTTTCCCTGCTCGCCTTTGGGACATCGTCTAGTTTCAGAGAATATCAAGCACTCGTTGGCTGCCCCTTCTTGGTCAAGCTATAGGGCTTCTTGGTTAGGATGGGTCAGTTTTTTAAACACTAGGCACGCCCAAGCAGGGGAGTTTTCTGAAGTGCTGGTTCTATCTTACCTGGAGTCATTGATGGCTCAGAGTTACTCCTGGGCACATGTTTACAAAACTTTATGTGGTATTTCGTTTTTTCAAAAATTAAACGGAGTGCGGTCTTGTTTATCTTATTTTTCCGTGCAGCAGGCGTTGAAAGGATACAGAAAGTCCAATTTTAAAGTTGATGGGCGATGTCCTATTTCTCCTGCTTTATTGGCGGCCCTTTGTAACGTTACGTCGTCTGTGTGTTCGTCTTCCTTTGAGGCAATTCTTTTTAACGCTGTGTTTACAATGGCCTTTTTTGCGGCGCTGCGGATTTCGGAATTGGTGTCGGCCAGCAAGAAAAAACATTCTGGTTTGTTATTACAGCATGTTTTTCTGGACGATTCACAGTTGAAACTTGTTATTCGGTCTAGCAAGACTGATCAGTTGGGCAAGGGAGCTTGGATACATCTGGTCCCTTGCCCAACGTCTGAAATTTGCCCGGTAGCTAGGTTGCAAGGGTATCTGTCGGTTCGGCCTAGTTCCTCTGATGTGTTTTTTGTGCACGAGGATTCATCCCCTCTAACTAAATATCAGTTCAATGTGGTTTTATCCAGGTGTTGTCGGGCTTTGAATCTTCAGAATGTACGTATTTCTTCCCATTCTTTCAGGATCGGGGCAGCGACGGAAGCTGCAATGTTGGGTATGGGTTCAAGTCGTATTAAGTCGCTTGGTAGATGGAAATCTAGGGCATATCAGTTATATGTTCGTCCTAACCTTCTTTGTTGATTGTTTTAGGTACTGGAGTGGTCTGGATTATTGGACACTCGTTCGTGTATTAGGCACAGCAGCGTGCGGACGGAAGGTCTTATACATCCAACTTGGGTCTGGATCCCAGTTCTTTTCAGGTTTTTTGGTTTGGTAGAAGAGGGATGGGCTGGGAGGACCTTTTGTTTGAATTTAATACGTTGCTTCTATCTTTTCCTGAGCCCAATATTCTGATTCTCCACTTAGGAGGAAACGATATTGGGCAAATGAAGACTTTGGATTTGATCTTCAGTATCAGGGATACTATTTTAATAATTAAAGAAGCTTGCCCGAATCTAGTGGTAGTTTTCTTAGAAATTATTCCCCGGTTGCGTTGGATTGAGTCAGCCGCCTTGAAGTCTTTTGAGAAAGTTAGGTGGAGGGTTTACAGAGCAGTGGAGAAATTTATGTCTCCATCGCTTGGTTTCTCCTTTAGGCATGCGGATCTTGAAGGTGGGATCGAGGGGCTTTATAGAAACGATGGGGTGCATCTATCGGGCATAGGCCTGGACATACTAAATGTTTCATTTCAAGCTTGTATTGAGCGTGCCGCGGGTTGGGGTTTGGGTGCCAGTCTGGGTTGAGGAAACCCTGGCCTGGCGTATGGGATGGTTATAAAGTCTTTTTTAGTACAGCTCGAGTCGTAGTGGCTGAGTTGTGTATGTTGGTTTGAACTTTGGTTGAGTAAGGTACAGTTGTGTTTAAGTTAAAGATTTAGTAATTAAATCCAATAGTTATGCCGCGGCCAATTTTATCCAAAAAAAAATAAATAAAAAATAAATAAATAAATAAAAAATGTAATTATATATAGTATTATGGATAAGTAATATTTATAGCTAATAAAGATGTGTTTATTGTTCATTAAAAAATAAATAATAATAATATATTAAATAAGATACATGGTGTAGTGTCAAGTTATTTTGGTATGTCCGGGCATCCTGCCTAGAATCCCATGAGGGGAAAAGGGAAAAAAGGACTGTTTTATAGCCCCCCTTTTCCTTATGGGATTCCTGGCAGGGAAAGTTTCAAGGTTTCTGGGGATAGTTTGAGCGGTAATAGCAGGGATTGGTTTTTGAAAGCTGTTGCTAAGGGAAAAAACTGAAGCTAGGATTGGTTAGCAGGGCCCTTAGGCGGGAAAGGCAGGGATTGGTCTAGTTAGCCAGGTTACTGGGGAGAATTCAGGAAGTTTAGGGTACCTGATAGGTCAGCCAAGGTCAGATGACAGGTAGGAACATTCTAGAAGCTGGGAGAAGGCCTATTTAAGGAGCTGTTTGAAGGGGTCCGGGGCCAGCCGTTCCTGAGGAGGACCGTTCAGCTGAGCTTTACCACCCACCCTCCCTTGTCGCGGCAAAAAAAAAAAATGTGGATAAATCTCTTTGTGGTACAAAGGGGATGGTTATAAAGTCTTTTTTAGTACAGCTCGAGTTGTAGTGGCTGAGTTGTGTATGTTGGTTTGAACTTTGGTTGAGTAAGGTACAGTTGTGTTTAAGTTAAAGATTTAGTAATTAAATCCAATAGTTATGCTGCGGCCAATTTTATCCAAAAAAAATAAATAAAAAATAAATAAATAAAAAATTTAATTATATATAGTATTATGGATAAGTAATATTTATAGCTAATAAAGATGTGTTTATTGTTCATTAAAAAATAAATAATAATAATATATTAAATAAGATACATGGTGTAGTGTCAAGTTATTTTGGTATGTCCGGGCATCCTGCCTAGAATCCCATAAAAAGTTTTCTGTAAAGCTCTGTCATTGGGGCGGATAGAAGAGCGGTGTGTATACCGCTCCTTATCCATGTAAATAAAATAAAAAAAACGGGGTAATACTGCCCTTCAATGCACCTTAACATAGACGCACTGTGGGTGTCAATCAATTTGTATCTAATAGCTGGGGTTAATTCAACATCGCTGGCGGTCTAATCCAGCATCCATTTGAATGTTATACCGGCAGGCCACGTCCCACCGCAGTGTGAAAGGGGTCAGTGTGACAGGGGCCTTAAGGTGCAGAGGAGTTAATATCTAATATAAAATAATCATCAGTAAAATCTATTTATTCTTTGGAAACATAATTTTCTTTTTTGACTATTCTATCTATAAAGAAAAATTGGTATACCTAGTTCAGGTAGATCCTGAAATGATGATTCCTCCATAGCCATGTGACCACTGTCTTCATCTACAATGCAGTCTGTGTCACCAGTAGTACATGGACCCTTGCTTAATTCACAAAACACCACATCTTTGTCTACAGCAAAGCTTTAATTCTCAGTAGGTTCTGAGCAGATATAAGAATATGTATAAATTAACCAAAAATATATTAGTACAAAACCCTTTCTTCCGTATTTTTAATTTAAACCATTATACTAACCACTCGCTGACCACAGCACAATATTTTTTTTTTTTTATGTAAATTTTTTCAATATTATTTAAAAAATGTAATAAAATTGACGATCATTTAATATTTTTGGGGGGAATAAACTGGTAAACAGTATGATAATGAAATATCATTTTCCTAAATTATTTTCGGTCACCAAAAAAAAAATGTTTGCATGCAAGGTTGAACAAACAGCACAAATGTCTGAAAAAGCATCACAGTGAATAATCAAAAAAGGGGACAAATCTGTGAACAGACAAATTGGCCGGGGTTCAAGTACCTGGATGAGTTGTTGTTTGATCATGCTCTTCTGTATGTTCCCCTTTTTGAAAATGTAGTCTTTTTGTTTTGTTTTTCTTTGCTAACTTGATTTTTCTTCCTGTAAAGCAAAATCAATGGTGTTTAAAATGCAATTTAGAAAGGCATATATTTTTAAAACAATTTTATCATGACATAGACCCATAGGCGTGCGCAGCCTATGGCATTAGGGTGTGCACCTCAAACCAAAGCTCAAAAAAATTGTGTATATATATATACAAACACACACACACTCTTATAAATAAATGTTAACAAACATTTTTAAATGTATTAAAACATTTTTAATTTAAAAAACATTTATCAATGTAAACAAACACATTTTTTTTACTTATTAATTAAATAATCTTTTAACATAAACAACGCTTTTAAATAAATCTCTAAATCAAATAAGCCATTTTAAAAACTGAACAGTAAGTAGGATTTTTTTTTTTTTTATGAGTGTCATGTTTTAATATCCTGAATTGTATTTACTGCTTTAAATAAATTTGTTAGATTCCCCCAGCAACAATAGATCCCCCAAGAACAATACATCTCCCCAGCAACAATAGCTTCACCAGCAACAATAGATCCCTCCCATTAACAATAGATCTCCTCGCAACAATAGATCACCCCACAAGAAAATACCCCTCAGCAACAATAGATCTCCCAGCATCCAGTATCAATATACTCTCCAGCAGCCAGCAACATAAGTCCCCTCCCTCAACAGTAGTATTCTCCCATCAACAATTGACCCCCCAGAAACAATAGATCCCACCAGCAGTAATAGATCACCCAGTGACAATAGAGACCCCATCAGCCAACATCTATAGACACTCCAGCAAATCCCGCCACCCCTTGGCATATACATTCAGTGCTGAGGTGTAGGAACTGTGTTCTCCCGCATTCCTGCTGAAAAAAGTCCCCTGGAATATGTATTTAGACATCAAATTGCCATCAGAAAAGTGGTTAGCACACTACAGATTATTATGGCTTCCTTCTCAACATGTTTTAGAGAAGAAGACGTCGCACAGAAGGTGTTATATACATAAATTCTTCTATAACTTCATTATAATTAGCCGACCAAGCCAATTCTTGCTCAGTGTACAACATCAAGAGTGAATCAAGACGTTCTTGGCACATTGTACTTCTCAGTTTGTTTTTAACATGTGCAAGTTTTGAAAAGGCTCTTTCACATGAGCAGCTTGTTACAGGTAAGACTGTAAAACATTGAACACAGTTGTAAAAAGCGTGGAATGTGGATGAACGATCTGATTCCTTAAGCCAATCAAGCCACTCTTTGATGGTGTTTGTGGTGCAACCTTTAGGAACAGGTCCATCATAATCTCGAAGCAATGTGATTTCTGCTTCCAATTCATCCACTGACACCTTAAATTTATTGGCAAGGATTTCCATATCAGCTTTAACAATCTCTAAGTTCAGCAGTTTTCCTACTGCAGTAACAATATCACAAGACTCCGGTGCAAATCGCTGATCAATACCTGTTATCAATGAGTCCAGCAGTGGGTAAAATTAAGTTATCCTCTCCTGTTCCTCCATTGTATCATAGTGATGTTGGGAATGTGCTCCCTCATCAAGAAGAACAGATGTTTTTCTTTTCCTAACTGGAGGAATTGATGTGTTATTTTCTGCACACATTTGCGCACAGTCTCTGAAAATAGACTGAAAATATTCTGGGTCATTTCTCATGGAGACCAAAGAGTTGCGCAAACTTTTCACCACCGCCATTGCAGTAAGCAAGCTGAGATTTGATGCTTGCAAAGTCTTGCTAACTTTTACCAATATTTGGAGAATAGGGTGCATCATGTGAAGTGCAAAGATACATTTGAAAGAACCTAGGGCCAGATCCACAGCCAGCGGGCTTAACTTAAATCTTCCTATTTAAGTTACACCGCCGCAAAATTTCTACCTAAGTGCCTGATCCACAAAGCACTTACCTAGAAGTTTTTGGCTGTGTAACTTAAATCTGTCCGGCGCAAGGCGTGCCCAATCTAATTGGGCGAGTCCCATTTAAATTAGGCGCGCTCCCGCGCCGGACGTACTGCGCATGCTCCCAACGCAATTTTCCCGACGTGCTTTGCGCGAAGTTACGTTACGCCAAGTTTTGTGAATCGCACCGTGTAAAAAAAGTTGCGTCGAGAAAAAAAAGAGATGCGGCGGAAAAAAAAAAATGTAAAAAAAAAATTTGACAGCGTCACAGGAAAGAAGGGTCTACTTTTACATGGTGTACTAACTTTACACTTTGTAAAAGTAGCCCTAATTTTGCGTTTGTGAAGTCTCCGTAAGTTGTTATTTTACAAAGGGAAACCGCTTCGTGGATCTCCGTAAGTGCTAATTTGCATACCCGACGCAGAATTTCGACGAGAAATGCCCCCAGCGGCGGCCGAGGTACTGCATCCTAAGATCCGACAGTGTAAAACTATTACACCTGCCGGATCTTAGGAATATCTATGTGTAACTGATTCTGTGAATCAGTCGCATAGATAGAAACAGGGATACGACGGCGTATCAGTAGATACGCCGGCGTATCCCTTTTGTGGATCTGGCCCCTAATTCACCAATAAGGCCTCTTGCTCTTATTTTAGCATCAGCTAAACGACTTGTTTGGACGATCTCACTTAAAGCCTTTAGAATAATGGAATAGTTTTGTTTTACTGTGGCCACTGCTTCTGCTCTGCATGCCCATCTTGTAGTAGATAGTGACTTTAAAGATTTCAGCTGAGTTCCTACTTCTTTTGAAATCTTCTCCATTACAGCATGCCGAACAGGACTTGCCTCCATGAAGGCATGCAGAGTCTGAATAATGCCAAAAAAGTCAAACACTGTTCTATTTTGCCTACTTGAAGTGCAGGCATCTACTAGGACAAGGTTCAAACAATGGGCATAGCAGTGTACATAGATTATTTCACTATTTTTTTTCTTTACATTTCATCTGTACGCCCGCAGTGCATCCAGACATGGTAGCTGCTCCATCAAAGCATACAGAGATCACTGATGTTAAGAATTCCAAGAACTTTGGTTATCTGGTCAAGGATTGACTGAGCGTCAACTGTTAAGAGCCTCTGAATCGACACAAAATGTTCAACTGGACTACGAAGTTCACTATTAAAATACCGTACTATGACGGACATCTGTTCATGGTGTCCGCAGTCAGCAGTATCATCTGCAATTATTGAAATAGTTTTTCCATTTATTGATGACACAATTTTTTGTAGCACAACATTATGTAAGGATGTAATTAAATCATTTTGGATGTGATTACTCAGATACGTAGCATTTCGAGGAGATTCTTGCAAATGTCTTTCCATGACAGGATCGTATTTTTTTTAGTAGATGGACCATATCTAGAAACAGACTTTTCTCATGGCTGTCAGTTTTTTTTATTGTGACCTCTGAATGGTCTGCCACCTATTGCCAAACAACGAACAATGTCAATCGGTCTCTCCATAACAATTCTGTTTTGATACCTTTCTTCTTTTTTGGATAGGTAAGCCTGCTTACTTTTATCCAATAAAATATCTATAGGTTTGTTGCCTTATGAAATTGATATGTCTAATCGCCATAGTTGTACATAGATATAAATATATATTACGATAAGAGTAGATGTGTCGTGGGGGAGAATTTCTGTATTTTTTAAATAGGCTGACAGTTAGCTTTTGAATATATCTAATTAGCACTCTCCGTGTTTGCTATGCAGGATTGCTTTGTGAAAAGGTATCACAGAGACGCTCTGTCTCGGACACATTTGGAGATACAAAGCAAGCCAGGAAGAAATCACAGTGGGAAGGTAGACAATATGGAGTCACCTGGAAAAGACTGTACTCTTCCATGAATAGACCGGAAATTAACAGGCTGTAATTAGTTTAAACTTCAAACCTATGCATAGCTAAAGATAGAAGGAAGTTGCCCATATTTGGAAAAGGCAATTTTAGCCAATCACAAGTGACATTTGTGTTATAAATTCAGGGGGGTCTCATCAATAGAGAGGAGAGAGATGATGAGATCTCCCGAGCCCGGGATGTCAGTAGCAAGGTAAATTATCAGAATCTGTCTTCTCCCACGCACTTACAATATACTTTGTCATAATTTGTCTTCTTAATACTTTTAGTGTGATGTACTTATCTTGTATTTGAAACTAACTTGTATTTCCCTTACTTTAAAACTGTAACTGTATGCAGTGTATTAGATAGCTAATATCTTTTTCACTAATAAATGTGTGTTATGTTAAAGCTTTCACTCTGGACAATAGAACTCTCTTATTTTAACCATATATCATATATGTGAGATATTACATCTTAAATATAGAATTACTTTGTAACAGGTTGACCTTCATTAAAGCTTGACCATGCAGAAGTGCTTAGCATGTGGGATTTTGAAAGTTGGTGAGTTTTAAAACATTCGTTAGCCCTGTGCCAGTTTCTGAATCCCTTTTCAGTGAATGCTGGATCCGCATGACCTTTCTGCGTTGCATCACTACAAGAGAAGAAACGGCAATATAAAACAAAATACTGCATCCTTTGCTGTACTGTATTCAATCCACCTATATTTTTCATACCAGTCACTCTGAAAATGTCTTTGTTTAATCCCTATTTTAGTTCTCGGAAACATGCTCAATTTTGGCTGAAAAGGGCCTATAGCGATTCGACTCTGGCATTCCAATCTATTTGTGGGAATACTACAGACCGGATCATCAGCAATTATGTCTGATGGCTTTGTTGAACATGAAGTGCTTGGCTGTCAACTAACAGAAGTAATATCTTTCTCTTGGTCATGACTTATTGCTTGCAACGCGCTGGAGCTACAGATGGAGTCATCTATTGGTATATCTGATGCTTGGGAGTGTACACCGCACTGATCAGAACTAATATACATAGTGGGCCATATTCTCAGTGAAGTTACGATGGAGTAAGTCAGATACTCCATCGTAACTCCCTTTTTTGACCCGTGTATCTATGCTCCTGATTCTCAGAAGTATTTTTGCATAGATACACTTAAGATCCGCCATCTGTAAGTCACTTACACTGGCGGATCTTAAATGCAATGACGCCGGCCGCCGCTAGATGGCATTTACGTGAAGGAGTCATTTGCGTATGCAAATGATCCTTCTACGCCGATTCCCGAACGAGTTCGCGTCGCGTAACCGTCGCTAACGTCGTTTGCGTAAGCGGAAACTTACTCCTGCTATATGAGGGGTAAGTTTCCGCAAGTCTCGCGTAGGCCATGTTACGGATGGCGTCGGGTCCCCGTTGTGTTTTTACGTCGTTTACGTAAGTCGTTCTTGAATACGACTTTACGTCAATGACGCACACGTCGGCGTCATTGACGTTTTCCGCCGAGAACTGGAGCATGCGCACTGGGCTTTTTGCAGCCCGGCGCATGCCCAGTTCTTTCGCATCGGGGGCGCGCTTCATTTGAATAGAAGACGCCCCCTTGGAGATCCGCCAGGCTACGCCGGGACACTTACACTCCGCTGTCCCAACTTATGGAGCAAGTGTTTGGGGAATACAACACCTGCTCCAGTAAGTTGGGACAGCGGAGTGTAAGTGCCCTAAGCGCAGCAGGCGGATATTTATAGAGAATATGGCCCAGTATCTTCTTCTGGGTTGTTACTTGACTCATTACATGCATTCAAACTGTTGTCATCCTGCTCAGTTTTAGCCATTGACGAGTCTGAGCTATTCAATTTTTTAGGTTTCTTGAACACAAACCGATCCATATTTTTATTTTATGATGTATTTTTTTGCTACAAAGCAGATTATTTCAAACTGGACATACACAATTAACTCAGTGTATCCAGAGTATATAACCTATAAAGAAAAAGCTATCATAAGTACACACTCTAAATGCAAAAATATAACTGAGCTGGTGCCTAAGCTGCTGCAGTATTTCAGTTTGCATTTGACACGAAAGACCTGTGACTCGCAGGCACTGGCACATGCCTAGTGTTTACATTGCACAGCTGTAAACATCTATGTGCATGAGCCCTTACAGTGAATTTTTGTTGTAGCAGCAGCACTAATAATCCCACTGGCCCCAGCAAAAATAGCCCCGCAAAAATAGCCCTACAGCAACAAAAGCTTCCTTCAGCAGCAACAATAGATCCACATTACCTACTGCAACATAAACAATTAATGATTTGGACCCTGTTTACACCTGAGGCCCCATACACACCATAGAATCTATCCGCAGATAAATCCGTGCAAACGGGTTTCAGCGGATAGATTCTATGGTGTGTACACTCCGTGGGATATTTATCCGCAGATAAATCTCCCCTGGGATGGATTTCCAGCAGATGGATATTTGCTGACATGCTCAACAAATCCATCTGCTGGAATCCATTCCAACGGATGGATCCGCTCGTCTGTACAGACTTACCGGATCCATCCGTCTAAAGGGATTCCCCGCACGCGTCGTAATGACTTGACGCATGCGTGGAATTCCTTATATGACAGCGTCGCGCCCGTCGCCGCGTCATAATAGCGGCGACGGCGCGACACGTCATCGGCAGAGGATTTCAGCGCGGATTTCAATGCGATGGTGTGTACACGCCATCGCATAGAAATCCTCTGAAATCTTTGAGAGGATTTATCCGCGGATACGGTCCGCTGGACCGTATCTGCGGATAAATCCTCTCGTGTGTATGGGGCCTGAGTGTTTTGTAGCTTGTAGCCAAAGCTCAAAAACACTCAAGTAAAAAAAAAAAAAAAAATGTGAATTTTTTTTTTAAAGGATAAGTTCACCTTTCTGAAATGTTCCACCCATTCTTAGTGCTGCAGCAGCAGCTGCCCCCCTCCATGTGGCAACAGTATAGGTAGAAGTTCCCCATACTAGCTGCCACTGTTTGAAAACCAGCACGGCTGTGTGGAGCTCTGCCCCCACGGCCACATCATTCAGACACACCGCTCTGTGTGTCTGAGCGAATTATAAGCCCATCCTTGGCTTGGCATCCTTAGCAGCTGTTAGCTTGTACTTCTCAATGAACAACCACAGAGCTGTGGAACACTGTGGTAGATCATTGAATGTTCCTGTCAGGGAGTATCGGCTTACCCGTACTGGTAAGCCGATACACTGATAGTGTACATGAGACCTGCATGGCATCAGTGATCTGCTGATTGCTGGTGCAATGCTTTCCAGGCTTCTGCAACAAAAAAGAATAATGTGCATTTGTTTTTTATTTATTTTTTTAAAATAAACCTTATTCTTTAATTTCTTAATTTTTCAAAAATGTACAACTTCCAAAAAAACTGATGTGCCTCTTACTACATGACTCACGCTGTCTACTTTCCAAAAAGGGGTCATTTGGGAGACCTGTCATTTTAGCGGTTCATGAAATGAGATAGGCCATCATACATCAGGATTGATAAATTTTCAAATATATATATCATAGTTTGTAGACTATAACTTTCACACAAACCAATTAACCACCTCAAGTGCGCTTGCTTTCACCCCCTTCCTGGCCAGGCCAATTTTCCGCTTTCTGCACTGTCACACTTTGAATGACGATTACCTCAGTCATGTGACACTGTACCCATATGAAATTGTTATAATTTTTTGAGACAAATATAGCTTTCTTTTGGTGGTATTTAATTACCACAGATTTTTATTAAGATACTGAAAATTTTGAATAAAAAGCAAATTTCTCTTATTTTTAATCAGGATGTTGATATGGGGCATAACGGTGTTCAGGATGGTAGTACGGGGTATAGCGGTGATCAAGATGCTGGTATGACAGTGATCAGGGTGCTGGTGTGGTGTATGGCAGTGATCATGAAATTGGTGTGGTGTATGGCATTTTATTGTGATCACTGGTGACACTGGGACAGGTGACAGGTGCTGGATGCATTTTGTTATTACACTGGGGCAGTGATCAGGGACACTGGGGCAGCCTGGCACTACAGTCTGTGAGTGTACATGCAGTGTGAAAGGCTACTGTACACTCACCGACTGCAGCAACAGTTCTCTCTGCTCCCACAAACAGAACAGAGAGAACCAATGCTTGCTTTCAGTTTGCATTATTTACTATGTGATTTCTGTGATTGGACATAGCAGTCACATGGTACAAGACCAGCGGTAATGTGATTCACTGTGTCCAGGCCACACATCGATCGAGTGTCAGCAATTGATGGGTACAGTGTCAGCAATTGATGGGTACAGTGTCAGCAATTGATGGGTACAGTGTCAGCAATTGATGGGCACACTGGCAGCAATTGATAAGCACACTGGCGGCAATTGATGGGCACACTGGCGGCGTTTGATGGCACAGTGGTAGCAATTTATGGGCACAGTGGCTGCATTTGATGGGCACAGTGGCTGCATTTGGTACAGTCGCGGCAATTGATGGGCACAGTAGCTGCGTTTGATGGGGTTTTTTTTCAGCTCGTTTGAACCCCCCCCCCAAAAAATGTGGAGCACCAGATGGCAGTCACCGCTCCAATGTGGGCTGACGTACAGGTACGTTAACCCACATTTGGCACTGCTTTCCGTCAACCATATATTGGGGCTGTGGGAAGTGGTTAATATACACTTGTGATACTTTGGATATTTTTTTTATACCAAGGACATTTAGTACATATAGATATATATTGTGTGTGTGTGTATATATATATATATATATATATATTACATATACAATTGGCTTGTCAGCAAAAAAGTATGTAATATATATATATCAATCATACTTTTTCGCTGACAAGCTAATTGTATATGTGATATGTATCTATCTATCTATATAGACATATATATATATATATATATATATATAGATATATAGATATATATATATATATATATATATATATATATATATATATATATATATATATATATATATATAGATATATATATATATATATATATATATATATATATATATATATATAGTTAGTGACAAGTCAGGTTGAGGTGGTGAGGTAGGTTTATCAATTACTTGGCTATATTTTCTTCTTCTTTCTTGCATTATCATTTGTCCACAGTGCTGCCTGTCTCTCTCACACTTGCTCACCTTCATTAGAAAAAACAGGATGCCTGAAGCCACTCGCCTGCCGCTAACCAGGCTTCTCCTCTGCCTGCTTCTGGAGACGAGTCACATGGCCGGAGGGGTGGGGGGGGGGCTGAGTGCAGATTTAGATCACTCCGCCGGCGCCTGCGGGACCTGCAGCCGGCACTACAGAAGTGGCATCGCAAAATGAGGCTAAAGGCTGTGTTACTCCACGGCGCTAGTTCCCTCCCTGCTGATTCCTCCCAGGCTTCTACTCGCAGGACACAGCTGTTTTTTCCAGCGGCGGCCGGACATTACCCCAGGCAGTGACTGAGTGACTGTTACATACACTGACATTGTGTATGTTAAACAGCACAGCAGGGATGATTAGGGTGTGCCTGGGCACACCCCGTGGGCACGCCTATGCATAGACCATTGCATAATTAGGTTTAAACTTTGAAAAAAAAATAACTTTTTGCCAGGGTGTCTTGAATTTGGTGAAATTGCTCGTGTTCTCTTAGCTTTAAGTCGGACCAGCGTTTTCTTAATTGGTCTTTAGAACGTTTAACATTATGTTTTCTTTGGAGAAATGCAATAATTTTCTCTAAAATAAGATCCTTCCTGGTGTTAGGCCTTTCATAGTTTTTCTTCCCATCATAATCATGTTTCTCTAGCATGAACACCATATCTACCATCTCTGCTCTTGACATGGGACTTGCTTTCTTTCCTGCTGGACTCTTCTCTGTCCATCTCCAATAGCCCCTGGCGCTTTCTGTTCGTTTTCTGTGCACTCTTCTTTCCACCATCGTCCGCCATGCTGCCTCGTATTTCTTCGTTGGGTGATGTCGCAGTTGACGCATCTCTATGACGTGTTAACTGGTGCGCGAATCAGGGGCGGAGCGAAGAGCACACGGACAGTGTCTTCCTTTGAGAACGTTCTTTCTGAGGAGTCGTGATCGGTGAAACCAGGGATCGTTCTGATTAGACACAGCCGTTGCGATCTATCAGAAGTGCCTCAGCGATCTTTCATTACCAACGATCTTAGCAAATAGGTAAGTTCCCTTAATTTATATATTTTTTTTTTAATTGTTCTATTTAGGACAGAACGATGTGGTGATACATGGCATTATATCAAATTTAAATATTTATATGATATATCTATATAGATATCTCCATATATATATATATATATATATATATATATATATATATACCGTATTTATCAGCGTATATTGTGCACTATTTTCCCCTTAAAATAAGGGGAAAATCGTGGGTGCGCGATATACGCCGATAGCCGCTTCCCGTGCTCAGTTTGAAATCCTGCGCCGACATATACCGAGTGCAGTACACTCGGGTACATTCGGCCAGGCTCGGCTTCGAGCGCGAGCTAAGCCGAGCCTTGCCGAATGTACCCGAGTGTACTGCACTCGGTATATGTCGGCGGAGGCATTCGAACTGAGCGCGGGAAGCGGGGACTCGACTTGAGGCGCGTGCTGGAGAAGCTGGGAGGACACCATCGAGGCCGCAGACGGACGCCGGACCGGACGATGGACGCTGGGAAGACACCAAAACTGTAAGTAATAAAATCATATAACATTTTTTTTTATAGGAATTTCGGGGGCAACTTTAGGGGTGAGCGGTATACGCGGGAGCGCGTTATACCGCGATAAATAAGGTATATGTATTTATAGATATATATATTATATATATTTACATTACAAAGAGATATTCTATATATATACATATATATATATATATATATATATATATATATATATATATATCTCTATGTATGTGTACTTAGAGATGTGTATATATATATATATATATATATATATATATATATATATATATACACGCAAGCACACACACACACATTTTTTTAACAATCAAAAAATATATATATAGATATATAGTTATAGATATATATCCTGATGAGAGCCTATTTACAAGGAATGAGGGATTAATATAATTTTCATGAATTCAGGAAATTGTGGTAGTTCTATATTTTTAAATGTGTTTTTACAAGCTTCTGAGTTTTTTTTTTTGTTATTTCACAGGTATGGCTGACAAATTTACCAGGCCGGATTTTCTCACTCAATTTATTGACATGTATCGAGAACTTCCATGCCTATGGATGGTCAAATCAAAGGACTAATACAACCGAAATAGGAGACAGGAGGCTTTGGACAAACTAAAGGAATTATGCAAAGAAGTCTGCCCCAATCCGACAAGGGATTATGTTTGCAAGTTTGCAAGAAAATCGCAAACCTGCGAACTGTCTTTAAGAAAGAACTAAATAAAATTCGGACTTCACAAAAGTCAGGGGCTGGGTCGGATGAGGTCTATGTACCACGTTTATGGTATTATGATAGTTTGTTGTTCCTGACTGAAGAAGTCGATGCAAGAGCTTCTGTGAGTACTCTGCCATCTTCCTCTGTTCCACCAGGATCCGATTGTATGAATATGGATCTAGAAAACTCCGGAGAGGAATTATTGACACAGGTAACTACATATGGTTATTGACGAATGTTACAATGTAATATAGGTGTACAATAATATTAAATAATATTTTTTTTTATACCACCCAGGAGAACTTGGTAGCCAGCACTGCAAGCCTTTCAGCAGGTTCAAGACCGGAACCAAGGCCCAAGAAAATAAAGAATGCAGATGGAACATCAGAATTTTTAGCTCAAGCAGCTGCTGCCTTGAATAGAAAACCTGATGACTCTGATGGGTTTGCCATTGTGGTTTCAAATAAATTAAAACAAATGAACCAGGAGCAGAAAAAATTGGCCGAATTGTTACTGCTCCAGGTCTTGCACAAAGGTGTAAATGGGCGTTTAACTGAGAGAACCCGTTTGGAGGAAGAACAACCTACACCTTCGGTTTCTCCAATCTTATCCCAACCATTCACGTGGGCTCAAACCACACCACATTATCCCCCTGGGGAAAGGCCATCTTCCCATTTCTCTGGAGGTAAAAAAGGCCAGCTTCACAGTACTCGGCTGGAGAAAGGCCAGCTTCCCAGTGGTCACACGACTACAATTTAACACCGTTATAATGATTATTTCTTTGTTTTGTTTTTTTGGAGTTTTTAATTTTTTCTTTCAGGACTTATATTTTTTTATGGTGTATACTGTTGCATTGTTTGCATAGGATAGTTGCTTTATATTTGACTCATCTATGTATCACTTCTAAATACCACCAGACATTATTGAAACCTAAAAATAAATGGTAAAACATTATTTAAGTTATGTTATTTCAGTTGTTCTTTGGTGTTTAATATAGAATAATATGAGTTTGGGATATAAATGATATACAATTAAAAAGTTGTATTATTAATGTTTGAATAATTTCACCATTAGGACTAGGGTTGTCCCAATACCAATATTAGTATCAGTATCGGGACCCATATCAAGCATTTGCGCAAGTACTTGTACTCGCACTATGCTCACGGTGCTTTATCCAATACTTGGTCAGCGGTCAGTGTTAGGAGGAGTGGGCAAGTGGAGTCCGTGGGCAGAGAAGATGGGCGGAGTCGGTGGACAGAGGGGAAGGGTGGAGTCAGTGTGCGGAGGAGGCAGACAAAGAGCGAGTCCTCACCTGCAGTGGAACAAGGTAAGCTGTCAGGGATGTATGAGGCATCAGGATTGGTGCTGTCACATGCGGTCACCGTCAGCGGCTGAACATTCCTATGCCCATCTTGGTATACCCTGCACTCGGCTGCAGAAAGCCAACAGTGGACATCTTTTTACACACAGCCCATATAGTTTAGGCTGGGTATAACAAGATGTCTGCTGATGCTTACTGCAGCCAAGTGCAGGGTGTACCATAATGGGCGCCGCTGCATAGCATTTCTAAATAAATCCTTTCCTCGTTTAATTGTTTTCAGCATTTCAGTGCCAGCCACCTGACAGTGCCCAAGAGTGCCATCTATCGGTGCAATCAGTGCCATCTATCAGTGCCCATGAGTGCCACCTATCAGGGCCACCTATTAGTGCCTATCAGTGGCAGCCACCTGTCAGTCCCCATCTGTCAAAGTGTCACATTATATTAAAAGTCCCAGAATCCTGCAGATGTAGACAGGGGAGTATTTATGATTGGAGGAACAAGAGTGACAATTGCAAAATAATAATTTGATTGAAAACGTTCTTTTAAATCTATGTTTTGTGTACTACATTATTGCTGTGCACCAAGTTTATGCTTGCACAATGTTCATGTCATATCTGTACTGCAGAAAACAAAATGCACTATGTTATATGATAAACAACATCAGGAGTACACATAACATCACCTACTACACCTAAAAATAATGCCCACAATGTCCTGCACAGTGTGCAACACTGTCTTTTACAACATGTCTCTCTTTCCATACGGAATAGACCAGCAATTGTTTGTTTACTTTATGTGGTTTTGTTTCTGGGTCGTTCTTTCGTTTTACGATCATGCGCACTTCTATTCCCGATTTTTTTCGTACGATACCATACCATTGATACGTTTATCGTTCGTTGTGTTCACATCCGAGAAAAATTTTCAATCTTGTTCCTTCTACAAATTTCGCACGACCAGCCAAAATCGGATATGACGGACGTGTACTAATGATTAGATTATCGAACGATCTTTCCGAATGCAGTATTTTTCGTACGATTTTCTCATCGTGTGTACGGGGCATTAGACTCGAGGAGGATGATGGGGGCGAGCATGGCACTTGAGAAGGGTCAGATCATTTAAACAGGGGCTGGGGGGGGGGGGGGGGGGGGGCAACGACAACATTATCTGATTTTTTTTCAGCCTAATGCATAGAATGCATTACGGTGAAAACAAGTTTTACTTTACAACCCCATTAAATATAATTGTTATTAAAATACAATACTTTTAAACTAATAGGTTACAGCAATACAGCATAAAATAATAAAACTTCAATGTAAAAATTAAAATTTTAAATTAAATTAACGTAATTTGCACATAAGACAACTTTTCACACAGACGCCCATTGTATGATATGTAAAACTCTGATATTTAAAATGTACAAGCTATGGGCGATTTTTTTGGTAAAGCGGTTGGTTTCGGCCCTGTTAGCGTTGGAGAAAGGGTATAAATCTACCAGTGGAGGTGTGTCCATAGAGTGTGCCGAGCGCCGACCCCTCTGGCTCTCTCACCGGCACCGTTACAATACATAGATTCATGCATTGCATTAATCTATGTATCGTTGCTGCTGCCGGCGACTATTCAGATGGCCGGCCCCCTGGTGAGGGCCGGCCATCTGAATAACGGCAGCTGGTTGGCATTGGAAGTGCCTATCAGAGTTAGCGGCGCTGATAGTCTTTCCGATTACAGCCCTCAGGCTGTAATAGGCTTCCAAAGCTTATCCCAGGGACGCACGGGGGGTGCGTCCTGCAGGCTCTCATTAATGTCCCGACTCTGGCCAGCCTGCTGGGTGATGGCCTCCTGCACTGCCACAGTGCAGGCAGCCTGGCTCTCGGCCAAGGAGGCCAGGCTATCTGCGACCCTATGCAGATCACCCGCAAGACACCCAATATGGCGGGTCTGCCTTGTCTGGTCCCTTGCCAGATGGTCCTCAAACTCCTCAGGGACTCCACATGTTTTTTTGGTAGCCTTCCTAGGGGCCGGAGAGGCTTGAGGCCAGCTGGAGGGGAGGTCCCTTGATGGGGTATCCCTGGAGGGGATGGTGTCCCTTGATGGGGAATCCCTGGAGGGGATGGTGTCCCTTGATGGGGAATCCTTGATAGGGATTGAGACCCATGAGGGGCTATCCCTGATAGGGATTTAGACCTGTGTGGGGGTAACTCTCATGGGGGGGATGTTTGGGAGGGGCCAGGTATGGGGGTCTCCTCCATCAGATACACGGCATCCTCCTCTACCCCGACGTGCTCCTCCACAACTTCCTCCAGCATTGAGGTAGGGTCACTCTCCACCATGGATGGGGTGGGTCGCCTTGCAGCCGATGACGGCCCAGCTCCATCCTGCACATCTGTGGATGACACAAAACATTCACATGTTGGTGGACCCACACACTTGTCACATGTTCCCTCCCCCCCTTCCCCCAAACATGCTACACACCAGAAAGAAGATAAAACACACTTACCTGTCCTCAAGGGCTGATCCCCAGAATCGAAGCCCTCCAGAAGCTCCCTATCCAGCAACCTGGCCATGACCATGTCCTCTGGCGTCAGGGTGATCCTTGTGGCTGGTCCTCCACATGTGCCACTGGCATGCTTCTTCATCGCCACTAATTTGTCTTTAACCTGTCTCCGCAGGTCATTAATCTTTTTGCGGATATGCTTCGGCTCCCTCTTCGCCACACCGAGAGCATTAACCTGTGTGGTTAGCTCGCATAGATGCAGGTTTTGTCTGCTCTGCCAGTGTTGCCACTCTGTGGCCCATAGAGGCGGGCACCATGTTGGGAGAGAAATTAGATGGGTGGGTGCGCTAATAATTAGTAATAAAAAATACTTAAATCAAACCACTAAGTAAATATATAATACTGTAACACCTGATATTACTAGATGATCTAGTAGGAAAGACCTTTAATAAAGTGTAGTTGGATACTGGTTGTATCTCAAAATTACTGTGCCAAACTATTAACATAATGTGTGCCAGTGGCAGATATGAAAAAAGTCCAATTCAAGCAAGAATAGAGAGATTCTCATAAACAGTCCTTGATATTTGAAGAAAGTTGTGTGCTGTCAATCAAATGTGGATCCACCTTCACCATAAAGCTGACATACACCCGAAGTGAAAGAATAAGATGGCTCCTTACCAGAAAGAAATGCCCCCTATTTTGATACTAAAAAGGAGGACATTAATCGCTTTTACAGGATCACCTGTATGGTCAGATATGTCCTGGCAATGATGGTTGGTTGCAATCAACGGTATCCCAATTGGTGCATGCAAAACAGAATAGTGCCAAACATAGTGTAACTTGTTTAATAAAAATTAAAATGTATAAACAGAGGGAGCCAAGTGGCCGCTTACTGTTAGTGGTGCCTCAAACCCGGCACTGAGGCTCAATTGCGTTGGATCAAGATGGATGCAGAGGGAGGTGGGTACAGGGTGTAGAGGGAGGTGGGTGCAGATGGAGGTGGGTACAGAGGGAGGTGGGTACAGGGTGCAGATGGAGGTGGGAACAGGGTGCAGATGGAGGTGGGTACAGGTACTGCAAAAGTTACCAGAGACTTAACATATACTGCATATAGTTACCGTGAATTGGGCCCAGATGACAGTTTTGCAGAGTGCATAGAGGACACACAGAAGGCTGTATTTGCGCGCTAGACAGCAGAGAGGGGGCGGGACCGGGAGCTCCACTCGCAACAGAGCGGCTGTAGTTAGAGCCAGTGATCGGAGTGGACGTCAGTGGAGCTCCTGGCCCGCCCCTGGACCTCTGTATTCCACAGCCAGTATAGAGGGGGCGGACCGGGAACTCCACTGACACGCCCACTCTGATCACTGGTCTAACTACAGCGATCTGTTCCGAGCATGCGGGGTCAGCGCGTCTGTGGAGCTCCTGGTCCCGCCCCCTCGCTGCTGGCTAGATCAGGAATACAGCCTCCCGTGTCCTCTGTGCACTCTGCTAAGCCGTCGTTTGGGCCCCAGTTCACGGGTAGCACAGGGCCCCCTACAAAGATTGGACCCAGGGCAAGTGCCCCGTTTGCCCTGGGCTAAAGACAGCCCTGAGTATACATTTGTAATGCTTGTAATTAATCTAATATATAGTTACCCATATTTGACGGTCCCGCTTGAGGTTCATTCAACACTTGAGTTTCAACAGGAGCTACCAAGGGAAAAAAATACAATAAAAAAAAAAAAAAAAAAAGATTGGAAAGGTGACATTTTGTTTTTAAATAACAAGCTACTGTCCACTTGTAAAAGCAGAATGATTAAAACGGCCCGCACAGAGCTTGTCAATAGTCCTGCAGCAGCGCTGCAAACTCCTGGTTTGATAGAAAAAATGGCTAGTGTAGGATGGCCAGATCAGATGTAGCCAGAATATGTGCTCCAATCACCAAACAGGATAATCACCACGTGGGGGGATATAGGGTCCCCTTCGGGGGAAACACTCACCAGACGGTTTCTTTTAAACAGCGTTTCAATATATATCTCCTTGTGTGTTGCCTTTAGATGTTGAAATCTGCATACCCTTCTCACTTCTAGATCACCGTTTTTTGTCTTTTCACTCTCAAGGTATCATATCCACAGATGTATAAGGGAAGGAAAAAATCCATATAGTGCAGTATCGTTTAAAAGCTTTAATGTCCCCCCAAAAATACATATACACTAGTCCCCTTATAAAACATGCGTACCAGATAGTAAATTAGTCAGGCATATATATAACATATGGATGTTTTTGTGCAACTCTCACTGTTTGGGTCTGGGCACCTGAAGACCGCTCTGAAGGCATTCCTGCAGTGTTTTGCTTCCTGGTTTCTCAGACAGTGGAGCACAATATATTCTATGTGTCACCTCATGGGTAAAATCTGTCCGTATGAGCCCTGTACTTACAGATGAATATAGTGCATTATATTGGAAATGTCACTGGATCATATATCCAGGATCACCAAACTCAGTGTACTACCTGATCGTGCGGAAATTGAGTATTTCAGTTAAAAGTGAATACAATATAAAATATGAAATAAATAAATATATAAATCATAAATTCGACTAGAAGCACATCAATGTGTAAAATGCATACAATTTACATATATGTATATAAAACACCTAAAATATATATATATATATATATGTATACATAAACGTAATATAAAAATATATATATGAGCACACAACAATCAAAAGATAAAACCATATAAATGTATATAAAACCCCTATTGTGTATATACCACCCACATATGTGAGATATGTAAATCCTTATAAAAACATGCACGTAAAACCACATGTCTAAAATAAGGGGAAATGCACATATGTGTCCTAAAAGCAGCACTCCTATATGATACATAATATATCTAATACCACGGGGCTGGCTAGGTAAAGATATGATAATATACTAGATGAATGCTCTTTTTCTATGGGTACCCTTAGAGAGGGACAATATACAGTAAGGTCAGTTTGTGTTTCAGGGGGATTTTATGATACTAGATGCATATATATACCCGTTCTAATATATGACCCTTTTTGTGATGCTCCACATTATCCTCAATGAAAACCTAACTTGTATATCATTTTGTTAGGTTAATCATGTGTCACTGATGAAGCAATTGATATCAAGTTCCACATTGAGTCCTTTCGGAACTAGAACGTCTGTTAGAAAAATCCAATTAGTCTCTCTCTTTGACAGTTCACGTATTCTATGTGAACCCCTCCAATGCGTTTCGACCTGTTCAATGCCCCAGAATTCCAAACCCGATGGATCCTGATTATGTTTTGTTTTGAAATGGAGAGACACACTGGGCCATATTCTCTCTAAATATCCGCCTGCTGCGCTTAGGGCACTTACACTCCGCTGTCCCAACTTACTGGAGCAGGTGTTGTATTCCCCAAACACTTGCTCCATAAGTTGGGACAGCGGAGTGTAAGTGTCCCGGCGTAGCCTGGCGGATCTCCAAGGGGGCGTCTTCTATTCAAATGAAGCGCGCCCCCGATGCAAAAGAACTGGGCATGCGCCGGGCTGCAAAAAGCAAGGTGCGCATGCTCCAGTTCTCGGCGGAAAACGTCAATGACGCCGACGTGTGCGTCATTGACGTAAAGTCGTATTCAAGAACGACTTACGTAAACGAAGTACCCGACGAAAAAACACAACGGGGACCCGACGCCATCCGTAACATGGCCTACGCGAGACTTGCGGAAACTTACCCCTCATATAGCAGGAGTAAGTTTCCGCTTACGCAAACGACGTTAGCGACGGTTACGCGACGCAAACTCGTTCGGGAATCGGCGTAGAAGGATCATTTGCATACGCAAATGACTCCTTCACGTAAATGCCATCTAGCGGCGGCCGGCGTCATTGCATTTAAGATCCGCCAGTGTAAGTGACTTACAGATGGCGGATCTTAAGTGTATCTATGCAAGAATGATTCTGAGAATCAGGAGAATAGATACACTGGCCAAAAAAGGGAGTTACGATGGAGTATCCTGACTTACTCCATCGTAACTTCACTGAGAATATGGCCCACTGTGATCAGTGTACCCCGACTTAATATTTTTTATGTGTTCCCCTATTCTGATTCTCAGTCGTCTTTTTGTTCGACCGATGTATAATAAACCGCATGGGCATCTTAATGCGTACACTACATGGGTACTATTGCAGGTAATGAATTGTTTTATTTCAAACTCCTGTTTGTTGGATGGTGACGTGAAGCGGTCGAGATTTCTCTGTACTTTCTTCACCTCTTTGCAGGGTTTGCATTTTCTGCAGGAGAAAAAAACGTTCTTGTCCCAAAAACTCTGTGGTTTCTCCGGTAGGTCCAGGATTTTTTTCACTATGGTATCACCGTAGGTAGGGGCTTTTCTATAGATAAACTGGGGGCGTTGTGGTATCAAAGGTCCTATTTTCTTATCCATCCCCAGAATGTGCCAGTGTTTGGAGAAAATCTCCTCCACCTCCTTATATTGACTGTGGAATTGCGAAATGAATCCCCATTCATTGGGATTGCGTTCTTGAGCTTCTTGATTGTTCTTATCGCCTTTCTCTTCCAGACATTTGCTCCTCGGGATCTTGTCCACCTCTTCCACAATTGTGTCCAAGAACTGCGGGTTGTAGCCTTTAGCCTTGAATCTTTCTGTAAGGATTTTTGATTGGCTGAGGTAGTTATTGGTTTCTGAGCAGTT
Organism: Rana temporaria; assembly: GCF_905171775.1. Lineage (NCBI taxonomy): Eukaryota > Metazoa > Chordata > Amphibia > Anura > Ranidae > Rana > Rana temporaria. The sequence continues at coordinate 155,068,327 of NC_053493.1, read as the reverse complement.
ACGCTTAACCCTCATTAATTGTCCCTTTGGGATGTTTTTTAGCCATCTTGGATGGTGGCCACTGGTTACTGGTAGATAGCTATTTCTATCTGTCTGTTTAAAATAGACCTTAGTTTCCAATTTATTATTTTTCCGATAAATTGTAACGTCTAAAAAATTGATACTGTCCTTGTGCCATTCTGATGTAAGCCTGATATTATTGTTATTATTATTTAAAACGTTTAAAAACACCTTTAAAGACTTCTGATCCTTCCCAGATAAAAAACAGGTCGTCAATAAAACGTTTATAAAAAATTAGTTCGGCTTTCTGTTCCTTAAAAATGGACTTGTCTTCCCATTCGGCCATGAACAGATTGGCAATGCTCGGGGCAAATTTGGCTCCCATTGCAACTCCACGTTTTTGTGTATAAAATTTGTTGCCATACCAGAAATAGTTATGTGATAAACAAAAATTAAGTGCATGGCCGATAAACACTTTTTGATTATGGGGTAAATCATCCCTTTTGCTTAAAGCCCAATTAAGGGCTAGGGTGGCATCATCATGTTGTATAATGGAGTATACCTGCTCTGTACAATGGAACTGCACAGAGAGGCCATGAACAACCTATTCTTAGTCACACCCACCCCCCACCAAAACCGGTGCTCCTGGCCCCTCTTGTATGTCAAGTTACCCCATTGAAAGCCGTTTCCCATGGGATCACTTGTGAGTGCTTGCTCCCAAGCCCTGCTGCTAAATTCATCACACAGACAGTAGATTTTGCACCGCCCCCACTTCATTGTTGTAGGCTTTGATTGACAACAGTGGGTGCCGATGGCTCCCAGGGCCCCAGCGTAGCCAGCAACTCTCGGAAATGAGGGGAGACAAGACCTGCAGACGTGCACAGCGTACAAAGGTGATGGGGGAGTGGGGATGCTGATGTTTAAAAATGTTTTAAATGAATGCAAGGAATCTATAAAAGAGGAGGTCCAGCCTCCCCACGAAAAAATGTACACTCAGCAGCAACAAATACTGCAGCTAATGACTTTAAATATATGGACACTTACCTGTCCTGGGAGCCCGCGATGTTGGCACCACAGCCAATCTTTGGATCATCTAACGTATTTGGCTGTCACCATTCCTGTAAAGGGAACCAGGCAGTGAAGCCTTTCGGCCTTTTGGCTTCACAGCTGGTCCCCTACTGCACATGGGCACTCTGCTTTCAGATTGGTCCGGTGGCGAACACAGGAGGAGGGGGCGGCCGCTCTCCCGAAAGTGGTGAACGGTACCTGTCAAAAACAGGTACCTCATCCCCCTCCCCCTTGAAAGGTACCAAATGTAGTACTGGCGGGGGGTAGACAGATAAGAGAAAGATCAACTTTTGAGTGGATCTCCGCTTTAAGGTAAAACATTTCTATGGTTTAAATCCACTTAAACATCCTCATATTTTAGCACGGCTTTATTTTTTGTTTTTAACATATATTATCATTCATCTATATGACAGCAATTTTTAACTTACCATTGATGCCATCACAATCTTCTTCATTTAGCAGTTGTAAAGTAATTTGAGTGTTATCTGTAAAACACAACAATCATATAAAATGTAATTTGGTTCACATTATTCATAATATAAACCTTTTGCAGTACAACAAACAGTGGCAGTCCGTCCATAGAGGGCACTGGAGCGCCGTCCCCTCTGGCTCTCGCACGGCACAGTACTAACATACATTCATGCATTGCTATTATTATTGCCAGGTGCCGCTGGTCTATTCAGGTGGCCGGACCTTGAGCGCCAACCACGTGAATAACGGCAGCTGGTTGGCTGTGCGGAAGTGCCTATCAGAGCCACTGATAGGCTTTCCGAGTACAGCCCTCGTCTCCCGGATGCTTATCCTCGGAACGTATGGGGGGTGCGTTCCGTGGATAAGACTGATGGCTGTCTCAGCCAATCGGGTTCGCCAATTCTGGTTATCGGTAAGCTGATTGGCTGAAGCGACACAAAGGCAGGAGAAGACATCGAGGGACGTGTAAGGATTAAGATAAGTGCATTTTACAGGGCACAGTGGCATCAATGGGCACAGTGGTGACAATGGGCACAGTGGCAACAATTAAAGGGCACAGTGACATGCACAGTGGCGACAATTGAGGGGCACAGTGGCTAGGTTTGATGGCATGGCACAGTGGTGACAATTGATGGCACAGTGACTGCGTTTGATGGCATGGCACAGTGGTGACAATTGATGGCACAGTGGCTGCATTTGATGGGCACAGTGAGGCTGCAATTTTTTTTTTGTTTGCGCCCCCCAGCCGCCACTGACAACAAACAAGGGGTCAAAGCAGGCAGCATTGTGTTGCTTTGTCAGCAACTCCTTTAACCCATTGGACTCCGCAGAAGCATGCAGTTGCGATCCACTTGCGATGGATGGGCAGGCGGTAGCAACCACCAAAAGTAACAGGGAGCCGAATTACTGCTGCGGCATGTGTACACCTTTGAATGCTGGCTCAGAAGCTAAAGGAGGTAGGGATTGGGGGTGATAAAAACGTGACTCAAACACAGGTTTTTACCACCCCCAAAATTCAAGTGTAAATAACCCTTAGGGGGGGGGCACTTCCAAATGCAACTAAGGGCCAAATCACAAGTGCAGCAGGCACTACAGCTCCTATGAAATGATTTGTGGGTGGGCGACAAGCGGTAAAAAAATAAAATAAAAAATAAACTACTTACCATCATCAGCATCATCGAAAAGAAGCATAGTCTCATCTTGATCACAATTATCATCTCCACCTGACGGTTCTCCTAACACTGTGAAAAAATAAAATCTCTTAATTACTTTATAAAAAAAAAATTACATTTATATTGAATTTTAAAAAAAATGAATTACTTACTATGAGCATCAGAATGGTGTTCTCCGGGGACACCGCTTATAATGTCGGGCCCGAGGCACCCTTTTAACTCTTCTTCATAGCAGGAGAAGGTAATATTTGCTGGAGGTCCTCCACCAGTGCCACGCTGATGTTTTGCTAGATATTGCATTTTTTTTTTTTAACTGGACTTTAATGTCGTTAAGTCGACGTCGGCATGTTTCAATGTTGTGGGCAACGTCCCCTGCAGCGTTCACTTCCTGGACAATTAAATTCCATATTTCATTTTTCCTTGAGTAGGAAAGTCTTTTAGACTGGGACCCAAATAAACGGTCCCAGTTACTAACTACTCTTGACACCAAAACGCAATTCTGCACATTGGCTGAACTTTGTAGTTCTTTTTTTTGTGCTCCATACTCTCCTATCACTAACCCCTCAAATGATTCAAATATAATTTTTCACTTAACTTTGACAGGAGTGTACCATGTTTCTATTATTGGGTGGTTTTGATTTACAGTACATATATAATTATTGAATCAATATGTTATAATTTATTTTTATATATATATATATATATATATATATATATATATATATATATATATATATATATATATATATATATATATATATATAATGTGTAAATATATTTTTTAAATGAATATATAAAAAAAAAATTATGATCATATTTTATAGTTTATATATATATTTATTTCTATATATTTTTGGCCACCCAAATAGATGGTTTGAACCCATGGACAGGTCAATTTTAGTACAGAGGGGAATCTCATTTCACTTTTAAATAAAAATATATAATGTAAAATAATAATAATTAAAATAAAATAATTTTAAATTATATTTAATTGAAATTGTAATTTTATTTAAATTCTCATCAACGGTGTACTGATGGATGACAGATGCAGGATCAACCATTTTATATACACAGCGTTCATGAGGAGAAAACCACATGTTTAATTATAGTGTTAAATTTTAACATTAGCTAAGTTTTACAATAAAGGGGGGTGTATATGTGTGATTGGTGGACTTTATTGTTTAATTTTGGGGTTTTATTAATAAAATGTGCTGCAGCTTGGTGTTTTAATATCATTTTGTTGTAAACTGCCGAAGTCTCGGAAATTCTCACGAAACTTCAGCCTCGCATTCACAGCCACCGTTATGAACGTTTGTAGATCACTTCTCTTCTCCTGAAGAGAAGCAATCTACACAGGATGATAAACCGGCACACTCCAGTGAAGAAATTACACAGTGAATGCCGGTGATCTCTGCAGTGATAATTCTTCACAGTTTCATAAACGGACACCTAAGTGGTTAAAGATGTATACATTTTGTGAGTTATTACAAATTTATAAACATTTTATATAAAACAAACCTCAGAGCAAGAAGATATTGATCTTTCATCTTCAAGATGATATAGTTCAGTATCATCGAAATTTTAGGATTCCTGTGGAATGAATTTAATTATTATCAATTAGTATTAACGCAATGATATACACATAAAAATATAATCCCAAAATAATAATATAGAATACATATGTAGTTTGTTTTTAAAATCAATATAAGGTTTTTTTTTTAAGTCAATAGTAAAAAAAAAAAAAATAAACTAGCTAAATCTATTAAACAAAAAATAGATAAAATAAACAGAGTTTTATATTAAATGTTTACAAAAACATTTCAATATTATAATTTTATTAATATATTAACAGAAATATTTATCGAGAATATATCAATACTTAAAATTTATATCGACTAGTACAAAAGCATAAATGTTAAATGTATAACATGAATAAAAAAGTTTGATCATTTAAATTATTCTAATAGATTAAACTTGTCAACTAAATTATTCTAATAGATTAAACTTGTCAACTAAACAATTTTTTTAAATTATTCCATGTTTTATTTTTATTATCTTTAACGTTTTTTTTTTATGATTTGAAATGTATTAATTTGTTTCATATGTATTTATTTTTAATTTATCTTATCTCTATTGTATATACAATCAACTATGCCATTATTAAACAACACTAAAATAAACGATAGTACATATATCAATTATTTATTTATTAATTCATTATTCTATTTATTCCTTCTTTTTTTTTTTTTATCTATGAAATTTTTTATTATAAAATAATATTATATTTATCATCAATTTAAATTTTAAATTATCCAGTTGCTGATAATAAATTGTGTTTAAATCTTACCATTTTCATGTGCTTTGTTTTCCTGTTGTTGTTGCTGGCTTCTATGACTCTGTATGGCTGTGTGGGTGGGTTTCAAAGCATGAATATTAATTGTTGGGTGGTATAGTGGGAGGTATAGTGGGCGGTTTATTCAAAAACTGTGAACGAGCTCTCGTGCCCATTTTTTTAAACTGCGCATGCGCGATGCGCAGAGGATACTGGGAAATGTAGTTCAATGCACTACGGCGACGTCAATCACACGAACAAGCGCCGAGATACAGGAAATGAAAAGAAGAAATTAAACTCGAAACCACAGGTAGATTACATGATAGGGAAAAAATATAACTGTGCTAAACCAGAAAATAGGTATTCCTCTTAAAGGAACACAGGGTAGGGCATAAAGCCCAAAAATATGTGTTGATTCCTAAAAATGAATTTAAATACAAATACAGTGATACATAAAATTAACAGTGATATACAATCATATGTTGGGCTCCAACCACCTGGAGGCCCAATAAGTGGATAAACTTATATGTGGATCAATATCCTCTCCAACCGATGTGATAGATTACATGATAGAATTTAATCACTTTTTAATTGGTTTTAAAAGGAATCATTAAACTATTCTGTCTGTATTCCTTGCAGACAGACATTTTATCTAAAACATTTTTTTTATTTACAACTCCTTTAATTCCTCATTAATAGCATTGGGATTATTAACCTCAGTACTCAACAATTATCTAAGTTATCCTTTGTCTTTTTGGAGTGAAGCTTCCTCCCCCCTCTGCTCCCTCTCGTGTCTCTATTCCTTTTGTTCCTGTTCCTGCTGGCCAACCGAAAATACTGTCCTGATCTATGGCCCTGGGAGGAACAAAGGACCCCTTGATTGTTACTAGAACTCAGTTCCACTCCCCCATTGTCATTCAATAGGGGTGTGAATCTGTTCCCAACATTGGCATTATGGTAACTGCTGCTACTAGAACGGGGATCATACTGACAGTGACGCCAAGGAGGGGGGTGAATGGTAATTAGGGCGAAGGAGAGAACTCCTTCTCCCTCTCCCATTATTAGGATGCTGTTGTGGACCCCTTCTTCCTATCCCTAGATTAGAAGGGTGGTGTGTGTATGGTGAGCATCAAGATGGTCAACATGATTATCACGCAACACACATCTTTGGTCAGCTGCAGCCTGTTGGAACCCAACTGTATTACCATTCAATGGGGGAACGGGAGCAGGTATAACCTGCCATTTAAAGACTTTGTCCTTATAGTCCTTCAGATCTCTGTTATACTTTTTCTTTGATTTTTGTTCAGTTTCCTCTTTATTTAAAATGTTTTTAAGGCATCTGACCTATGTAGATAGTCAGGTTCAGATTTAAAAGGAACTAGTTTATTTTTGATAATGTTGATTTCACAATCCAACATTGTTAATTTACGTTTCTTTTTGGCCATCAGGAACTGTAAAAAATTAATAGGTTTGAAAGGTTCCCTAGTCAGGGAATGTAGAACAACGGATAAATCCCATGACGGACAGTTTCTGATCATCACTGGTCTAGACCGAGTGAGGGCTTTAAAGAGCCTAAATTACCAGGGGTTCTGAAGAAATAGATTTTTCCAAAAATACCCCTAATGCGACAACCTGGACTTTGAGGGTACTGACTGCTAGACCCTTGTCAGCTCCTTGCAGGAATTTTAGGATGGAAGAAATCTGTTTCAATGACCTGCCGGATGATGTGCACCAAGAGTTAAAGACTTTCCAGATTTTGTAATATATTGCTCTGGTAACCTTCTTTCTGCTAGATAAGAGGGTCACGACCAACCTGTCTGAGAAGCCTTTTCTCTTCAAGAGTTGTTCCTCAGAAGCCAAGCTGTGAGTTTTAGCTTTTTAACTTCTTGGTGAAGCAGGGGACCTTGTAAGAGAAGGTCTTGTCTCAGCGGCAGGTGCAAGTATGGTTTGATTTGCATCTGTAGAAGAGCTGAAAACAAAGGCCAGAAGGGAGTGATGAGGATTCTCCTTCCGGATTTTTGATATGACCTGTGGGATAAGCTAAAATGGGGGGGAAGACGTTGCAGAGGTGAAATCTCCAACTGTGCGCTAGAGCATCTATCCCAAGAGACGACTCGTTTCTGTTCAGGGAGAAGCGGGAGATCTGTGCACTTTCTTGGTTCGCAAAGAGATCCACCCTTAGCTGTCCTCATTTCTTCACTATAAGATTGAAGACCTCTGGATTCAATTGCCACTCTGCTTCTAGTACTAGGTTCCTGCTGAGGAAGTCCGCCATCCTGTTCAGAGACCCCTTTAGGTGGTCCGCAGACAAGTATCGAGTATGGAGCCCTGCCCAACCTAGAATGCTTCCAGCTAGGTTTTGAAGAACTTTGCTTCTGTTGCCCCCCTGTCTGTTTACGTAGGCCATCGCCGTGGCATTGTCCGACAGGATCTGTGTATGTTGTCTTTGAACATCCCCTGCAAAGGCTCGTAAGTCCATTTCTATCGCCTTCAGTTCCCTCCAATTTGAGGATCTCAGTGCTTCTCTTGTGGACCACGATCCCTGAGCCCACTGACCATTCATGTGAGCCCCCCCAACCCCCGGAGCTGGCATCGGTTGTTATCCTTACCTGGGTTGGAAAGGACCACAACAGGCCTGCAGAAAGCCTTGCCTGATTTTTCCACCACCAGAGACTCCTTTTTACTTTGGTAGGAATCTTTACCAGAGAATCTAGTGAATTCTGTTGGCGATCCCAGATTTTCAACAGAAAAATTTGTAGTGGTCTACAATGGGGCTTTGCCCACTGCACTGCGGGTATTGAAGAGGTCAGGGTTCCTAGCACTGACATAGCTCTCCTGATGGATAGAAGCTGATTGGATTCCAATGCCGGGTACACAAGATAATTTTTCGGCATTTAAAAAACAAAGTTTTTAAAAAATGTCATATAAAATGATCGTGAGTGGGCTTCACATCATTTTTCGGGTTCTGAAAAACGACAAAAAAAATTGCTGCATTTTTTAACAACGTTTTAAAAACAATGTTTTTTTTGGGGTTGTAAAAAATGATTGTGTGTGGGCTAAAACGACGTTAAAAACCTGCGCATGCTCAGAAGCAAGTTATAAGACGGGAGCGCTCGTTCTGGTAAAACTACCGTTCGTAATGGAGTAAGCACATTTATCACGCTGTAACAGACAGAAAAGCGCAAATCGTCTTTTACTAACACAAAATCAGCTAAAGCAGCCCAAAGGGTGGTGTCATCCGAATGGAACTTCCCCTTTATAGTGCCGTCGTACGTGTTGTACGTCACCGCGCTTTGCTAGAGCATTCTGTGTGGGCAACGTCGTTTTAATGAAGAAGTTGGAAAAAACGTTTTTTCTAGAGGCTGAAAAACGTTGTTTTTTTACAAGCCGAAAAATTATCGTGTGTATGCGGCACAACAGTGACACAACTTCTATCAATTTCTTTTGTTTTTCTTCTGGGAGTAAAGTCTTTTGCTCCAAGAAGGTGATCTGGAAACCCAGGAATAATACTTTTTGCAAGGGAATGACATTTGATTTTTGGAGGTTTAAAATCCATCCCATGGACTCTAGGTGAGCCCGGGCTCTGACTAAGTTCTTCTGGAGTTCTTCTCTGGTTTGAGCAAAGAATATCAGGTTGTCTAGGTAATGAACCACTGAAATCCCTTCTAGACGCAGGGGTGCCAGAGCGTCGGTTATCACCTTAGTGAACACCCTTGGGGATGATGACAGGCCGAACGGGAGAGCTCTAAATTGCAGGTGTACCACCTTTTTCCCCTCTCTCAGTGCTAATCTCAGATTTTCCAGGGTATTGGCGGCAATAGGCATATGTAGGTAGACATCCTGCAAATCTATTGTCACTATGATGCACCCCCAACTCAAGAGGCTTCTTACTGAAAAAATTTAATCCATTTGAAATCTTCTGTATTCCACTGACAGATTCAGGATGAGGCGATACTTTCCTGAGAGTTTTTGTACCAGGAACATGTGTGAATAAAACCCCTGGAAGAACTCATTGTTCCGGTTCCAACAAAGAACTCTCTGTGATATCAGCTCCTGGATTAGGGACTTCATGGCGAGAGCCTTGATCTGATCCCTTGGAACGTTTGGTGCCAGGAATCTTTTTGGGGGTTCTTCTGTGAATTCTATCGCATATCCCTGATAAAGTATGTTTACTATAAACTGATTCGCCGTGATGTCTCTCCACTGGGGAACAAACTCCTGGAGTCTTCCCCCTACTTGTAGTGGAGAGTCATTGTGGTTTTTCGGAAGTTGCAGGAGGATTGAAGAAGCACTCCTACCTTTTGCCTTTTGGGAAGAGCACTGCTTCCTTTTGTTTTGCGTTTTCCCTTCCTGTACCTGTTTTTTCTTGACCGGAAACTACTTATTTTTGTCCGCTGTACGATCAAGAATGGACTCTAGCTCTGAACCAAATCCCCCGCAAAGGGAATGCTACATAGCCTGTTCTTAGAGGCAGCGTCCCCATGCCAAGTTTCTAGCCACAGGGCCCTCCTCCTAGCCAAATTTGTCAAAGCCTCTGACCTGGCTGACATACGAATCGATTTCGCCAAAGCATCTGCAATATATGATACTGCTGCAAATAGAGTAGTGAAGGAGTCTAAAATATGCCATAATCTGCCTTAATATGGGCTTTCATCTGGTTAATCCAGTGTTCCAAATTCCTAGCAACACATGTTGTTGCCATTGCTGGTTTTAGATTATTCATCACCGACTGCCAGGCCCTTTTAAGAAGCGGGTCCATCCTTTTATCCATGGGCTCTTTTAACATGCCCATGTCTTCAAAGGCAAGATCAGTGGATTTTGAGACCTGTGAAAAAGCAGAGTCCAGTTTTGGAACCTTGTTCCAGATGAAATACAGGTTTTCCTCAAATGGAAATCTTCTCTTATGAGACCGGGAAAAATTTTGCTTTTTCTCAGGTTCCAACCACTCTTTTCTGATCATGTCCGAGATTATTGAATGGACTGGAAAAACATGGCCTTTCGAATCACCCAAACCTGCATACATGCGGTCATGTAGGGAGAGCTCCTTCTTTTCCTCTTGTATCCCCAAATTTGTATGGATTACTTTTAAAAGTCCTGCAACCTCTTCTAGCGACTTTTTGTATTTAGAAGCGGCCTCTGCTTCATTTTATTCCTTCTCAGAGTCTGTTCCATCTGGAGCAAGGGAAGCAGAGTCGTGGGAAGTGTCTATCTGACCTCCAAATAATATTTGAGAGCCGTCTTGGGGTTCTGAAAAAACCTGCAGAGCCCTGGGTTCCCTTGAGGGACCTGGTTCTTCTCTTAGGTTTGGCCTAAAAGCCTGAAAGGTGGCACGGAGTTCATCCTTAATAGTAGAAACTAAATCGCCAAAAAAAGGATGGAGACTCCTCCCTGACTACATTTGCAGTGCAATCTGCATAAAGCGACTTGGCCCAAGCATCACTTAACATCTCCTTACAGACAGGGCACCTTCTCTTCACTGGCTGGGCAGAACATTTGGCCTGCACAAACAGAAGAGAAAAAAAACAGGGACCACGCTAAGAAAACTGTCATACAGCACAAAAAAAAACAATACATCCAGGTGCACTTAGGAAAAAAAATTCTCACTTCCTTGTGTCCTGCAAGCCATCACCACACCTTTTTAAAAGATCTCCAGTTACCAGGCAGACATGCTAACTAGCAGCCACTGCACCACCAGGGAGATGGTGAGAGATGGGGGGGTGAGTAACCCCACCACAGGAGAAAACTGCCCAGAGTAAACAAAGGACATAGTCCCTTACCTTAGCCTTGCTGGTGCCTTGGCTTGCCCCCTTATCCGCTGCATCGCTCTCCATAGCTGCACTGCGGATGCGTGGTTAGAACGCCGAATTCAGATTAAAAAACGCCGCCGCTCTGACCTGGAACTTAGGCACCAGGTGACCCTGCCCTCTCCGTCTGCGCCTGAAAATAACACGTGCACTGACCCAGAAGTGCTGCCTCTTCCTATAGAGGACGTGGCCGAGGCTCTCCTCGGCCACCAGAACAATGGCAGCTGCTGTAAAAACTCCACACCACTATACTGTGCGCAGGCAGCCTTTGGGAATAAAGCAGACCGCTGCTCTGTTGACAAAAAGGAGGCAGCCCTCCCAGGCTGTACAGGCTCTCCCCGAGCACAGAGGAAGAGGGAGCCCACAGGACCATGCAGCAAGGAGGCAAGTGCGAGGATCACTCTCCTGAAGAAAAAGTAAAGCCTAACAGGTGAGAACCTTTGTCCACAGGAAAGCCCTGAGAGATCATGGCTCCCACCAGAGGTGTTCCTCCGGCTGGAGGAAAAACAAAAAACTGAGGAAGCAACGTGGAGACCTCCAATTAAAGACTTAATTGATGAGGTGTTTTCTGTAGGAGGAGGAGGAGCCATGATCTCTCAGGTGCAGTCCTGAAAGACATTTTGGAAAATTATCGGTGTTCTCCCATCTCTGTAGGCTAAACAACAAATTGGCAGTAATGTTCCCCCAGCCGCAGCGTATTGCCAAGTTGGCTCCAGTGATAATGAGGACGATGAGGTCACTGATGCGACTTGGGTGCCAGATTGAGCAGAGGAGCAAAGTGAGGGTGAGGCACAACCCCAACGAGGCAGCCATCATGGAAGTGTAGAGAGCAGCCAGACTATTCCATCACATTGTGTAGCTGTTAACTCCCGGCCCACAGCTTAGCTGTCTGGGCCTTTTTTAGCACATGCAGCCGATTGCACTGATGCAGATTGCAAACCTTTTACTCAAGTAGATCAAGTGAGACCAAAACACCAGCCATTTGGGTACTACATGTTTGACAAGACATTTAACCTTCCACCACTTAGCCTGTTGGCAAGAGCACCTGAAAGCCACACAATTCTGCTCCTCCTCACTTTTCACTTCTACCCCTGCTATATCTCATGACCTTTCAGCAGCCTCCACTCAACTCTTGCCTTTCCATCTAAGGGGGTTCTGCCCCCTTCTATGAATTTGCAGAATGTGCTGTACCACAATAGCAGTATTATTATTATAAGTACTATTTCTTTTCACGTAAGGCAATTCCAGCTCTGTACCATCACATGGAAGGCAATGTTGTGGCATCATTGGGCAAGGCAATCAGCCGCAAGGTCCACATTACTGCTGACACATGGTTCAGCAAGCATGGTCAGGGATGATATATTTTGTCCAGAGCACACTGGGTAAATCTGCTTGAAACTTGGAAGGATGCAGGACAGGGCTAAGTGTTGCAGCTTGGTTTGCTACCACGTCTCCATACAATAGGGATTTTGCAATATTTGTCAGCTGCACTCCCTCAACTGCTGAACTGTCCTATGAACCAGCGGTACCCTCTAAGCGTTCAATGAGTCATGCTTAAAGGTGCCATGCAGTGCTTCTGGTCTGCCTAGGAGACAGGAGCCATACCGGAGCAGAGATTCTTTCAGCCCTGCAGTAGTGATGTACAGTTCATGATTCTCTTTCAGTGTACTGGATGCATTGATTCATCTGACTAAACTGATTCATTAGAAACAGTTCCCTTTTGGCTCAATAGGAGAGCAGGTCTGGTAATGTGATCCTAGAGCAGTGTTTCTCAACTCCAGTCCTCAAGGTGCCCCAACCGGTCATGTTTTCAGGCTTTCCATTATTTTTCACAGGTGATTTGATCAGTTTCACTGCCCTAGTAATTACCACAGCCATTTTATCTGAAGGAAAACCTGAAAACATGACCTGTTGGGGCGCCTTGAAGACTGGAGTTGAGAAACCCTGTCCTAGAGTGAGAGCTCAGCCCCTCCCTGCATCCAATCAGTCAGCTCACAGCACGCCGACAATCAAGAACTGGATATAAACTTACAACAGTTGTGAGTCAAGAAGTCACTAGTAAAAGAGGCTGGTTCACATATGTAAGATGCATTCGCACTGCGCATTGCCGAAAAAAGTGTGCGTTTTCTAGGCATTGCGATGCGGCTCAGGTGCGAATTCAGGCCCATTATCTTCTATGGGTACCATCTGATTCGCACATGTGTTCATTTCTCTTCAGGATTTCTCTCATTCAGCTCAATACACTTCCCCCCTCCCCCTCCCCTCTCCCAGGTCTCCATATTTGCATCTAAAATGGAGCTGATCTGCTGAACAGTTGTCTTATCGCTCTGCAGAGATAAGAGAGCTGAAATTCGCACCGCACAAGTGTGAATCCGGCCTAAAAGACAGAAGGGATGCAGAGTCTGGATGAGTGGCGATCTTCATTTAGATTAATTCTTTAACCCTTTAGTTTCTAGTTGGCTTCTCCTAAATTAGATATGCATGTTAAAGAGATACACACACATACAGTAGCTGTCTAACTGAATTAGAGAGCTGTCTAATTTTTATAACACAAAAATATTTTTTTGTCAAGCTTTTTATTAAGATTTACTGTATCTGCCCCCTGGATTGTTTTTTCACTTCCTACAACCATGCCCGCTACAGTGACAAATTTACAAACAGTATTTTAAGATTTTTTTTTTTTTTAATAGAACAATATCAAACTATTTTAAAGTACTGGAATAATAAAAAAATAAAAAAAAGTATTCTACTAAAACAAAATATACAAAACTGTTATAGAAACTGATACCCTACGATCTTTAGATATTACCTTCTTTTAACCACTTCACATCCCGCCCATCGTCAAATGATGTCTACAGATGGGATCTCCCATCCTGGGTGGACGTCCTGGGATTCCCGGCCATCTAGGTGGTGTGCGCGCGCCCGCGGCATCACTCGGGACCCGTTGTGCGTGCCCAGCGGCCGCGTTGTCCGCCAGGCACCTGTGATTGCCTGTGAGCAATCACAGATCCAGGACCGTGGATCTGTGTGTGTAAACACACAGATCCCATGGTCCTGTCAGGTGAGGAGACCGATGTGTGTTCCCTAGTACAGAGGAACACAGATTGGTCTCCTCCCCTTGTGAGTCCCCTCCCCCCTACAGTTAGAATCACTCCCAGGGAACATATTTAACCCCTTTAGTGCCCCCTAGTGTTAACCCCTTCCCTGACAGTCACATACACACTAATCGGTGCAGTTTTATAGCACTAATCGCTGTATAAATGTGAATGGTTCCAAAAATGTGTCAAAAGTGTCCGATATGTCCATCACAATGTCACAGGCACAATAAAAATCGCAGATCGCCGCCATTACTAGTAAAAAAAAAATGCAATAAATCTATCCCCTATTTTGTAGAAGTTATAATCAATATACGCTTATTGCGTTTTTTTTACCACAAATATGTAGAAGAATACATATGGGCTTAAACTGAGGAAAAAATTGTGATATTCATTAAATAAAAAAGTAAAAAATATTGTGTTTTTTTCAAAATCATCGCTCTTCTTTTGTTTATAGCGCAAAAAATAAAAACCCAGTGGTGATCAAATACCACCAAAAGAAATCTCTATTTGTTTGGAAAAAAAAGGACGTAAATTTTGTTTGGGAGCCACATCGCACGAACGCGCAATTGACATTCAAAATGCGACAGCGCTGAAAACTAAAAATTGGTCTGGGCAGGAAGGGGGTGAAAATACCCTGTATTGAAGTGGTTAAACAACTATACACAATATTTAACAAACAAAAGGATATAAATAAAACACATAAATAGAAGAATGTGAAAACGTAGTACAAGCTAATAAAAAAAAAAAAAAAAATCGGATAATTTATCTCTCTCTCTCTCAGGAGTTGTGTTTTCAGGAGAGGTGATGTTAGAATTTAGAAAAATTTGCTTTTTGACTTTATTTGGATTTAGCCTGCTCCTTTCTGAAATTATTAGGCCAGCTTTCAAAAATAATTTCTCTGCAGACACACAGGTAGCTACTATGCAAAGTCTTGTTTTCATAGATTGCCTGCCTTGCTTTTCCCCAGGCCAATAGATCATCAGTCCTTGGAACGTGGGTTGCAGATGGTAACGCATCAGTCACTCATTCATCAAAATCTGTTCACACCGAGGAGGAGCTGGGGATTCCGCAAGGCCAGCTTGAGGTTGATCTCTCTGGGTAATGGACCCAATTCTTGCAGCAGCTGCAGTTACACTTTTGGAGGCTTTGTCTACTGCTGCATCATGAAATGCACTTTGCTTAAATCTAGGGTCCAGAAGGGGTTGCCTCAGCCAACTGACTAAATTGTACAATTTGATGGAATCGATTATGCATTTCTTCTGTAAGTGCATTAATCATTTCCATAACAGGGCCATAATTAAATGCAGCACCACATAATCTCTCGACGACTTTTTGCAGTTCCTTTGCCATCAAAATGACCTTTGATGCTGTCACATATCTGTTATAATGAGAAAGAAAGGACACAACTTATTAAATGCATGCAATCATACCTAGTGTATGCAAAATGTATACATTATTGTTGTTTGTGACAAAGTAGTTACCTAGTAGGTAACATGCATTCAGTAAGTCAACTTTTTATTACATCCCACTCATCAAGTGTCAGGGTTGGAAGACTGGGGTTGACCAAAGCACGTGTCTCAATAATAGCTTCTTTAACCTCTTGATCACTGGGCACTTAAACCCCCTTCCTCACCGGACCAATTTTCAGCTTTCGGTGCTCTCACAATTTGAATGACAATAACTCAGTCATACAACATTGTGCCCATCTGAAATTTTTGTCCTTTTTTTCCCACAAATAGAGCTTTCTTTTGGTGGTATTTGATCACCTCTGCGGTTTTTATTTTTTGCGCTATAAAAGAAAAAACACTGAAAATTCTGTAAAAATAAAAAATAAAATTCTCGTTTCTGTCATATTAGCAGGTATTGCGGAGTATGGGGGGTATTGCAGAGTATGGGGGGTATTGCAGAGTGTGGGTGGTATTGCAGAGTGTGGGTGGTATTGCAGAGTGTGGGTGGTATTGCAGAGTGTGGGTGGTATTGCAGAGTGTGGGTGGTATTGCAGAGTATTGGTGGTATTGCAGAGTGTGGGGGGTATTGCAGAATGTGGGGGGTATTGCAGAGTATGGGTGTTATTTATTGCAGAGTATTGCACAGGGAGGGAGGGATGGATCTGTGACTGCTTTTGTCACAGATCCATCCCACAGCAGCTGCTGCTGCTGCCGCTCTCCCCCCTCTCCTCTCACACTGTACCGATCGGTACAGAGAGGAGAGGGAGAAACCGGCGTCATTACATGACGCCGGTTTGTTTAGAAGTGATCGCTCCGTCATTTGACGGAGCGATCACGTGGTAAACCGCCGCTATCAGCGGCGATTTACCGCGATCTGTGATGCGCCGGGTCTTCTAGACCCGGCGCTCACAGATGCTTCTGGGAGCGCGCCGCAGGGGGGCGCGCGAGTGAAGCATTCTGGGAGGACGTCCCAGGGACGTCGTCCCGGAATAACTCCACCGCTCTGTAGACGTCTTTTGTCTATGGAGCGGTGGGGAAGTGGTTAAGATCCAAAAATCTTGTAAACATGTAATATGTAGAATGCCACCTTGTTGCTACATCTTGCTTCAAGTTTTTCACCAGTGGTGGCTGGTGAAGTTTTTAAGATGGTGGGGCGCCAGACCCCACCCTTCCTTTTTGACCCTTCCCACTTCTCAGAAGACCCACCTACCCCTTATAGACTCCACCCGCTCCCTTCCAACCTTCTTTTTTGGATTTTATTTATATACATACACACACACTTACTGGAGACAGCATATACTGTAACAGGTTGCTACGGCTTTCCTTTACTTGTCATACAAAAGACACTCAGTGATTTTTTTTAATGGTTAGCTCCCTGCTGTGGGTGGCTGGCCCTTGCATCAACTTACAGGGAACTTTGGCAACCTGGTGGGTGACCCAATATCCACCTGACATTCACTCTCAACACACCCAATATAAAAAGGGACCCGTAGGAAATTCCATGGTGACTGTAGAACTTACTTGGTTAGTGACATGGGGTTATCCAATATTCACCTGATATACACCCAACTCATAGGGTGCGTTAGGAGCTTTACCTGGTGACTGGCATGACACCCTGATACCCAACAAACATCTAATTTACACCCAGTGTACACCAGAGATAAAGGGGACTGTATGAACTTACTTGGGGGGCCGTTGGCGCTTACCTGTTGAGTTACAGCTCTCACCCAACCTACACCAAGTATACTCCTAATATACAGTCACAGCTGGAGGCTGCATACAAGTGGGGTCAGCTCAGTGCATGGTGTCAGCTCTGTATGCACCCAGAATACACCTAGTATACAGGAGGTAACTGAATATACAGCCGGCTCTGTATGCACCTGGCTGGCTCTGTGTTCACCCAGTATACACCTAATATATGCCAAGTATATGGCTGGCTATGTGTCCCCCTGGTATACAGGCTGACTGTTTGAAGAATGTCGCCCTGTACTATGCAGTACTCAGTCAGAGATTTAGTCATTACTTCTCTCCACATTTCTCTCAGCATTGCCTGACCTAGTGTACTGCAGTGAATGAGCTGAGTTACTGGCAGAATTGTGGAGAAATCTTTGCAGGATATGCAGTGACAGAGTACCCGGCATTCAAACGTGACATGATGTTATTCACTCAGTTGAACTTGACAGGCACAAACAGGAAACCCTAGGGGCCTGGCCCTATTCAATCCATTCCCCACTGTGCTCTTTTCAGTCTGCTGGCTCTCGGTGAGTCTCTCCTCCCCTGTGCACACAAGATGGATAGCCATGGTTGGAGAGTGAAGACTGGAGAGGGAGATACCAAGTGTAGGAGCGGAGTGTGACTACTGGAGGGGGAGAATGGCTGGGCAGCAGGGCTCAATAGACTAGACGGGCCAGGGTTGGTATTTCGTAAGGGTGGAGAACTCTTACAGTGTAATACATACATTGTTTTAATTACTTTTCAGACAGACTTCCTGTTGCTAGTCAGACTAGACGTTTTTCTTTATCTAGCAAGTAGCAACAACTGCACATAGCTAGATAGAAACTCCAAAGAAAAATAATAATATATAGGTTACTTATTTTTTATTTGTTTTTATAACAAAACAAAATATAATTATTATATATTGTTTTTCTACTTGTTTATTTTTTCTCCAACAATCCTGGTTTGGCGTTGCCCCTATGGACGAGCCTCCACTGGTAGCAACAGTGCTTCTGTTGATATATTACCAAATATTTTCACTTTTGTTTCCATCTCTTGAATGCTTTTTAAACTTTCCCTCACAATTAGTTTATTTTTTATTTTTTTCACAATCAAAAGTTTATTAAGAGAAAATTGAAACAAACAGTTGACAGCAGATGTACAATGACTGACATTGTTGTTTACTCCAAATTTCTATCCATTAAATGAGGAAGATCATATTATGAAGGCTTACATGTATTTATCTTGATGAAAAACAATTTCACAGTATACCTTAATAATAGAAATGGGGGTATGAAAAAAAGGTGTGGGGGGGGGGGGGGTAGAAAGTGGAGTGTAGAAGAGGTAGGTGAAAAGTTCAGTACCAAGGACAATATATGTTTACATAGCGAGATTAGATATTTATATACACATAATGACTCACATAAAACGGTTTCAATTATCATCACAGATTATACCAGTAAGATAAATCCTAGAATCCATTTGTTAACAGTACATACATTGAGCTTCTCAAGTTTTCAACATTTGGTATTCATTAGAATATACAAATAATACCCATGGTTACCATAGAGCAGGGGTCTCAAACTCAAATTGCCTGAGGGCCACATGACAAATTTTCAACTCCCATGGGGGGCCGCATACAAACTTTAACTTCAATAAACTATATAATACATTTTTTTTTTTTTAAACTTTGTTTATTAGTTTTCTGCAATTACAGTCATCAAAAAGGAAAGGCACAGTAAACGGTACAATATAGGCAAATCATGGCACAAAATGCAGCCAACTCACATCACTCCACTGAATTACCCCGGTCCCTCAACGGAGGAACTAGAAAAACAGTTGCTCCCGGGTAATCCATGTGTACCAAACATGGCCACATGTCATAGTTACCCACCACACGTGGAGTTACCTGATAGGTACAGAACAATACCCCCGACACACTTACTCACACTCACTCACGCACGCTCAAGCATCCATCCACCAGCCCCCCCACACCCAGACTGTCCACTTCCCAAACCCCCCCCCCCCCCCCCGACGATCACCAGAGCACCCAGAAGCTCCCCCCCATAACCCTTTATGGCTGAGAGAGTGGGGTATCCTTCCAGAAAGAGTCTGCAATATCCAGCCAGGGTTGCCAGATCTTGCATATAATACATTTGTAATTCCTGCTTGCCAGTCACTGCTTACTGCCAGATGCTTGGCAGTGTTTTCTCTGTGTTAAATGAGCCAAGTTTGCTTTGAGAGAGTTAGCAGTTGAGACCCTAACAACAGCCTGAAGGTGGGCATCAGTTAGCCTAGACCTGGTTCTAGACTTATTAAAACTCATAGTTGAGAATAATTTCTCACACAGGTATGTACTGCCAAACAAGCACATGACACGTTTGAATAGTTTGGACAGCTCTGCAAAAGTAGCTGGTAACTCTCTCAAAAACTGAGCGATCAGTTCTGTGTTTCCCTGTGCATCCCTGAACTTGGCTTTGACCTGATCTATAAGTTCCATTTGCAGCACATTTGGAGCACTGTTCACGTCAAAGGAAAATGGGTCTGCAAACATATGGAAAGTTGCATTGTGAGTAGTAAAGTCGGCAAACCGCTGATCAAATTCCTGTTGAAGGTTCTCCATGGCAGCAACATATTTAGAGATACAAAGCACAGAAAGATCTTCACTCTTGTCTTCAAATGCAGATTTGAATGTGGGAAAATGGCTCAGGTTTTTTTGGGTGAACTGTGTTTTCCATAATTGCAACTTTAAGGTGAATGCTTTCACATTGTCAAAAGCCACAGTGACAAATTGGTTTAGGCCCTGCAGATTCAGATTCAGTTTGTTCAGCACCTGGGTCATATCAACCAAAAATGCCAAGTCCATGATCCATGTGGGATCATCAAGTTCAGGAACATCCAGTCTTCCATCCATCAGAAATGTCTTGATTTCCTGCCTCAGCTCAAAAAACCTCTTCAAGACATTGCCTCTGCTCAACCAGCGTACCTCTGTAAAGTACAGGACATCGCCATAAGCTGCCCCAATTTCCTCCAAAAAAGCACGAAATTGGCGGTGCTGTAAGCCCCTTGACCTGATGTAATTAATACATTTCACCACAACTGGCATAACATTGTCAACTTTCAAGCATTTGCTGCAAAGTGCCTGTTGATGAATAATGCAGTGTAAAGCAATAGCGGGATCTGCATTCTCTTCTTCCAGTTTTCTTTGTATCAGCGCCACTAGGCCATTTCTTTTCCCAGTCATTGATGGGGCACCATCTGTGGTTACGCTAACCAATTTATCCCAAGGCAGGGCAGCACGATCAATTACATCACAGAGATGCTGAAATATGTTACTGCCTGTAGTCTGTCCATGCATTGCAATTAAACTGAGCAACTCTTCAGTCACTTCAAACTGGTCATTAATTCCTCTGACAAATACAGCAAGCTGAGCAGTGTCATTTATGTCAGTGCTCTCATCAAGAGCCAGCGAATAGAAACAGAACTTTGTAACTTTATCGCACAATTGATCATATATGTTATCTGACAACTCACTAATCCTCTCTGCCACTGTATTTGCTGATAGGCTGATGTTTCTGAACAGACTTGCCTTCTCAGGACAAAGGATATCGGCAACCTTTACCATGCAATCTTTAAGAAACTGTCCTTCAGTAAATGGCTTTCCAGCTTTTGCAACTTGCTCACACACCACATAGCTAGCTTCAACTGCTGCGTCACATTCCCTTTTTGCACGCTTAAAGAGATTTTGCTGCATGGACAGTGCTTTCTGAAGTTGGTCAGTTTGTCTCTCCTTTTCTTTTCCCTCATACTTTGCATAGTGATCAGCATGTTTAGTAATATAATGTTGCTTAAGGTTATAATCTTTCAGAACAGCAACCTTTTCCTTGCAGATCAGGCAAGTAGCCATCTTATTAAACTCCACAAAAAAATAATCACTTGTCCACCTTTCTTGAAACTTCCTCTGTTCAGCATCAACTTTTCGTTTAGATTTTACGGACATGATTATGACGTAAGATCAAAGAAGACTGTCCACTTCCAGATGTAATTTGCACTTTGTGCAATACAAGCTAAGGATATAATCAGGGCCGGTACAAGGCAGGGGCCGAAGGAGCGGGTGCCCTGGGCGCTACCATTTGCGGACAGGAGGGGGGCGCAGGTGAAGTGCCAGCAGTGTACAGCTTCACTGTACCACATTAGCCAAGCGCCGCTTGCTGTGCTGAGTGCGCTCCTGCACCCGCCTACACCGTCCACACCAGCCATGTCAGCGCTGCTCCTTCTCTCCCCCTATGAATTTTGTGCCGACTGCGCTCCTGGCTCGGGCTCCCTTTCCTCCTCTGCGTTTCCTCGCCCCCCCCCCATGGAGGATTCATTTGGTTGATACCACCGGCGTGCGCCGTGTGACGTCACACGGCTCACACCGGGGGCGAGGTGTGAGGTGAGAGAGGGAGGACTCGCGCAGCCTACAGGGAGCTGTGTCGGCGCGTGAAGAACAAGCCACGAGGAGCCTGCCTTCACTAGCTGCTACTCACACACAGACTGTAAAAAGTAAGAAAATAATGTAATACAAATAACAAACTAATTTTTTTATTAAAAAAATTATGGTCATCTCAGTCCAATCCCCCCCCCCGGGGGGGGGGGGGGATTGGACTGAGATGACCATAATTTTTTTAATAAAAAAAAGCAGTTTAAAGAAATGATTTTGTGTTATTTTAAGCTTGCCTTTTCTGTAAAAAAAAAAAAAACATTAATTGCAGCTTCACTGTGCCATCACATGCAGCCACTCTGTGCCCACCAACCGTAGCCACTGTGCCATCAATTGTCGCCACTATGCCCATCATGCAGCCACTGTGCCACCTAACGCAGCCACTGTGCCATCACATGCAGCCACTGTGCCAACACACTCAGCCACTGTGCCATCAATTGTCGCCACTGTGCCATCACATGCAGCCCCTGTGCCATCACATGCAGCCCCTGTGCCATCACATGCAGCCACTGTGCCATCACACACAGCCACTGTGCCAACACACGCAGCCACTGTGCCACTCGTCAATTTTCGCCACTTTGCCCATCAAACGCAGCCACTGTGCCGATCAAACGCAGCCACTCTGCTCATCAAACGCAGCCACTGTACCCATCAAACGCAGCCACTGTACCCATTAAACGCAGCCACTGTACCCATTAAACGCAGCCACTCTGCCCCTCAAACACAGCCACTGTGCCCATCAAACACAGCCACTGTGCCCATCAATTGTTGCCAGTTTGCCCCACTGTGCGCATCAATTGCCGCCAGCGTGCTGCCAGTTTGCCTGATCAATTGCCACCAGTATGCTGGTGGAGGAGGCTGACTGAGGTGACCAGCACTTTGTTAATAAAAAATGGCAAATAAAAAAAAAGTGTTTGTGTTATTTTGAGCCATGCTTGCAGCCTCACAGCCTCACTATGCCACCAAACCCAGCCACTGTGCCATCACATGCAGCCACTGTGCCATCAATTGTCGCCAATGTGCCCATCAAACGCAGCCACTGTGCCCATCACACGCAGCCATTGTGCCCATCACACGCAGCCACTGTGCCCATCACACGCAGCCACTGTGCCCATCACACGGAGCCATCGTGCCCATCACACGCAGCCACCGTGCCCATCAAACGCAGCCACTCAGCTGTGCCCATCAAACGCAGCCACTGTGCCATCAAACACAGCCACTAGGTGGCTGTGTTTGATGGCACAGTGGCTGCGTTTGATGGTCACACTGGTGGCAATTGATGGGACAAACTGGCAGCACACTGGCGGCAATTGATGGGCACACAGGCAAAACACATGGGCGGCAATTGATGGGGCAAACTGGCAACAATGGTAACCATCACTTGTTGTCAGTTTGCCCCATCAATTGCCGCCAGTGTGCCCATCAATTGCCACAGTGTGCCCATCAATTGTCGCCAGTATGCTGCCAGTGTGCCCATCAATAACTGCCAGTGTGCCCATCAACTGCCGCCAGTGTGCTGCCAGTTTGCCCCATCAATTGCCACCGGTGTGCTGCCAGTTAGCCCTATCAAATGCCGCCAGTGTGCCCCCCCCCCCACCATGAAATTACCTTTCTCGGTCAAATCTGTTGCTTCAGCCAATCAGGTGACCGGTAACCAGACCCGGTTCACCTGATTGGCTGAGAGGTGGGTCAGTGTTAGAGAATTCCCTAACACAGCACTACGTAAGCATAAAAACGCTCAATAATTTTGAAGCCTATTAGAGCCTATGGATCTAATCAGGTACTTCCAAAACACCCCCACTGCTGTAATTCAGTTTGCTGGCGCCCGACAAGGGGCCGAACACCTGAATAGGGGGCGGCAGCGGTGACGAGAGATAGATTCATGCAATTAAAAACACCCTTTTTTAAAAACAACACCCCCTAGCATTTCTGGCAGTGGCCATCTTGACTAAGGGCAATGGATTCATATAGCATTTACTTGTAAATGTAAATACAAAGTATAAACCAAGTAAATACGGTATACTTTCTTATCTGTTTACAAATGCTAGCAGCATAAGGATTACAACTATTAAGTGTTGATTGGGAGAGTGAAGGTCCACTTTAACGTTCTTTGGATATTTTAAATATTGAAGCTGCTTACTGTGTTTTATTTTTTTGCACATATAATGTATGTATTTATTTAGACAGGGCTCGACAAAATCCGGGCGCCCTATCGCAATTGTGACAAGAAATTGTGACCTGGCGCTCAGGGAAGCTTAGGCCCGTCACGGGGCTCGATCACGGCGGGCACGTGCCCGCCAGTAATTGAGGCCGTGGCTTTGCAGCCTTCACAGAAGGAGGCTTTGCGGTTTTCTGCAGGCCTAAGCTTCATTCTGTGATCTGGCACCATCTTGTGGTGGCCGTTGGCATTACAAGTAGTTACATTACAAGTAGCAAAAAAGCAGTTCTAATGTGTTTTTCACTGTTTTCACTGCCATCTCCTTCCCTCTAATTAGAACTTTCAAACAATATATATATTTTTTATTCTAACACCCCAGAGAATAAAATGGCGGTCGTTGCAATACTTTCTGTCACACCGTATTTGCGCAGCGGTCTTAAAAGTGCACTTTTTTTATTAAAAAATAAGACAACAGTAAAGTTAGCCCAATTTTTGTTTATATTGTGAAAGATAATGTCACGCCAAGTAAATTGATACCCAACATGTCACGCTTCAAAATTGCGTTCGCTCGTGGAATGGCGACAAAATTTTACCCTTTAAAATCTCCATAGGCGACGTTTAAAAAAATTCTACAAGTTTGTAGCATGTTTTGAGTTACAGAGGAGGTCTAGGGCTAGAATTATTGCTCTCGCTCTACCAATCGCGGCGATACCTCACATGTGTGGTTTGAATACCGTTTACATATGCGGGAGCTACTCACGTATGCGTTTGCTTCTGCGCGCGAGCTTGGCGGGACGGGGAGCGTTTTTTGGTTCCTAACTTTTTTAGCTGGCTCCTAGATTCCAAGCAAATTTGTCAAACCCTGTATTTAGATATTTTAGCCTGCATTTTTTGATTTATCGTTGCTGTATGAACATGCAGTTTTGACCGGAGTTTGCTTGGTATTTTTGTTCTCTAAAGAATGTCGAAAAAACCATCTGGGGCAGAATTCCGAAAACGAAGGAAATTGGCACAAGAGGAAGCCACAAAGTTATCGCAACAGTGGCAGAAATGGTTGAAACAAAGCACAAGCAACGTTTCTCTGAATACCACCACCACACCAGAAGAAGTTGCCAGCACAAGTTCTGCAACTGACAATACTTCAGCCACCCTAGATGAAGAGATGATTGCTGTCAGTGAGGCTGATAAAAGTTTGGAGAACACGCTCTGTACAGAAGAGAGTAACAGCGAGCCATTTGTTTCTGAAGCCCAAGCAGCAGAAAAGCAAACAACACCAAGTGAGCCCTCTTTAGAGGATACTTCGCCTGAAGCTTATATTCCGATTAACCCAAATGATCCTCCCTCATGGCCAACTTTAACAGACAAGATTAGGTGTTATTTGGTTGAAAAGGGCCCAGATCAAGGAAAAGATGGTGACTTTGGAAAATGTAAACCACAAGAAGGACGCACTTTCAATGCCACTTGGTTTACTAAAAATGTGCGTAGTGGTAAATATATTGATCGTGCATGGTTAATTTATTCAAAAATCTCACATTGTCTATTTTGCTTTCCATGCATTTTGTTTGGTAAGCACAACTATGCCTTAACCGACCCAAAAAAGGGATTCTGTGCATGGAAACACCTGAATCCTCGTATACCTACACATGAAAATTCACCAGAACATCGGGAATGCTATTCAAAGTGGAAAATGATGGAAAAAAGTTTGAAAGATGGGAAAGTAATTGGAAGTGAACTGGAGAAAGTAATAAATACTGAAAAAGAGAAGTGGCGAAACGTCTTAAAATGTATTTTGGATTGCATATTGTTTTGTGCCAAAAACAATCTGGCACTTAGAGGTTCCGAAGATGTCATTGGTAGGCCACATTCTGGTATATTTCTTGACATTTTGGAAGTAATAAGCCATCACAACATGTTTTTGAAAGAAAAAATAGAAACACATCGGAGGCATACCGTCAGTTACTTCTCCAATAAAATTCAAAATGAATTTATCAGTTTATTGGCCAACACTGTTCGCTCTACCATTTTATTAAGAATAAAGGAGGCAAAGTTTTTTTCATTGCTTTTTGATTGTACTCCAGACATCTCCCATCATGAGCAAATGAGTGAAGTTCTACGCTATGTCACTGTTGTTAAAGGGAAGGTGACAATAGAAGAGAGCTTTATAGATTTTATTTATACAAAAGAGAAAACTGGAAGTGGTCTAGCCTCAGAAATTATCAACAAGTTAAAAACCGATGGAATTAACCTTAAGGATGCAAGGGGTCAAGGCTATGATAATGCAGCTAACATGGCTGGCAAATACAATGGTGTGCAGGCAAGAATTCTGCAAGAAAATAAACATGCAAGATATGTTCCATGTGCAGCCCATAGCCTAAACCTGGCAGGGGTACATGCAGCTTCCGTGAGTCCAGAAGTTAAAACCTTTTTCGGAACTGTTCAAAGAATGTTTACATTTTTCTCCAGTTCCACATCCCGCTGGGAAACCTTAACAAAACTTGTAAAGACAACTCTAAAGGGCCATACAGATACTCGATGGTCTTCAAGAGCAAATGCAATAAAAGCTTTATTTACACAGATCACCGATGTATGTGAAGCTCTTTCGGACATTATAGAAAACTCGTCAAACCCCGAATCTGTATCAACATCTGAAAGTCTTCTGCTGCAGGTTAATTATCGTTTTTTGTGTACGTTGTTTGTGTGGAACAGAATCTTGAATCAGGTCGATCGAGTAAACCAAGCTATCCAGGCCAAAGGGATTTCCATACTACAGGCATCTCATATGATTGATGGCTTAAGACGCACTTTTCAAGAAATGCGTAATATGGATGTCCAGGAAATATTTCATTATGCTGCAGAAGTATGTGAAAAACTTCAGATTCCTGCAACATTTCCACCAAAGAGGCAAAGAAAACCTAAAACCAGAGCCTTATACGAGTCCCAAGATGCTCAGGTCAAGCTGAGTGAAGAAGACCGTTTTAGAATTGACTTTAACCAGGTTTTTGATGTTCTCATCACTGACATGACATGGAAGTCACAAACATTAAAGGAAACATCCCAGGACTTTGAGTTCCTCTCTGGCCCTGCTCTTGTAACAATGACTGTGACAGAATTACAAAAATCTGCATTTAACTTGGCTTCCAAGTATAATGAAGATCTTGATGGCTTGGAAATCTCTGCCGAGATTGAAAGCTTTAAATTTTTCATTGAGTCTATACCGTCAAATGTAAAATCTGCAACACCCCTTGATCTGTGTCAGATAATACACGACTATTCTCTTACTGCTTGTTATCCGAATATTGAAACAGCATTAAATATTTTTTTGACTCTTCCTGTTACTGTTGCATCTTGTGAAAGGAGCTTTAGCAAGCTGAAACTCATTAAAAATTATTTACGGTCAACTATGGGTCAAGACAGGCTTTCAAACCTCAGTATTCTTTCTATTGAGTATGCAATTGCAAAAGAGATAAATTTTGATAGTGTCATAGATGATTTTGCTTCTATGAAAGCAAGAAAGGTGTCTTTGTGATTGTGTCATAATACTAACTTTTCCATAGGAGTATACTTGACATTTGTGCAACTGTTTTCAGCAAGTTTACAGTTTAATTGCAGTTATATATGTTTTGTTGTACAGTTTTTGTTTGCTTTGTTGTTTATATGTATACCACTATGGATGGTGTATGTTTGTTAATATTTGTAGCTTTTGTCACTTGACATTTTCTATGTAATAAATTATTGCTTCTTTACACATCACAGTGTCTGTGACTTTCAAAGTCCCACAGTCCTTTGTTCTATTGCTTTAAGTATATTCTTGTTTTGAAACATTGATTCTTTCTTAAAAACGGGGGGGGGGGGGGGCGCAGTTTGCCATCTTCGCCCTGGGCACCAAATGGCCTTGTCCCAGCCCTGGATATAATTAAAAATAAAAACATGTCAGTAAACCCAGCATTGGTGTCAGCAAACGCATTGGTTTTTAGCAAACGCATTGGTGTCGGCAAACGCATTGGTGTCGGAAAAATGCATTGGTGTCGAAAAAAAAAAGGCATTATTAAACAGCACTGGTGACAGAAAACGCATTATTAAACCAGCACTGGTGTCGGCAAACGCATTGGTGTCGGCAAACGCATTATTAAACAGCACTGGTGTCAGAAAACGCATTATTTTGCAGCAATTGGTGTCAGCAAATGCATTATTAAACCAGCATTGGTGTCGGCAAACGCATTATTAAACCAGCACTGGTGTCGGCAAACGCATTATTTGCAGCAATTGGTGTCAGCAAACGCATTATTAAACCAGCATTATCCCCCACACTGCACAAATACCCCCCACACTCCACAATTACCCCCCCCCCACTCCACAATTACCCCCCCCCCCCACACTCCATAAAATACCCCCACACCCAGCACTGGTGTCAGAAAACACATTATTAAACCAGCATTATCCCCCACCCTGCACAAATTACCCCCCCCCCCACACTCCATAAAATACCCCCACACCCAGCACTGGTGTCAGAAAACGCATTATTAAACCAGCATTGGTGTCGGCAAACGCATTATTAAACCAGCACTGGTGACAGAAAACGCATTATTAAACCAGCACTGGTGACAGAAAACGCATTAATAAACCAGCACTGGTGACAGAAAATGCATTGTTAAACCAGCACTGGTGACAGAAAACGCATTATTAAACCAGCACTGGTGACAGAAAATGCATTATTAAACCAGCACTGGTGACAGAAAATGCATTATTAAACCAGCACTGGTGACAGAAAACGCATTATTAAACCAGCACTGGTGACAGAAAATGCATTATTAAACCAGCACTGGTGACAGAAAATGCATTATTAAACAAGCACTGGTGACAGAAAACGCATTATTAAACCAGCACTGGTGACAGAAAACGCATTATTAAACCAGCACTGGTGACAGAAAATGCATTATTAAACAAGCACTGGTGACAGAAAACGCATTATTAAACCAGCACTGGTGACAGAAAACGCATTATTAAACCAGCACTGGTGACAGAAAATGCATTATTAAACCAGCACTGGTGACAGAAAACGCATTATTAAACCAGCACTGGTGACAGAAAACGCATTATTAAACCAGCACTGGTGACAGAAAACGCATTATTAAACCAGCACTGGTGACAGAAAACGCATTATTAAACCAGCACTGGTGACAGAAAACGCATTATTAAACCAGCACTGGTGACAGAAAATGCATTATTAAACCAGCACTGGTGACAGAAAACGCATTATTAAACCAGCACTGGTGTCGGCAAATGCATGGGAAAATAGACCGGAAATAAAACCTATAACTTTAAATAAAATGTTTTATACTCTAAAATATAGACAAACGCAGAGACTTGTTGGATATTAATGGCCGCGGATGTTTATTATTGGTTTTTATTAACAATAAATAATTATACGATTCAATAAATAAATAAATAATAACTGATGGGTAATAATAAATTAACGAATAAAATTAAATATATATACATAACTTTTTTAGCAAACCTAGCCAACACGGCTCAGGCTGCAACAACAATTACCCATACCAAAGTAACCAAAGCACTGAGCAAAAATTGGTATTCACACTTCGTCCCCCTCTGTATAAGACAAAGGTGACCCAACCACATAATAACACACCGCGACATAAGTAAAAGAAGAAAAAAAGGGGGGGAGGGTGGGGGAGAACACCACAGTTCTTCCGTCTCTGAGGCGAACTGATCTCCGGACCGCCGGAACCCTTCTTTTATAGCCCTGAGATCAGCTGGTTCAAACTAGCTTTGAACATTTTGCGCGGGCTTCTCTCCCTGTTGCTAGACAGAAAATTCAGAAAACTGGATTTAACTTGAACTTTTAGGCGGGCTTTCTAGTTGCTAAGGGAAAAATTTTTCTGCCTGACTCCTCAGCCTGTAAGCCCGCCAATTAACCCCTTGACTCCTATCCTACCTAAACTTGCCTACCCCCTGCCATTTTCCCATGAGGAAAATGGGGCAGAGGCTGCCATATCCCTTTTCCCTTTATGGGAAAATAGACCAGAAATAAAACCTATAACTTTAAATAAAATGTTTTATACTCTAAAATATAGACAAACGCAGAGACTTGTTGGATATTAATGGCCGCGGATGTTTATTATTGGTTTTTATTAACAATAAATAATTATACGATTCAATAAATAAATAAATAATAACTGATGGGTAATAATAAATTAACGAATAAAATTAAATATATATACATAACTTTTTTAGCAAACCTAGCCAACACGGCTCAGGCTGCAACAACAATTACCCACAAGGCAGGTGGAGAAACCACCTGGCACCACACCCCACTACGCGGCCATATCTACACAAGAACCCAAGTCTGCGTTAAAAATGTCTAACCCAATGTCGGACAGATGAACACCGTCCGACCGAAATAATCCGGTGTAACCCCCTTCCAACTCTGTGTGCAGAAAAGAAAACATACCTAAGTTAGATAATAACTTGGAAACCGCCCTATTAATTAGTTTCCTAATCTTTTCCAACGGGCGCCTACAAAGGGGGGAAAGCCAAACCCGCCTTTGTATAATTTCTGAAAAGACTATTTTTACTTTTGGAAAAAGAAGTTGAAACCTGAGGAGATCATCCCTGATACTGAAGATTAGATCTAGCGTCTTTTGTCGTCCAACGTCATTTCCTCCCAGATGAACGATAAGCACATCCGGAGGAGGAAAATGACGCAAGAACCTGGATAGTTCAAAATTAAGGTTTGCCCATAACATACCCCGACTACCTCCCCAGTACACTTTAAACTTAGTCACATCTAAGCCTAGATTAGCCGTATATATTCTGTCTTGTGCTCTCAGATGGGCCCAGTGAATAAAAGAATGCCCGACGATCCATATAATTTGCAAATGCCCTGAAAGGATCAAAGAGAGATATTAGGGCGTACATAAAGCAAATAACTATTAGACTTCCATCTACCAATATTTTTAACTTTATCAACGGATAACCCTAACCTGGAAGCTTCAGTAGCCGCACCTATCCGAAAGGAATGCGACGTGATTCGGTCCTGAGACAAACCCAATGATGATAAACATTTCTTGAGCACGCTAGAAACCTGATATGCGGTTAAAGGTCGACCATTTTCGTGTATGAACAGTTGTGAATACCCTCCGGGCCTTATAGCCAGGAACTTGTCGAGCAAGAAAACGGGGAAGAAAAGGGAACCGTCCCATGCTTCCAGCTGTAACCATGAACCTTTCCCAAACTGGTCTGTTTTTGATTTTTTTATCAAAATCCGAACAACCCTGTCATGCAAAACAACCTCTTTTGTTGTTAAGGCAATAAGCTCAGACATCCGCAATGCTGCGAAAAACATTGTGGAAAAAAACGTTTGAAAAAGAACCGCCTCAAAGTGTGAAAAACATACTTTTTCCGTGGACATACACAGGTCACCTAAAAGCTGTGGAGTGATAGGTTTCCTAGTATCTACCGGAAAATGCTCTTTTTTGTAGCCTTTTAACGCTTGTTTCACTGAGAAATAAGACATAAAAGAAGCGAGACCATTGAGCTTCAGAAAAAACGAAATCCCTGCTAATGTTTTTTGCACATATGACCAAGAGTAACGCTTGGAGAAAAGAAAATGCAAAAATTCTAACGCTTTTTCTTCTGAAAAGGAATGGAAAGGCTCATGGGTAACGTTAAAAAATTGCAAATATAACAACCAAGCGGATTGATATCCCACCCAGGTTGCCGGAGCCACCGAATTAATGATATATTGTGAAATATGCTTTACACCAGGTCCCATAGGAACGGTGGACATGACTGTCCCACCGCATCTGCCTCCGGGAGCAACTGGAAGAACCGTTCCATCTGTGAACGAGATAAAGCATCCGCCAGATCATTGTCCTTTCCCGCAACGTGTACAGCCTTAATCCACATATTTAAACTTAGACATTTGAAGACCAAATAGCGTAAAAGGACAATGACCGGCGGAGACTTGGAAGACAAGCAATTGATTGCGAACAGCACTCCTTTGTTGTCTGTACGCACCAATAACCGTTTGTTCTTAAAGAAGGGGCCCCAAATTTCCACAGCAACAATAATAGGAAACAATTCTAATAGGACTATATTTTTCAAGTAACCTTTTGTCTGCCAGGAAGAACACCAACGCCCGGAACACCATTGGTTTTGCCAAACAGCTGCAAAACCGACAGAACCCGCTGCGTCGGTGCAAAGACAGAAATCTTTATCTAAAATAAATTTCTCCTGCCACACTGTTCTACCATTAAAATGGGACAAAAACTGTATCCAGACCAATAAATCCTCCCGAATGTCATGAGATAGTCGCACGTGTGAAAAGGGGGATTTCAAACCAGAGATAGATAGATAGAGTTTTCTTGAGAAAACTCTGCCTACAGGCATGATCCTAGTCGCAAATGCCAGGAGACCCAAAAGAGATTGAACCTCTTTTAACATCACCTTTTTCTTACGGATCAAAGATAAAATCAAATATTTCATCTTTTCCACTTTCAAATCAGGAAGCCTAAATTCCATTAGGTTAGTATCAATGATGATACCGAGAAATTCTAAACACGTTGAAGGAAAAATCGTTTTATCTAAAGCTAAGGGGACACCGAAATGTTGGCAAACTCTAAAAAACGTGTTCAACAACTGAGCACACACAGGGGAATCGGGAGGGCCAAAAAAACAGAAAATCATCTAAGTAGTGAATTAAAAGATTTGAACCGAACTCAAAGGAAACTACCCATTCTAAAAAGGAAGAAAACGCTTCAAAATAAAAACATGACAACGAACAGCCCATAGGCAAGCACTTGTCAAAATAAAATCTGTTGTCGAAGAAAAAACCAAGAGAACTAAAACTTAAAGGGCTAATAGGGAGAAGGCGAAATGCTGACTTGATGTCCGCTTTAGACAACAGAGAACCCTTACCAAGAATTCTAAGTTTGTCAAGAGCGTCATCAAAGGAGGCATACGAAACTGAGGACAAGCCGTCCTCTATTTCGTCATTTAGAGACTCGCCCTTGGGGAAGGACAGGTGATGAATTAACCTAAAGGAATTTCTTTTGGGAACAATACCTAAGGGGGAAATCTGGAAATTATCAAAAGGGGGGGAGGAAAACGGACCTTCCACCCGGCCTTCCAAAACTTCAAGATTGATTTTTTCCAATACCATATCAGGGTATTCAGAAACTGACTTGAGATTATTCACTACGTTACAACCCAAGCCAGAAAAAATCGGCAGTAGAAATCCTTTATCAAAACCCTCAGTGAGAAGGCGTGCCTTCCGCTGGTTTGGATAAAGATTGAGAAATGGAAGCATGTTTTGGAGCATCACTGGAGTGACTGCTTTTTGAAAAATTATTTGACTGGTTCGCTGCTGACAACTTTTTAAAGCATTTGGACACTGGGTGAGAGCCAGAGCAGAATGCGCATTCATGCCGGTATTTGCATGAATTAGGCCACCTGCACTGACTATCATTGAAGCTGAAGCACAAACCCTTCCTGTAACCAGAGGTACCGGCCGGTTGTGCATTAGCGGAAGGTCTGGAAAATGTTGGCCTTTGGGGCAGAAAAAGGTTTAGCCAAAGGCCAACATCTTTCACCCCCCATTTTAAAGAAGGGTGCACAGACAGCTTCTGGCGAAAAGCTTCGTCATAGCTATACCATGCCAAACCTCCAAAGTTCCTAAATGCTTCTATCACAATGTCAAGATGTTGAAATAAGCCTGCGCTACGCTCAGGAAATTTTTCACACATAATACCTGAAAAGATGCAGAACGCCTGCAACCAATTATTAAATGATTTTTGAACCGGCCTGCGCCGGTCATCCTCATCTTTCTTCTCAGTCCTGACCACAAAATCCCTAGAAGACGGGAGCAACGATAGAATATCGATGAACTCCCCCTTCCAGATCCTATCTTTTACTGTCGTAGACAAATGAAAACCTAACGGATTGACTTCGCAAGGCATCGGTACCTTAAGACATGTTTCCGGGAGATTTTGTGAAAGTGCGACAGAATAACCCGGATAAACATCCAATTGTGAAACATTTTGTGTGTCAGAAACATTCTGCATATTGTGAGTGCAATCACCTAAAGCGCCACTAGATGGCGACCACACATTAGCAGCAGTAGCAGGAACAGCATTGACATGTGAATTAGTATTTAAATCTTTCACTAACTTAGATAGTAACTCGGCAACTGTAGATAACAAAACACCAGGAGCAAGATCACTCATACCTTGCTGCTGTGAGCTGGCAGCAGATGTAGGTGTCATGACATCCCTAGTGCCTAGCAGATGCCCCGACGCTGGTGTAGTGCTGGGTCCGTTGGACACTGGAATCCGCTGCTGTGAAGCCGGCTGTGCCTGTTGGAGGGAAGCCCTGCTTACCGCCCGTCCATCCTGGGGAGATGCGCTGCGCGAACCACCTCTTGCCGCCCCCGCAGCGCTGCGTCCGGAAGCTCCAGGGTACCTGTCAGGGGAAAAAACACAGCGGCCTGCGGATGCATCACGGGTACCGCCTCTGGTACCTCCCCGTGCACCGCCTCTGATACCCCCCCGTGCCCCGCCTCTGGCTCTGCCCCCCGCTTGTGTTAAACGGTCCTGAGAAGGACCTGCTCTGATCGGCCGTGGAGCGCGGGGAGGAGAGGGGGAGTACCCCTGGCGCGGAGTGCGCCTCCTCTTCTGCGCTTCAGTGACGCGGGTCTGGGGGGAGCCTCCTCTTCGACGGTGACCCGGAACTGGCGACCTTCCTGGACCGGCCTCCTCTTCCTGCGGATCGGGCTCCCGGACGTCGGCATCAGGATGATCCTCTTCAACGGACGTCCGCACCGGAGCTTCCCCGACCGACGCGGCTCCCACCGGAGCCTCTTGACTCGTAGGACGCGGTAAGTCGAGGCAGTGTCGGATCCAGGCATCCCCGCCGTCTTCTCCCGCTCGCTCCAGTAGTTGCCGCACCAGACTCATCTTCTGGCCTCAGAGACACTGCTTGTTCAAAAGGGGTAACCCAGGAGAACACCACAGTTCTTCCGTCTCTGAGGCGAACTGATCTCCGGACCGCCGGAACCCTTCTTTTATAGCCCTGAGATCAGCTGGTTCAAACTAGCTTTGAACATTTTGCGCGGGCTTCTCTCCCTGTTGCTAGACAGAAAATTCAGAAAACTGGATTTAACTTGAACTTTTAGGCGGGCTTTCTAGTTGCTAAGGGAAAATTTTTTCTGCCTGACTCCTCAGCCTGTAAGCCCGCCAATTAACCCCTTGACTCCTATCCTACCTAAACTTGCCTACCCCCTGCCATTTTCCCATGAGGAAAATGGGGCAGAGGCTGCCATATCCCTTTTCCCTTCATTACTTGCAGCAATTGGTGTCAGCAAACGCATTATTAAACCAGCATTAAACCCCACACTGCACAAATACCCCCCGCACTCCACAATTACCCCCCCGCACTCCACAATTACCCCCCCACACTCCACAATTACCCCCCCCCACACTCCACAGTTAACCCCCCCCAAACACCACAAAATACCCCCCACACTGCAAAAAAATCTACCCAGTCACCCCACTAAGGTCTTTGCCTCAGTCTGATGGCTCACTCACATCTGGCAGTCAGGATCGTTTGCCTCCCCAGTCCCTCTCCTTCTGTCAGCTAATGGCTTTTACCCAGGCCTTGTGACAGAACAAAATCTCCCGCCCTGAGGTGGCAGCAGGACCCTGGATCTGGGTTCCGAGCGATTGCTGTGCATCGTGGGCGGGGCGATGGGCGGATCCTTCCTCCGCTCTGTTTTCTCTGCTCTTTTAGCAACGTGCAGCGGAGATGAGAGAGGTAAAGCTGTTCGGCGCCTCCCCCTCTGCGGTGCCTGTGAAAATACACGGGCGGGACATAGTGCCGAGGCCAGTTATTGACACTTCTTGCACCTCACAGCTGCTCCCAGTAACCGTCACTATGGTCCCACCAGGGCCGATCCTAGGGTCACAGGCGCCTGGGTGCAGAAATATTTCTGGCGTCCCCCACATGGGCGTGGTTATCTTACTAACTCCTCCCCTTTACAAATGTTTCTATGGCAACAACTTCACCCCCCGTTTAAAATGGGCACAGTAGCTGCGTTTTTAATGGGCACAGTGGCTGCGTTTTGATGGGCACAGTAGCTGCGTTTTTGATGGGCACAGTGGCTGCGTCTTGATGGGCACAGTGGCTGCGTCTTGATGGGCACAGTGGCTGCGTTTTGATGGGCACAGTGGCTGCATTTTAAATGGGCACAGTGGCTGCGTTTTGATGGGCACAGTGGCTGCGTTTGATGAGCACAGTGGCTGCGTTTGATGAGCACAGTGGCTGTGTTTTTTATGGGCACAGTAGCTGCGTTTTGATGAGCACAGTGGCTGTGTTTTTTATGGGCACAGTAGCTGCGTTTTGATGAGCTCAGCGGCTGCATTTTGACTGGCACAGTGGCTGCATTTTGACGGACACCGTGGCTGTGTTTTAAATGGGCACAGTAGCTGCGTTTTAAATGGGCACAGTAGCTGCGTTTTGATGTGCACAGTGACTGTGTTTTGATGGGCACAGTGGATGTGTTTTGACGGGCACAGTGGCTGCGTTTTAAATGGGCACAGTAGCTGCATTTTGATGGGCACAGTAGCTGCATTTTGACAGGCACAATGGCTGCGTTTGACAAGCACAGTGGTTGTGTTTTTATTGGCACAGTAGCTGCATTTTGATGCGCAAAGTGGCTGCGTTTGGACGGGCACAGTGGCTGCGTTTGATGGGCACAGTGGCTGCATTTGATGGGCACAGTGGCTGCATTTGGACAGGGAAAAAGTGGCTGCGTTTGGACGGGCACAGTGGCTGCGTTTGGACGGGCACAGTGGCTGCGCTTGATGGGCACAGTGGCTGCGTTTGACACTGGCACAGTGGCTGTGTTTTGATGGGCACAGTAGCTGCGTTTTGATGGGCACAGTGGCTGGATTTTGATGGGTACAGTGGCTGCAGTTTGATGGGCACAGTGGCTGCAGTTTGATGGGCACAGTTGTTGCATTTAATGGCACACAGTAACAGTCAGTATTACCTTCACACAGGGTGCAGGGCAGCCAGCCAGGTCAGGTGCAGTCAGCACTCAGCAAGGCACTGTAGCAGCCAGCAGGCAGATCAGATGGCACGTCTCAGTCAGTAGTCAGAAGGCATTCAAGGCTCAGACTCAGTCAGCTTACAGCGGCAGCTGTAAAATCCTCCGCTCGCTCCTTTCCCCCCACCACGCTGTCTCAAGATGGCAGAGGTGGGTGGAGCCGAGCGGAGCTATATCTCCAGCCGCAGAGGCGGCGCGCTGTGGATGCTGGGGCGGCCGCGGGCTCTGACGTCACGTCGCCACATCCCACTCGGCTCGGAGATTGCTTCGGCGGCTCGGCTTTTTAAGAAAAAAAAGTCCCGGCGGCTCACTCGGCGCCTAGCGGGTGACAGCGCTCGGGTGCGGGGCACCCACTGCACCCCGTGTAGGCCCTGGGTCATATATGTCCAGACACTGGATTTCATAAAATGACTGCTAGATTTAAAAAAAAAAAAAAAACTGAAAAAAAAAAAAACGGGACTTGATTGCGGACCATTTTTTACCGGGCCACGGGCCGGTACTTTGAGACCCCTGCCATAGAGTATGAAAGTTCTCAGTGTTTTCCTTCTTCATTGCTACAATCTCATCCATTCTGTAAATATACTGGACCCTGTCTAACCAATCCTTGACTGTCGCACTTCTGGTAGTTTTCCAATGTAGTGGGATAAGTGTTTTAGCTGCTGTCAGTAGATGCCTTGTTAGAGCTTTTTTATACTTACTGATTGTAAATTGGTTGATATGTAGTAGACATGCAGCTGCATTTAGATCAGTGTTGATGTCCGTGATGTGCTTGATCCATTTTATTATGTGCTTCCAGTAGTCAAGGATTGGGGGGCATTGCCACCAGACATGCAACAAGTAACCTACTTCCTTGTTACACCTCCAACAAACATCTGACAAGGTAAGGTGTTCGACCATTTTTTAGTTTTCTGCGGCGTCATATACCACTGCGTTTTGTAGAAGATTTCCTTGTACTTTGAGCTAAAAGAGCATTTGTAAGCAAAAATGCAAGCTTTTTCCCATTGAACATTACTTAATGCAACACCAAGTTCCTTTTCCCAGTTATTTTTATGTTTGTTGCTTGGTTCAGTTTGTGCTTGGCTTAGCCAGGAGTAAGCCAGAAAGGTTGTTTTCAAGACGTGGGTTCTAGAATAACAAATATGTTCTAATTTAGTCAATCTGTTACAATATGCTCTTTTATGCTTACTGTTGACCAGGAAATCTTTCAGTTGCAAGTGAAACCAGGCTCCAGGGAATGAGTCTCCAAAGTTTCTTCTAAAGTTTTCAAATGTTTAAATTTTTCCCTCTTTTAGGCAGTGGGAGACTAACAGTTTGTGTCGGTAGGAGATGGAGGTACCTTTTAATTTTTCACCTGGAGGGAAACCAGGATTATCAACGATCAGGGTTAGTGGACCAGGTATTGTAGCAAGTTTATACTGGGTGGCTGTAAATGTGAATAGGTGATAGTGACTGTGCTGTGTGGCAAAGAGGGGCCCACCGTATGGGCGGGGTAACCACTAGGGACAGTGGCTACTGTGGACAAAATAAGTATGTACGGTGTACCCAAAAGATACGGTGTGAATAAGATAGCAAACTTAGAAACACTTAGGACAAGGTGATAAAGCATTTTTTTGCATATTTATTTCACTCATTAAGTCCAGTGGATCAACATCCATGTGAAAATATAACATATAAATGGAAAATAAAGTCTTTGTGAACGGTGTTTAAATAGAAAGCCGAACTCCAGTGTTGGAAGGACAAACTTCGGTGCAGACACCTCTAGTGGCTCAAAATGCTCACCTCAAGGCTATAGCATGGACAGCCTAAGACACCTTGGGTGGATTTTTAATATATCAGCGAGGCTTGTCTGTAGGGGAGGGGGGCTCCACATCAAATGGACATGATAAAAAAATAAAGGAAAATACAAATGGCATAATACTGTGGGAGTAATCTGGGAACTGATGGATCACATGCACATGCACTCACATGGAGGCCGTGGACAGTGGGCCTATCTCCAACGAACAGCGAGTTCGCAAGGTCCTGTCTGTAATCCTGGATTTCTGGATATCTCTCTTCTGTTGCTTCCACAGCTCCTCCTGGACACAGCTGGGCAAGGCAGATGGATTGGCTTTGTCTGGGATCCTCTGAGGTTGGGGAGATCGCTGTCTTCTGTCTGCTCCTTCTTTAATCCTCTTTGTCCTTCTTCCATCCAGCTCTCCCTCTGTCCTCTCCTCCTCTGTCCTCACCTCATCCCCTGGTGTCCCCCTCTACTTGTAGGGCACAGCTTGCTGTGTTGTCTCTGCTCACTCCTCAAGTCTGGGATCCCATTTGAAATTGTGTTTTTTCTTTAGTAAATCATAGTTGCTAGGGGAAAGGTTTAAGTTGAGTGCCTCTGATTTTGTTTGGTTGATTTTGAAATTGGAGATATAACCAAAAATGTAAAAAAATGTTTGTGAGGTTAGGGATAGATATGTGGGGTTGTGTAATAAAAAAGAGGAGGTCATCCGCATAGGCAGCTACTTTTATATTCCCGATTTATGAATTGTAAATCCTTAAATGTCTTGGGAATTATTTATAGTTCTGATTAGAGGTTCCAGGGATAAAATAAATAATAGGGGGGATAGAGGGCAGCCCTGATGTGTACCAGTGTTAATTCTTATTGATTCCGAAAATGTATTAGTAATTTTGATTTTAGCTTGGGGGTTGATGTACAAAGCCTTAATCCAGTTCAACATGTTTTCACCTAAACCAATATGAGAACAAGTTGCTAGCATGTAGTCCCATGAAACCCTATCAAAGGCCTTCTCCGCATCCGTAGAAAGGAAAAGGCCCCTTCGGTCCCCATGTGGTTTGCATAATGAATGAGGTTCAGGAAATTGATGATATTATCTCGGGCCTCTCTTCCAGGCATGAAGCCTACCTGCTCTGGGCCAATGACTTGTGACAGAAGTGGCTTCAATCTATTGGCCAACATTTTTGCTAGCAATTTTATGTCAACATTTAGAAGCGAAATTGGTCTGAAATTTGCACATTCTGTGTGATCCTTAACAGGTTTAGGGACTACCGCTATGTGTGCTGAGAGTAGGGAATTAGAGCTATGGTTATTTTTAGCTAGATAATTGAAAGCCTTCAGTAAGGTATTGGAGATTAGTTGTGGTTACATTTTATAATATTGTGAGGTAAATCCATCTGGACCTGGGCTTTTGCCTACTTTAAGATCTTTAATTGCCTCTTATAATTCAATTGTCGTGATAGGGTCCTCTAGAATCGTTACATGTTCCTTTTGAAGTGTGAATTTACTATTTAGTATAAATATCTTCATAGTTTTATCTTCATGAGTCATTCTGTGGGGAGGTTTATGTTGGGCTGGTAAATTATAGAGTTTGAAATAGAAACTATGAAAATTTTTTGCTATGAGTTCTGGTTTGTTTTCGAGTATACCCTGTTTATTGAGAATAGCATAAATCTGATTTGTTGTTGTCGCGTCTTTCAGGGCCCTGGCCAGCTGTTTCCCACTTTTGTCCCCATGTTCATAAAATATATTTTTCCTAAAGAAAAGGGATTTTTGGGTCTGTAAATGTAATACTTGTTTCAGAGCTTTCCTATCATTGATGAGTTCTTCTACCTTAACAGAAAGTGATTTTTTTGTGTTGTAATTCTAAACGAGCTATTGTATTTGACAAATGAGTGATTTCTCTATCTCTCTCTTTTTCCTAGATCCCCATTTAATTAATTCACCCCTTATCACAGATTTATGAGCTTCCCAATTGTTTAAGGGGTCAGTATCTGAGTCATTGTTGTTCAGAAAGTAGGTTTTGATGGAATCATATATGCTGTCGTGAATTGATTGGTCAATCAGTAGAGCGGCATTGAGTCTCCAATTAAATGTTGAGCCTCTAGGGAGGTTAAAATGTCATTGTGACCGCTACAGGGGCGTGGTCCGATAAGGAAATAATGCCTATTTCTGCTCTTACTAGATTGGTTAGGTCTCTCTGGGTAATAAAAATCAGATCTATTCTTGAATACCTTTTGTGGGGTACTGAAAAAAAGGAGTAGTCCCTTTCCGTTGGGTGGGTCGATCTCCATGAGTCTACTAAAGACAATGATTGTAATACAAATTTGATACGCTTCAAAATTATGTAGGAGACATGGAAATGTCCAGTCGATGTATCGTGTAGCAGCGAGAGAGGGATATTGAAATCTCCTCCCAAGTAGTATACAGCCTTCTGCAAACCATTTCAGTTCATTAATTATCTTGTTGCAGAATGTTATATGCAGGGGCGGACTGACAGCTCATGGGGCCCCCGGGAAAAAGGAGATAATGGGCCCCCTGTGTCTCTGCCCATGTATCCCCACCCACGTTCAAGCTGCATCCACACAAAGTCCTACCTACATATTGCACTGCCCATATTGCTTGCATTCAAAGAATTTCTCGACACTACAATCAAAATAAATGTTTATTATAGGAATTAAAGAAAAATAAAATGTACATTAAAGTGCAACAAATGGTACATTTTCAAAATTAAGGTTTTCATAAATTAGCACAATATAACAGGTGCAACAAATGTCTTCTTAGCTTAACAGTTTAAAAAAATATATATCAAAACATAAAAATCTCTGACCAGCATGTTACAAAAGCAGTAAAGAGCTACGTTCAGGTGACGTCTTGGCAAATCTGTCGATGATTTTATTTTTGTCACTCTTTGTTTAGTACAACTTGCTTTTCTACTGCAATAAGCATCAATGGCTGGTTTTGTTGTGACAATGATGATATTAATCTTGACTTTAGGATTTTTAACTTGGAAAAGCATCTTTCACATGTGCACTGTGTAGTGCTCAATGTAATTATATATTTATATGCCAAGAAGAGATTCTCAAAGGCCACTGCACATAGTCGGTACTGATGAAGTTTGAAAGCACAGGATACACAGTTCTTGCAGGTGTCCTTCTTTACAGCTTCCTTCTTTACAGCAGCTGTAGAAGTGGATGGCTCAGGGCTAGAGCTAGTGTGTTGCTCTTCCAAATCTGAAACCAATTCTTCACTCTCTCCATCATCACTGTCATTCAACAGGCCTTTACGAATATTGTTGTAGCTGGATGCAAAAGAGATTAGTTCCTCATGTAGAGCAATTGGGTTTATCTCTGGTATTGCTTCCGATATCAAATTCAAGTGAATTTTGTCAGAAGAGGACAGTATTTCTTGAAACCTATTTGGATCCAAGCAAGAAATTTGCTTATAAAGTTCTTCATGAGTGGAAAATCTTGACTTCACACTCTCTGTAACAGTGTCGAGGATAACATTGTAAGAAGAAATTTCAAAATGTTTCCTATTATCTGTACCTTCTGCAGTTCTTGTGGATCTTAATTCAGAAAAGCTATTTTTCAAACAGATGTTATCACTTGCCAATTTCTCATTTATAAAATCTATAAATTCAGTTGCTGGCTGCAAAACTCCAGCAAAATCTCTGCATAATTTATTCAAACGCTTGACAGCATCATCCACCATTCTCCATGCCTGGATACAATCAAGGCCTGTTGATTGCAGATAATCTGATACCGGGGTAGTGATGTAAAAAAAAAGGTAAAAGCTACCAGGATGGTTTCAAATTTACAGATATTCTCAATTAATTTCAGAGCTTCGTGGCGAACAGAAGGTCAATAAACAGGGGATTCGCTCACTTGTTTTAAGATATTTATGAGATCAGAGCATAACTCTTTGGAATGATCATCAAAGCATCCAAATAACTTCTGAAGTGCATTAGCTCTGCTTGACCACCTTGTTCTGACAATATTTTCCAGCTTTTGAAATTTGGAACTGCCAGTCTTTTTTTTCATCTGGTCTTTCCAGAGTTTCATCCTTTTGTATGATTCTGTGAAAAATGTTGATAGATTGCTAAGGAGCCCAAATAGACTGATTACTTGCATCGCCAATAACTAAGTTGAGTACATGTGCGTAGGGCGAACTTCCTTCATTAACGCTTGCAAGCCTGAGTAATTTCCACTCATATTAGCTGCTCCATCAAAATAATCACCTATGCACTTTTCTAGATTAAGTCCTAAAGCAGACAGTGATAGCACACTGATCTTGAGTTGACACATCTTGTGTGGAGTCCATTTGAATTGAAAATAGTCCAGAATTCTCCACTTCTTTTACTATTGCCTCTTTGATCATGTCACCAAGAATCACAAATAACTTGGTAATAGTAGATTTACTTAGGAAAGTTACAAACTTCCCTCTTCCCTTTTTTGCTGGATCACGGCTCTTTGCTTTCTCTACAATATTAGTTAAAGGGGTTGTAAAGGAAAAAAAAAATCATAATAAGCATCCTTTACCTGCAGACATTCCTCTTTTCACTTCCTCATTGTTTGTTTTTGCTCAGAAGTTGCTCTATTTCTTCTCTGTTCTGTTCACTTCCTGCTTGTCTGATTTTACTGACCACCGTGAAGGGAGGCTTTACTGCGGTGGTCAGTAATGTGCTCACCCCCTCCTGGGAACTACATCTGTGCCGCAGGACGCTCTCTACATGTTAGAGACTTCAAGGAGGTGTGAATTACTGGGCGTGCCGCAATTCATACTGGGAAATGTAGTTCTTACACTAACGAGCGATGCAAACCAGGAAGTGAATGAGAGAACAGAAACTAGAATGCCGGAGGTGATATAGATGAAGGAATTTAATAGGTATTTACTCGTTTTTTAACAGAATCATTACACTATTCTGTCTGTCTACCTTGCAGACATTAATTTTAGGCAAAACATTTTTTTCCTTTACAACTCCTTTTAAGTGCTTCTTTAAGACTGGATTGCAGTCAGCAAGAAGTTTCACAATCTCCAAAAAATTACCTCGATTTTCAAGATGGTCCTCGTCAAACACACCTGCCACAGACTTTTCGTGACTGCTTCTGAAAGGCAATGCCTGAACACGAATTAAAAAAAAAATGACATCAATTATTTGGCTTACAATAGCCTGACGTTGTAGTACTTGCTGATTTCTTAGAGACATCTGACTACGTAACAATTTGTGCTTAATGGATTTGCCACACATATTAACAAAATAAGCATCACTTGCAAGTTTATGGCATTGAGAGTTTTCATGTTCCAATAATCTTGTTGTGATGTGTCTCCAGTCGTTACAACCTTGTATTAACTGCTTGTACTTTTCCTGGCCATAATATAAGCAGATGGAACAATGTACACAGTTTTTTTTTTCTCATTATGTGTGACCCATTTTCTTTGAACGCTAGACTCTTGTATGCCTTTTCGGTAATAAACAACATTACCATTAAATGGTATGTTTTTTGTGGGCTGGTTAGGATGGAAGTCCCAAAACATTTCCATGGAAATTCCTGTTTTATGCAAGTCTTGGAAAAAAAGAAAGTAGTCTTCTTTTAATGGCGATTTCTGTACTCCAGATGGCATTTTGGCAGGCAGAGGTTCCTGTGTATTTTCTCCAGTCGGTAGATCAATTTCAACATTTGACTCTGTTT
Organism: Rana temporaria; assembly: GCF_905171775.1. Taxonomy (NCBI): domain Eukaryota; kingdom Metazoa; phylum Chordata; class Amphibia; order Anura; family Ranidae; genus Rana; species Rana temporaria. Next base: position 155,023,993 of record NC_053493.1, on the reverse strand, counting down.
CAATATCTACATCTTGTTCTGCAACTGATTCCATTGGTTTGTCACTGATCTCAACAGGAGCATCTTCATGAGGAACATCATCTTTTTTTTAACCAAAGAATGAATCAATTTTGCTAGTAGATGCCTCATTTTGTCTTCTTTGCCTACTTTGGCCCAGATTCACAAAGCACTTACGCCGACGTATAACACGTTACGCCACCATAAGTGTGCGGCAGACCCACGAACCAACATGCGCCTAAAAACAGGCTGCACCCCACCGACGGGCGCACATATGGGCTGGGCGCATGGTGCCACGCCCATTGATTAGCCATTCAAACATGCAAATGAGGGAAATAGGCTGATTCACGAACATGCATGTGCCCGGCGCATGCTATGCGAGATGTGCGTAAGTTGTACGTCCGGTGTAAAGTTATTCCCCATAAATGAGGTGCAACCCGGCAACAGACATGCACAGGTCTGCACCAGGGAACACCAGCCGGCGTATTGTGCGTTGGACGTGTGTTTGGCTGGGCGTACGTTTATGTTCACGGTGTACGCGATGATCCGGCGTAGCTTAGGCAGTTATGCCGGCGTGGTTGTGAGCAGGCACAGGGGGGTGCTGTGCATGCGTCCATGTCACGGCGCATGCGCAGTTCGAGATACGTACCTGTCTGCCGCTCGGCCCATCATTTGCATGGGGTCACGACCACTTCCACCTACGCCGGCGTGCGCCTACGAAACCCACGGCGCGCTGGCTTGCTGAATGCAATGCTTGCCTCTCCGCGCTACGTTGGCGTGGCGTACAGTGTGTGCTCTACGGCGGCGTAATGTGTGCCTTGCTCTCTGTGAATCTGGGCCTTAGTTTTCTTTTTGTAGCACCACTTTTATGTTTTATAAGTTGCAGACATTTTCAATAATTTTTTTTTAAACCTCATAATAAAATAAGGTACAAGTATCCCTTGTCATGGACAGTTGTGAAAAAACATTAACTACAACATGCTTTAACCACTTGCTGACCAGGCTTTTTTTGGCACTTTTTGTTTATATCAGTATTTTTTGTTAGAAAACTACTTAGAACCCCCAAACGTTATAATTTTTTTAGCAGAGAACCTAGGGAATAAAATGGCAATTGTTGCAATTTTTTATGTCATGTTTTATGCTATTTGCACAGCAGTTTTTCAAATGCAATTTTTTGGGGAAATTTTTTTATTGAATTTTTAATGAATAAAAACAAAACACAACATATACCCCATTTTTTGGTAAAATGTGAAAGATGTTACACCAAGTAAATAGATGTCATGCTTTAAAATTGTGCACGCTCGTGGATGGCGACAAACTACGGTACTTAAAAGTCTCCATAGGCAAGTTTAGAGTTACAGAGATGGTCTATAGCTAGAATTATTGCTCTGAACGTGACTTACACGTACGTTTGCTTCTGTGTGAGAGCACGGAGGGATGGAGACACGTTAAAAATTGTATTTTATTTTTACGCTGTCCCTATAATTATTTTTATTAAGATGACAGGTCCTCTTTATAGAGAGATCAAGGCCATAGAGTTGATCAAAGAGAATCTACTCTTTATTCACCTATGGGAACAGCCGGCCGCATCATCAGATAGTTTCTAGGGTGAACCCGCGGAAATGGTAAACCTATGAAACACTGCATTCCAGCGGATCATGAACTGCTCAGAATGCATTCATAAAAAAAAGGGGCAATCGGTTGCAAAAAACAGTACTGGGGTTATAGCTAATAGCTTCAGCCATAATCCCAGTAAACCACTTGCAAACCGCAACGTATATATTCGTATTGCGGTCAGCAAGTGGTTAACAGGCTGTCTATTTGGAAGTTCAGGTGGTTTTCACCTGTCTCTGAATAGGTGGTTTTGCACTGATGTTGAAAACATAACCACTTAAAGACCACAGGTGTTTTTCAGATTTGGTGTTCGCAAGACTAAAACATTTTTTTCTGCTAGAAAATTACTTAAAACCCCCAAACATTATATATATTTTTTTTTCTAACACCCTAGAGAATAAAATGGCGGTCATTGCAATACTTTTTGTCACACCGTATTTGCGCAGCAGTCTTACAAGCGCACTTTTTTTGGAAAAAATTCACTTTTTTGAATTAAAAAATAAGACAACAATAAATTTGGCCCAATTTTTTTATATATTGTGAAAGATAATGTTACGCCGAGTAAAATGATACCCAACATGTCACGCTTTAAAATTGCGCCGCTCGTGGCATAGCGTCAAACTTTTACCCTTAAAAATCTAGATAGGCGACGTTTAAAAAATTCTATAAGTTGCATTTTTTGAGCTACAGAGTAGCTCTAGGGCTATAATTATTGCTCTCGCTCTAACGATCGCGGCGATACCTCACTTGTGTGATTTGAACACCGTTTTCATATGCGGGCGCTACTTGCGTATGCGTTCGCTTCTGCGCGCGAGCTCGTCAGGACGGGGCGCTTTAAAAATTTTTTTTTTTTGTTTTCTTATTTAATTTTATTGATTTTATTATTTTTTACACTAAAATATAAAAAAAAAAAAAAATGATCACTTTTATTCCTATTACAAGGAATGTAAACATCCCTTGTAATAGAAAAAAGCATGACAGGTCCTCTTAAATATGAGATCTGGGGTCAAAAAGACCTCAGATCTCATATTTAGGCTTAAATGCAAAAAAAAAAAAAAAAAAAGGAAAATTTGTCATTTAAAAAAATGACAGAAAAAAAATTGTCTCTTTAAGAGGCTGGGCGGGACTGACGTTTTGACGTCACTTCCGCCCAGCAGAGCTATGAGGACGGGTGGGGGCCATCTTGCCCTCACTCAAGTCCTCACACACAAGGCGGCAGCATCGGATCTCCTCCGCCGCTACCGACGGCTCCGGTAAGCGGCGGAGGGCGCGGAAAAGCGGCGGGAGGGGGGGGGGGCCCCTCTCCCGCCACCGATAACGGCGATCTCGCGGCGAATCCGCCGCGGAGACCGCCGTTATCGTTTACACGGCCGCCCACTGAAAACATGGATATCTCAGTTGTGGCAGCAGCTGCTGCCGTTACTGAGATATCCATGTTTAAAAAGAGGACGTATATATACAGTGGGTGGTCCTTAAGTGGATAATAAGCCAGCAACAGGAACTATAAGGCTGCATTCACACCTAGGCGTAGGCGTAACAGGCGTTTTTTTGCGCATTTTTTTTAAGCGTTTTGTTGCGCGTTTGCATAGAGCGACGTCCGGCTTTTTTTTTTTTTTTTTTGCCCAATAGGAAAAAAGATCACCTCTGTCATCATTTGTTGCTATGTTAAGGTTTTTTTTTTTCCTCTTCCTGGGTGATAATTCCTCTTCCGGGTCATCCTTGTGCTTCCGACTCCATTGTGAAAATGAGTGATGACGAGATGGCTTTGTTCATGGCTGCAGCCATTGCTAGCAAATATCTTACGAGAGGCAGAGAAAAAGGAAGAGGCAACGCAGATTTTGGATACACCCCGTCATTGCTGATCTGGAAGAAAGAGGGCAATTTTGGGTGATGTACCAAGACCTCCGTGACCATGAAGACAAATTTCTGGACTACACCAGAATGTCCATAAAAAGGTTAGTTAAAATTATCTGGAATCATTTTTTTTTTGACATTGTACCATTTGGGTTGCCACCTTTTTTTCAAGTCAAACATGTACACTTCAGCGGTGCACAACTATTTATTTTAATAGTATGAACTATACATATATTTTGCTAGTATCTTACATTTCTAATCATATGAATATAATAAAAATAGTCCCCTTTACATTAGAGTCCACAGAGTTCCCCCTTTACATTACAGTGCACAGAGTTCCCCCTTTACATCAAAGTTCATAGAGTCCCCCTTTCCATTACAGTGCACAGAGTTCCCCCTTTCCATTACAGTGCACAGAGTTCCCCCTTTCCATTACAGTGCACAGAGTTCCCCCTTTCCATTACAGTGCACAGAGTTCCCCCTTTCCATTACAGTGCACAGAGTTCCCCCTTTACATCAAAGTTCATAGAGTCCCCCTTTCCATTACAGTGCACATAGTTCCCCCTTTCCATTACAGTGCACATAGTTCCCCCTTTCCATTACAGTGCACAGAGTTCCCCCTTTACATTAGAGTCCACAGAGTTCCCCCTTTACATCAAAGTTCATAGAGTCCCCCTTTCCATTACAGTGCACAGAGTTCCCCTTTACATCACAGTCACCCTTTGACATCTGAACTCCCAGAGTTCCCTTTCACTGTAAGGGTTATCCAACAGAATATGATTTAAGCGAGAACTCAAGATACTCTCACATAAGGGATGCTCTGTGAACCATGATTTAAGGGGCGAAACTGAGATCTCTGATGTACGGAGAGGACTCCAATGTGAGAACCCTGATTTACCCTAGTGTACTCACCAAGAGGCAGGATAGAGAAGGGGGGGGTGCTTCTGTCAGACAGCGATGGATGGTGAGCTCACTCACCCCTTGGCAGATAGCACCTCTCATCCTGGTATATCTGTGGCTGCTGGGTTTTAAGTTTCCATCCCCTGCAGCCATTAACCCTGCTGGAAATCCATAGTCTGGTCAGAAAAATGTGTCAGAGTTTCAGGCAGTCTGAAACCCGGACACATGATTCCAAACCCGAACTGTTCTGGAGAATCCCGGAAAGGTGGCAACCCTAGTACCATTCCATTGCCAATTATAAATTTCATTTATCTTTACAGCTTTGATGAGTTGCTGGAATTGCTGATCAACAGATTGCAGAGGATGGACACCTACTTCCGCAACTGTATCCCCCCTGTGGAGCGACTTATCATAACACTGAGGTATTTTTTATTTAGCACTTTGAATGTAATACACTCTATTAATATTTTATATATATATATATATATATATATATATATATATATATATATATATATATATATATATATATATATATATATATAATAAAAACCAAACAAAAGAATTTTGTTCCTACAGAATTTTTAATTCTTTAACAAGCTAAAACATTGGGTAGATTGTCTTTTTTAATAAGAATATTTACAAAAATTGCTTATATGTTCTCCTCATATTACTTTATTATATTTGATGAAAAGTTGGGGAGGAGTCCTCTTCCTCGTGCGGCGACATGGCAACAGTTATTGCTTGGGCAAAATGGGGCCAAGTGGAGGTGGTGCTGTCTTCCCCTGACCAAGTGGAAGGTGGTGGTGCTGGTGGTGGTGGTGGTGTTGGTGTTGGGGGATTACAGTACGTCGGTTGTCTCTGTAGATGGGGGTAATGTGAAGTATGTGTTGTCGTCGTCATAGGGTAAGTAGAAGGTGGTGGGTGGTAAGAAGAAAGTGTTGTAGGAGGCAGAGTAGTGTACGTGACAGGTGGTGTTGACAGATGAGGAAAAGGAGAAAGAGTCGTAGGAGGAGGGTAAGAAGAAGGTTGTGTATGAGGAAGAGGGTTCAGAGAAGTGTGAGTGGAAGGTGTTGGCACAAGAGGGAAATGAGATAGAGTGGTGGTCAGAGGATGGTGAGCAGAAGGTGGTGGTGGTGTTGGTCGAGGAGGATGGGTGGAAAGCTGTGGTCCTGTCCAAAGGGGAATGGGTGGTGGTGATAGATGGTGCGTGGGTGGTGCTGGGACATGCTGGGTGGGTTTATTTGCATAGGGGCCATAGGGTGGTGGTGGTTCTGATATTTGGTCAGCTTCTGTCGGCGGGATAAAGGTTGCAATGTACCTAATAGTACAGGCCATCATCACCGTTTGTAGATTTGGGGGGACTTTATTAATTAGGTCCCCCAGAAATTTGGCTGCATTTTGGCCATAAGACCAATCGTTCATACGGTCGGACATGTTGGACATTATATCTAACATGCGATCCAGTGCTGGATCAGGAGCTGGAGCCCTCCTTCTCAGAGCTCGTGAAGGTCCATGAGTCACGGCACTGCTTGTTGACTCCTCTACATGCGGTGTCGCCGAATTCGAACGCGATGCATCAGAGTTTTGTGTTTCCGGCTCCAGAGACGCCATCGCCTGATCCCACGATGCCACGCTTTCCCCAATATCAGGTTCAGCTGTGGCAGCTTCGTCCCAGCAGCTTTCAGTACTGAAAAAAAGAAATCATATATTCAAAAATAATTTTAAACATTTTGTTTACCGACCTTAGTACAGATAATGGTTTACCTCCCCAAAGCCAGCACCGGTCTCAGGAATTCTAGTTCCTTGGTGTGAATATATTCCTTTATGGAACAGGCTCCAGATCCACTTCGCCGCTGTGCCTTCAGCTGACGAGCATAGGCGTCCCGTATACTCTTCCATTTGAGTTTAATCATTTTCACTGTAAAAAATAAAATAAAATAATATATATTATTTTCTTTGTAGGTATCTATCAACTGGACAATCCATTGCAAGGTCTACATTATGCCTTTCGTATTGGAAGATCTACTGCCAGTTATATAATTTGTGACACCTGCTGTGCCATTTGGGAAGTCCTGAAACCCATTGTCTTTAAAAAACCGACAGCAGAGGACTGGGAAAAAATTTCGGAAGTATTCTGGCAACGCTGCAACTTCGATGGGAAACACATCAGGATTGTGAAGCCCATGGCTAGTGGAAGCCAGTATTTTAATTATAAGAAATACTTTTCTTTTGTCTTAATGGCTGTGGCTGATGCCAATTATTGTTTCACTTATATTGACATTGGGTCCTATGGAAGTAGTGCAGACTCTGCTATATTTGGGAACTTGTCTTTTGGACAAATGCTACGCACAGATGGTCTGGACCTTCCGCAAAACAGTCCACTCCCGGGCACAAACGGCCCTCCCCTACCAAGTGTCTTTGTGGGTGATGAGGCTTTTGCTCTGAACATACACCTCCTACGGCCTTATTCAGGACATAAGCTGAATGAGGAGAAACGCATATTCAACTACCGGCTAAGCAGAGCACGACGCGTAGTTGAGTGTGCTTTTGGAATTTTGGCAAATAAGTGGCGGGTTCTACACACGCCAATTGTACTCAACATGCAAAATGCCATCAGTGCTGTTGAAGCTGCGTGTGCCTTGCACAACTTTGTCAGGCAGCGAGATGGTCTAGATTATGAGGAGCCAGTCCATGAGAATCTGGAAAGAGCTCATTGGACTGGTGTACGTGGGAACACACAGGGTACACATGTCCGTGAACAGTATGCGGCATACTTCATGTCTCCTGAAGGACAGGTCCCATGGCAGCTCAATTCTATTTAATTAATTGAACTATTTAGCTTTTATGACCCACTGTAATGTATGGCATGCTTTTTTTTAAAAAATAATCTTTACTATGCAGTTTTGCGAAAATAAATAAAAAAAGGATTTATGTTTTAAGAAGTCTCATTTTAATTTTATTTTGATACAGTTTTATCTTTGGGTTCAATATCCCTATGATATAGTGTGCCATTTTATAGTAGTGACATTCTGACAATTGTATACTTATTTTATGTATTTTTTCTGGGGTCTACAAATGTAACTAATAAAGGGCCTGTACGTGCCCGCCTAGACGTGGGTTGGGGGTCTGATCGGGACCCCCAAGGTACATCCGGTGGATACGTGGCTCTATATGTGTCCCCCTGCGTGTCACTTTCTCCTCCTGTGTAAACACGGGAAGAGGGAAGTGATGTGATCTCTCCTCACTGAGGAGACATCACCTCACAGAGTCTGCACAACACTACACTGACACCAGTACACGCAGGCACAAACGCCTTTGGATCACCAATCCACTCACCCATCCCCTTGTCACAGTGTCACTGAATGCAGTGATCATATATTTACTGATCACTGCATTAGGTGTCAGTGTGACAGGCAGTTTAGTGTAAGGTCCTGGGTAGCCCCCATCCCCACCATAATAAAGTTTGAAGCCCTGCCGCTGTAGTCGCTAGGTAGATTTTTGGGGGGGTATTTTTTAGATTAAAGATATGTGGCTGAATGAATTTTGCCCTCTATGTTTAACTAAAATTTTGTTTACTATATTATTCGTAAAATAATTTTTTCTTTTTTTTTTTTAATGTCACTACATTGTTGTAGTAAGAAAAATCGCAGAGGGGATCAAATATCACCATTAGTAAGCTCTATTTGTTGGGAAGAAGAGAACACAATTTTTGTTTAGGAGCCATGTCGCATGACCGCACAATAGTCAGAATTGTAAAAACACTTTTTAAAATTTAACAGCATATTGGTACGGTAATAAATGCTTACTGTAACGACAAACAATCATTCCATTATTTCATTATGGGCATTTTGTAGTTCTGTTATGTTTGATGGAGTTTACCTTTGCTATCATGGTGCTTTTCTATCAGTCCCCAGTTGGAATAGACTTGCCTCCCGATCAAACTCCATGTGTTCCAACGTGTGGTACGCAATTTGTAACCCGGTGCCCTGCTGTCATAAAGACAGGGGTGCTCCTTCACCATACGGATGAAAGTCTCCGGCTCCAGCATAGAAAGTTTACTGTCAAATTCAGCCTCCATGTTTACAAGTCTCACTTTTCTCTATTACAAGTAAAGTAAAATGGTGATTTCAGAACTTCCTGTAAAAAAATATGTAATTTCCTGTATTTCATTTGAGCTGTATGGGCGTCAAAACGTGCGCAAAAACGCTTGATGTCGCGCGATACGCTCAATTCGCGCGTTTCCCATTGCTTTCTATGGGGGAAAAAAAACGCTCAAACGCAGCTGTCGCGCAATTCGCGCGACAAAAAAAGGTCCGGGACTTGTTTGAGCTTCGCGCGACAGGCGTTTAAGCATTCAGGCGTTCAGGTGTGAACAGTCACCATAGGGAATAATGTTAATTCTCCCCTCTGGCGTTTGTGAGCAGTGCGCTTCAGGCGTAAAAACGCCTAGGTGTGAATGGGGCCTAAAACATTGGAGAGCACAAGAAACTACACGTTACATGTTCCACCCGTTTTTAGTGGTCGCTTCAAATCAAAATGCGAAACACTTAGCAAGGTATAGTTGTTCTTGGACTGTGTATATGTCCAGAATTGACGAACTTGAGAACAGGTTCCGCAGGTATAACATTAGAATAAGAGGGCTACCTGAAACTGTTTTGAAAATACCTTCAGCAGTCCAGGAAATGATCAGCACCTTGCCTCCTAACACCCCCAAGAACCGCCTGGAACTAGATAGAGCCCACAGAGCTCTAGGACCTTCTAGAAAAGATGGAAAGCCTAGAGATGTTATCGCCAAGCCCCATTTTTACTCTGTGAAAGAAGAGGTCATGAAACAGGCCAGATCTGCTCCCCAAATATTATGCCTTGGCCACCCTATTCAACTATTTGCAGATCTCTCCCCTTCCACGATCCAACACAGGAGGGCTCTGAAGCCACTCTTACAGGTTCTAACAAAGAAAGAAAGAAAATATAGATGGGCCTTCCCATTGGCTGTTAAGTTTACTTACAAAGGGAGATATTCATTTTCCAGCTTCCAGGAAGGGGAAATATTGCTGATGCAACTCAAATTCATTTTGCAAGAAGCACACATGGACACCACTACAGCTAGTACCAGCTCGGCCAAAAGACCTATCCCAACAAGCCCACTATCTCCCCTACAGAACAAAGGAAAGGCTAGGAAAATTAGAGACAACGGACCTACTCGACTTAAGATTTTTGCCTAACTCTTGCTCCTTAACCCTCACTGGGATCTGGATTCCGTTCACAGATCTTTCTGTGACAGTTCTTAGGGGTTTACCTCCTCCTCGGTTACTTTTTTTTTCTTCCCCTTCCTACCTGTTCTACAGCGGTTCACAAGCTCATGGACTTTCTATTACCTAGTTCGACTTTCCATTTATATACAGTACATATATACTTCATTAATGTATAGTTGCGGTGGATGCCAATGATCCTCTGGAAAGTCTCTTTTCTTTATGGACTGTGACCCTGTATAGTTACTTAAAGTTATCTTGCCGTGTTATTATTGCAAATTATTCCTTATTCGGGCGCCCTGTGCGGGGTTGGTCCACATGTACACCCACCTGCTCCTTGGAGACCCGCGGGTCTCTGGGGACTAGGTTGTCTGACCCCGTAGATCGGACCTCTATTGTTTTGTCTCAGGTTTCGGGTGGTGTCTCCCCCCTCGGGGCCTGTTTTTACATGTTCGGAGACTTTATTCTTTTCTTTTTCTTCTCCCCGCTTTTCTTTCCCTGTTCTATCCCCCCTCCCATTGATAAGTGTCTAATCATACAATCTGTTACAGAGATCCACAGTCCCAGATTTACTATGGACACCACCCACCATATCCACTTGTTGAGTGAGGACATTGAAATGTTCCTGGTAAGAAGACTATCATGGGTGAGTGAGGACTTAATTTGCAGGTACACCATTAATGATCTCCATGGCTGATAACACACAGACCCTTGTTAAAATAGCAACCCACAATGTACAAGGATTAAACTCCCCAATTAAGAGAAGGACAATTCTAGATTACCATAAATCTCTCAAAATAGATATTCTCCTACTCCAAGAGACTAATTTTCCATTACGGTATAGTCCCAATTTTATACATCCAAACTTCCCCAAATTTTTTCTAGCCAGCGCTGAAAATAAAACAAAAGGGGTAGTTATCATGTTCTCAAACTGTAAAAGGACAAATTTACTCTATAGTGTCATATTATGACCCTAATAGAGGTCAAGCAGCCTGTTTTAAGACTATGATGAACACATTAAACCCCATGCTTGTGGGCACGTTTATATTTAGGGGAGACTCGAACGTGGCATTTGATTAGGCTCTGGATAAATCAAAACCCATAAAGGATCGATTGACTCGCCCACCCAACAAAAGCCATAAAATCGCTAGAATTATTTCGGCGCATAATCTGACTGATGCCTGGAGGGAACTAAACCCATCTAAACATGACTTTACACATTACTCACATCGTCATAATACCTATGCGAGAATAGACCATATTTTGTTCCCTTCATATCAATTACCTTCAATACAAAGCCCTTACATTAAAGACAAACAGAGAGACATTATAGATCAAGAAGTTTGGAAAAACTTCACGGTGGCAGATTTCCGGGCACTCAAAACCCTGATCCTATTGTTGGATGAAAGTGAGGGTACTGATAGCCAGGATAATGTATTTGAAAGTTATGAGTCGCAAGGCCAGAGGGTACAGTTGTCACAGTATCAACAGGACATCGACACCCTGGAAAAAGCAGTGAAGAAGAAATCGCTGGTTTTTCCTTCGTTGCATACTAATTCCAATATTTGGGTATTCTTGATACAGACTGTCAAGGAAATTGAAAAGCTCCCCCTCTTCAAATCAACTAACCAAAATCTTAGTGCCATACACAAAAAGGCCCTAGAGAACCTCAGTCGCAGCTCCAACTTGGTGATCAAGCCCTCGGACAAGGGCGGGAATGTGGTCGTTATGAATGACCTGGATTATAGAAACATGTGCTGGGACATCCTCAAGAATCGCACATGGTATAAGCCCGTCTCGCATGATATAGTCGCCAGGTATAACCAACAATTTAATGACATTATACAGCTTGCCCTCTCCGAGGGCTTGATCACCAAGGCGATATTCGAGGGGATTCAGGTTCCCTGTCCTAGAATGCCTACGTTTTATGCATTGCCTAAAACGCACAAAAATTTGCTACATCCCCCCGGACGTCCAATAGTATCGGGAGTGGGCTCCAAGACAGAGAGGGCGAGCAAGTTTATTGACGAGTATCTTAGACCACATGTGGCTGCCTTACCGTCATACATCCAGGATACTCCTGATCTTCTCAGGGCTCTGGATGGTCTTTATGTACCTCCTGGATGTATGCTGGTATCCATCGATGTCGAGGCAATTTATTCTTCAATACCACATGCCCGTGGATTGGATGTGATAGCTGGCTTTTTGGCCGAAAGGGGCCCTAAACTGAACCAACTCAACACAGTTGTACTGAAGTTATTATCTCATATTTTGACTAAAAACGTTTTTTCTTTTGACGGGTCCCACTTCCTCCAGGTACAGGGAGTCGCAATGGGCACTTCCTGTGCACCATCATACGCGAACCTGTACCTGGGGGGGTGGGAGCGAGATTTATTTTCTGTTGAAGAACCTACTGGTTTACTTGCGTCTGTGTTGGGTTGGTTCAGGTATATAGATGACGTCCTGTTACTTTGGACAGGAGGTCCCACAAATTTGCAGGCCTTTATGCAACTACTGAGTCGCAATGATTACAACCTAAAATTTACAATGTGTTCGAGTCATTCAGAAATTGCGTTCCTTGACATTCTGATATACGTAAATGAAGGGGGCATGATTAATACCTCCTTATTCCGTAAACCCACAGCAGGAAACACTATCCTGCACGCTGCAAGCGCCCACCCCTCTCCATTGGTTTGGAGTATACCATACGGACAGTATCTGCGTTTGCGGCGCAATTGCTCTGATCCTAGTAAATTTAAGGCGGAAGCAGATCTACTCTATACCAGATTGTCCAATAGGGGCTACAGTAGAACGTGTCTTAAAAAGGCATTCAACAGAGTCAATGGTAAAAAGAGGAATGAGATACTCTCCAAGGTCACTAAAAAATCTAAAACAGACACCACTAGGTTCATTGCCACCTATTCAGACCAATACAAACAGATAAGAGCCATCATGGACAAACACTGGCATCTTTTAACAGCTGACCAGACTTTGTCCAAGTATATAGGCCAGAGGCCTGAAATCACATATAGACGTGCCACGTCTATCCGTGATCGTTTGGTCAGAAGCAGATACTGTAAAGCTGGCCAGATGACAACAGAGAATCCAGGTTTATTTAAATGCGGTAACTGCAATTTTTGTCACATGATTTTGGAGGGTTCCTCAATTCAATTACCAAACGGCCAGAACCATAAGATACGACAGCATATTAACTGCCAAACGAGGGGGGCATTTATATTATTTTCTGCCAATGCGGCAGTTTTTATGTTGGCAAGACTATACGGTGTTTCTGGAAGAGAATCAAGGACAATGTATATTACGCCACCAGTGGGTTGCTAAATACCACAATGGGCCACCATGTGGCGTTTAGACACAAATATGAGCCTTCCCTCTTTAAGTTCTCAGCCTTGGAAAGTGTTTTTGAGGATCCAAGGGGGGGCAACTTCGATCAGAAGGTCCTACAGTGTGAAGCTAAATGGATATATCGGCTCCGAGCCAATTATTTCCCAGGTCTTAATGAAGCCATTAGCTTCAAACCATTTCTAAAGATCTGACCTATATAGCTGGAATGCCTAGTTTGCCAACGGGGTTCCATTCATTGCAAACTCACCCCACAGTCCTTGGAGAAACGGCATTGCACTGTCACGAATACTCGTGTCTGTGTATATGGCTCGTTTGGAATCTTGGGAAACATTCAAAAGTGCAAATGATATATGAGGGAGGGAACTCCATTCATACTATAGGTATAGCCCCTCCTTTTTTGGAGTTAATATCTTTGCCTATAGACAAAAGTATACCAAAACTACTCTGATCTAATACCCATCAGGAAGTATGTTTTTTAATTTAGATTATTAAGTATTTTTCTCTTACTGTATAACATTGGCATGTGTGTGGTACATTTGTGTGATCTACGTGGCCCCCAGTACACGGTGGTGGAATCCTGCATCCAGGATGTATAAGCCTACTAAACAATATATAATCTTTTTTGATATCCACCAAATCCATGGAGAATTTTTTCTTTCTTTGTTCACTCTTGCTTTTTTTTATATAGGGGGGTATAACCCTGGCTCTGCCAAAACGCTATAGCCTATTTTATTTGGAAGGTGCTATTGCTGTGTCTCCTTTTGCGCTTCTTACTTTTCTGTATTACGCCATTCTAAGGGTCTCTTGTCCCCCTGACACCATCGTTTTATTGCTTTATTAGCAATGATTCCTTAGAATTGAGTTGCAGGTCCAGGATGGCATATGTATGTTTGTGATTTACCGACACCCTCTTCCAGTCGCAGCTCTGCTGCTTTGAATCTACTCTGCCCTCTGCTATGTTGTTGTGGGGCTGATGGGATTGTTTTTGCAAGCATCACTGTGCTAAATAGGGGATGCTTTGCTTTTCCTGGCCTTTATTCTTATTATTTGACCAGAAAATGATTTACTGTAGCAGTGGTTTCTTATTACCAGGGTTTTAGGAACACACTACCAAATGGTATTGTGTTGAGCGGTCGTCTCGTTTTTTCATTGGTTGACCCGTTTTTGGCCATCTGTATGGTGCTGGGACGTGTGGACAGTTCCTTCCTTTTTTTTTTTTTTTTTTTTTTTGCTGCTGGGACTCAGAATGTCCCTTAATATTTAGCCGCCTGCTGCTTTACCTATACTTATATGTTACACCCTGACACACCTCTTTTTACGCCCACAGTGTCTGCCTTGTATCTATGATACTAACTATACATGCCCTGCCCCCCTGTATACACGGCGATACCCGGCCAATCAGGGATTCGGTGCACTTCCTTGGCGCCTCCCACTCGGGCTGCTGTATTCAGTTCTTACATTCTATCTATATGGCGAGATCTGGCCAATCAGGGCTGGTTCTGGCCTCCTGGTGCCTCCCACTTGGGCTGTCCAATCAAGCCCTTCCTACTCTCAGGGAGCACAATGTATTCATACGGCGCTTGCTGATGATGTCATCAAGCCAGCATGCAATTCCCCAGTGTATTTAAACCCAGCTGCACAGATCAGCTGTGTACTCAGCACAGGCTGTGACCCTGGGGCATACACGGACGCTACATGCACACAGTAAGTACCTGCTGACCGCCCTTAATCTCCCTAATCCATTTCCATGTCCCCTGGATGTCTATTGAAAACGGTGCTCTGTTTATTATATGTCCACAGAGGTGTTTGCAAGACGATCTCTGTTATATGGGAGATGCTGTTCCTTTATTGATGGATGGCCTTATGTTTGCCTCTGTGAGCTGTCTTTTGCCCCAGCTTTAGGTCCCCTAGTGGATTTTTAAGGTATTTATGTCTGGCATTTGCTATATGTAATGGTTTAAAGACATTGTCTAATATTTAGATACGTCTCCACCTGACGTGGACTTCCAATATATTTATTTTATTTATTATTTTTTCTCCCCCTTTCTTCTCTCATTTTCTTCCTTTTTTCTTTGCATCCATGTGTTGCCTTTCCACTCTTTCCACTTACCTGCATCTCTATCCCCGACACGTGTTTTGCCTGGGGACTGTAATGTGTATTTGCTCATGTCATTATTGACATATTTGGCCTGGACCTGCGGTATGTTTCCAATCAACATGGTTTACTTGTTGCCCTATTATATATTATAGGATGTAAGACTTTGTAATTTATTTTCTTTACTTCTCTTTTTTCTCCATGGACATATATACGCATGTAGACATATATATATATAGGCGTATATTATAATGCTTAAGGTTATACACATATACATATATTGTTAGCGTAAATATGCGCTTATCTACTACCATCGGTATATATTTCATCTATCATTGGAATCTTCCTGGATGATTATATCCACCGCTGTGTATCAGGTGATGTAGCCACATGTTGTAACCCATATGTATTG
The DNA here is from genome assembly GCF_905171775.1 of Rana temporaria. Taxonomy (NCBI): domain Eukaryota; kingdom Metazoa; phylum Chordata; class Amphibia; order Anura; family Ranidae; genus Rana; species Rana temporaria. The sequence continues at coordinate 155,008,506 of NC_053493.1, read as the reverse complement.
CAAAAATTTGTGTGTTTTTTCACTGGTTTTAATCAATTGATAAAGATATATGTTTTAGGAATTTTTTCTTTTATGTAAATATCATCATTATCATTTTTTATGCTGTACTAATATGATGTGTACTATTCACAGATTGTGAAAATCATGGCTACATAGTAGCAATAATCCTGTTCATTTCGTCCTGAAGAAGCCCCACGGTGAAACGCGTAGGCGACTTCAATAGGATTCTTTCACTATTCTCTTGTTCTGAATGGTTGTATTGTGATTGTTATCAGTTGCATTCCATTATACCATTGTTGGTGTACATTTTGTAAATTTATGTAATAAAATATATATTTTTTATACTTCCACGAGCCTCAAAGTCCGATTTTGCCCACTCTTCTTGAAGGGGTACTGTTCTATATTCTTATTAAAGACACAGCGTTATCAGATCACTCAATGGTCACAGCATTATCAGATCACTCAATGGTCATCGTTGCTATATACTCGGGTATGCTGGGTAGGAAACAGGAAGATTAGAAACTTAATGAATCCATCCTCTCTAATCCAAATACAGTATAGAAAATCAATGCAGCACTTTTTTCTTTTAATAACACGGGGGACACCTCATCCTAAACCCTTTGGGTGGCACACAAGGCCTTCATTTGGGGTAAAATTATCCAAATCTCCACCCAAATCAAACGAGAACAAAGGGCTGATATAGAACGTCTAGAAATACAGTATGCAGCTCTTAGAGCTAGTCACAAACAGGATCCTTCCTCAACTTCTATTGCTCTTTTAGATAAATCTAGACTGGACCTCAACTTTGCCTATACTACACAAGCCGAAAAGGCAATACGATGGAGCAGTAATAGATTTTTTTTACATACAAACAAAATAGGGACATTACTCGCCTCTAAACTCTCACCCCGAATCGAAAACCCATGCTCCGCCTAAGATCAGAATAGTAGTCCAACCTCCCAGAGCTAATCCAGTAAAAGTTTTGAATGCTTTCCAAGATTTTTACTCCAGACTTTATAGCTCACCTCTCCAATCTGACAAAGATTCCATATTTAAATACCTAGACGAGCTTCCTATCCCAACCATACATTCTGCACACGAAGATTTATTAGAAACACCCTTCACAATTGAGGTGGTTCAGGAGGTCATTAAAAACCTCAAAAAAGAGTCGGCACCAGGACCAGATGGATTATCAATCCCCTATTATAAAGCCTTTTTGGAAACCATACCCGACTAAATTCTTTAATACTAAAACTCAGGGTGCCCCTTTAGACACCCACATTAACACAGCATTTATCTCAGTCACCCCCAAACCTGATAAAAACCCTGAAGAAATCAGCAATTACCGCCCAATATCTCTTATCAATAATGATATAAAGATAATGACAAAAATACTAGTCAACCGTTTATCTTCTTTTATCAATAACTACATACACAAAGACCAAGTGGGCTTCATCCCGAGTAGACAAGGCCCAGATCAAATAAGATGAGCAATTAACTTAGTCTCCATTCTGCAATCCGGTTGGGGGAAGGAGCGAGGCAGGAGGGGCTTATCATATCGTTAGACCTACAGAAGGCCTTTGACAGTTTCTTGGCCATACATATTTTCTCTTATAGAGCGTTGGGGCTTTGGAGGACGCTTCATGGGTCTTCTACAATCCCTGTACTCACATCCCAAGGCATTCATTTGTCTTCAAGGACACTATTCTAAACCATTAAACATAGCCCAGGGTATGAGGCAGGGATGTCCGCTTTTACCTCACATATTCGCCATTGCTATAGAGACCTTGGCAATAACCATTTGTCACAATCCTAACATTAAAGGGGTGACATGCGGAGATCAAACCCATAAATGCGGTCTTTTTGCAGCTGACCTCCTCCTATTTGTGACTTCACCGTTGACCTCTCTTCTCAACATTTGTCGGGTCCTAAATGATTTTTTAAAAATCTCAGGCTTGAAGGTCAACTACACAAAATCACAGGCCCTTAATGTCTCGCTCCCTCTTCTAACTGTAGCCCTATTAAAACAATCATTCAAATTTGATTGGAACGACAACTCCATCAAATACCTAGGTATAACACTTACAGCCCGCTTTGAAACCCTATGTATAAACAACTACCCTCCTCTATACAGGAAATTGAAAAATTATATTAAGACCTGGTCCAAACATGAGCTTTCCTGGCTGGGAAGGATCAATTCGATCAAAATGACCTTGCTTCCAAGACTTCTATATTTTTTTGTTTATGTTTTTTTGGGGCCTTTCGGGTTTCAGAATTGTTGCCATGTAAGGTTTTTGATGACTCGGTTTATTCTTTCAGGATGTTTTAGTTAGATCAGATGCTATTCAGATTCTGCTTCATAAGAGTAAGAATGATCCTATGGGTCATGGTCGGTGGATTACCTTACGGGCTGATCCCGGGCGCTCGCTATTGTGTTTGTTCTTTACTTAGACGTTTTTTGGGAGTAAGACCTGTTTTTCATAGGCAATTGTTGATTCATGTCACTGGTGCTCCAGTGACTATTTATCAGTTTCAGGCTGTTCTACGTAGATGCCTCAAAGAATTACAGTTAGGACACCTGCGGTTTTCAACTCACTCTTTTCGTATCGGTGCAGCCACTACAGCAGCTATGGTTGGTCTTAATGAATCTCTGATTAAAACAATTGGTGGTTGGCGATCGAATTGTTATAGATCGTATGTTAGACCTAATTTCCAATTTTGATTTTAGATGCCCGATATAACATATGGATAATAGGACACTCTTATATTTTCTGGGCTCAGAAGAGAGCTGAATGGAAAGTATATGGCGATAACTTGGGTTTACCTCATCGTAATTTTACTGTTTATTGGTATGGGCTATGTGGTATGCTTTGGTGCAATTTACGTTCTGTTTTATCACATTTACATATTTGTTGGCCAGTACCACAGATCGTCATTTTCCACCTCTCTGGAAATGATCTTGGAAAGCACAAGACATTAGAATTCATTTCACAGATTAAGCTGGATATGTTGTGTTTACATGCTGTTTTGCCAGACGCTATTTTGGTCTTTTCTGAAATTATACCTCGACTAGATTGGTTGCTCTGCCCTGAGCGTAAGTATTTGGAAAAAATTTGTAGGCGACTTAATTGGTCATTGGATAAATTCATGCCTTTGGTTCATGGTATGTCTTTTAGGCATGTGAACTTGGAAGGTGGTTTGCCTGGTTTTTATAGACCAAACAATGTGCATTTATCCGATATTGCTCTTGACATCTTAAATTTAGACTTACAAACCTGTGTTGAATTGGCTGTCGCCTTGGTGGGGTGCCAGGCTCCTTGAAATTGGGCCTGGCGTGTGGGATGGTATACTTCATGTTATTCTTAGCTTGAGCTTAAATGGCTAAGCTAATTTTATTATTATAAAAATATATATATGGTTATATGCTAATAAAACTGATTTGAATATATTTAAATTGATTATTTAATTTTGTTTTAAGAATTATTTGATAAAAACAATTTATTTATACCTATAAATAAAGGCCACGCTCATTTCATACCACATGTATAATTTTGTAGTATTATTTATTTAATTATTCATAGAATTATTATATTAAGTTTTAAAAGGTTATGACTACAGTCCCAGCATGGATCCAGCAAGTGTTTTTATTAATTTAATTCTTGCCTGTTTTGCTGGTATCCACTTGGTCTCTTTGACAGATGTACCCTATGAGGCATGATAGAATATATTGGCATTTCTGTAGAAATATTCAGTGTTTCTTATTAGGCCTGAGATGGCCCAGTGTCATTAGCCAGGCTATATGCCCTATAGTGTGCATAGTCAATCTCTATTAACAGTCCAAACCTGTTAATAGAATGAATGAAAGTAAGTGGGCTTAGCACTATATGACCATATAGTGTGACCAAACCCCCGTATTTTTGAATATGTTCAGGTGTTTTTAAGTAGCCTTGCATGATAAATGTCATTTTTTGCATGTGTGCGCTATGGAATGCTAGTCATAACAATTTTTACACTTACATCCTTAAAATTATAATTAAATAAATAATAATTAAATAATTAAATAAATAATATACCATTGTGTGGAATTTAATGGCCGCGGCCTTTATTATAGGTTATTCAAAATATAAATTTTAACCGTATACATATCATGAAATATATTTAAAATAATTGTCTTCAATAACTTCCAAGACAAATATACATCTGGTTTAGCTATTAGAGCTCAAACCATAATAATCATAACACAAAAGTCCCTTTTCAGAGAAAAGGACAAACCTCATAACTGAGCCGCGACAGGGAGGGAGGGACGCTGCTTCTCTAAAAAATTCCAACGAATTGCAATAACTGACGCATTTTCTTTTCTTTTATAGGTCTGGATCCCTGCTGATTGGACCATTAGGATCCCAATAACTGACCAATAACAGCAAGTCATTTTCAAAACCCTTTATGCAAATTAGCTTTTTTTATCTATGACAGCATTCCATGTGTGATGGTTGGGGACATTGCATGCCCCTCCCCTCACATTTATGGAATGCTAGTCATAACAATTTTTACACTTACATCCTTAAAATTATAATTAAATAAATAATAATTAAATAAATAATATACCATTGTGTGGAATTTAATGGCCGCGGCCTTTATTATAGGTTATTCAAAATATACATTTTAACTGTAAACATATCATGAAATATATTAAAAATAATTGTCTTCAATAACTTCCAAGACAAATATACATCTGGTTTAGCTATTAAAGCTCAAACCATAATAATCATAACACAAAAGTCCCACCAGCCGATCTCATGGACCATAAGAACGGCACCCCAACCGGCCCACAGCCATTTCCACACAGGACTGTAAATTTAAATTAAAAATATCTAGGGCAACGTCTGAAAGATGGATTTCGTCAGGGCGATAGAAACCTTGTACACCGCCCTCCAAATTCACATGCCGAAATGATAACCCTTACTTTGATAACCCTAACTTTCTCAAATTTATTAAACTGCGTAGAAAACCACAATAAACGAGGGATGATCTCAGAATACACTAAAACACAGTTAGGCAATACAGAATGGATGTTTAAAAAATCATTCTTTATATGAGCAATAATATACAGTGTCCTGTGCTGACCA